>NC_138303.1:85785000-86197500 GCF_965601325.2 Salmo salar | reverse complement strand
TGCTGTACTGTGGCTATACTGTGGCTGTACTGTGGCTGTACTGTACTGTTATGTGGCTGTACTGTACTGTTATGTGGCTGTACTGTGGCTGTACTGTACTGTTATGTGGCTGTACTGTACTGTGGCTATACTGTGGCTGTACTGTACTGTTATGTGGCTGTACTGTGGCTGTACTGTACTGTTATGTGGCTGTACTGTGGCTGTACTGTACTGTTATGTGGCTGTGGCTGTACTGTGACTGTACTGTACTGTACTGTATTGTACTGTGGCTGTACTGTACTGTATTGTACTGTGACTGTACTGTACTGTGTGTAATTAGTATAATTAGTGTGGATATCAGATGGTGAACATGGTGAGCTGCTCACTGAAATGAGCATTCAACATTCCTCTACACTGAACAGCACAGTTAAATACACCACACACCACAGTTAAATACACCACACACCACAGTTAAATACACCACACACCACAGTTAAATACACCACACACCACAGTTAAATACACCACACACCACAGTTAAATACACCACACACCACAGTTAAATACACCACACACCACAGTTAAATACACCACACACCAGTTAAATACACCACACACACCAGTTAAATACACCACACACCACAGTTAAATACACCACACACCACAGTTAAATACACCACACACCAGTTAAATACACCACACACCAGTTAAATACACCACACACCACAGTTAAATACACCACACACCACAGTTAAATACACCACACACCAGTTAAATACACCACACACCAGTTAAATACACCACAGCACAGTTAAATACACCACACCACAGTTAAATACACCACACACCACAGTTAAATACACCACACACCAGTTAAATACACCACACCACAGTTAAATACACCACACACCACAGTTAAATACACCACACACCAGTTAAATACACCACACCACAGTTAAATACACCACACCACAGTTAAATACACCACACACCAGTTAAATACACCACATCACAGTTAAATACACCACACACCAGTTAAATACACCACACACCAGTTAAAAACACCACACACCAGTTAAATACACCACAGTGCAGCACAGTCAAATAAACTAAGTAATACACTAAATAGCACAGTATACAATATACAGTATTGTACACAGCAGCACAGTATGCATTATACACAATACAGAGGTCAGTGCAATACAGTTAAATACACTAGAAAGCACAGAACAAACACTATGCAGTTGTTCTTCTAGCCCAGCACTAACACAAATGATTCACGCCTAATTAACTAATCATCAAGCCCCTTATTATCTGAATCAGGTGTGTAAGTGCTGGGCTGGGACAAAAATGTGCACCCTCCTGTGACCACATGCGGGACCAGGATTGAACATAATTGCACTCCAGGACAGCATTGTTTAACCTTGACCCAGGACCACCCCAATCAACAAAGGAGACAATGACCTAATCATAATAACAGCACAGCAATCTAGTAATCTCTCTCTGTGCAATGTGGCATCGCTCTGAAACACACCACATCTGCCATACCAATCTATAATCTGCCCAGAGCGGTATACAATCTGAGCAACGCAATCTCTCCCACTCACACACACACGCAAACACATAAACACATACACACTTCCAGCCACACAAACATACATATATAGTTAGCACACATAAACACAAGCACACTTTGAATGATTGGGGAATCCTGAGAAACATGCATGGCTAGCTTGATTATATAAAGGCTCAGATGGGTCAGTGAACTCTGATGTCCTATTGAATGACAGCCCTGCTCCTGTTCAGCCAATAAGCTGTCCCCTCATTCAGCCAATCAGCTATCTGCTCACCTCTCTATTTCAGACCCTCTTACCTGCCTGCTCTGTCCATTCCATGACCTGCTCACTTTCCCCATCTCTTTCTCACTGTCTATCCATCCTCTCTCTTTCTCTACCATAGACAGATCAGAGAGGAGACAATAAGAGGGAGAGAACCCAAGTCTAAAGACTGCTCAGATAGGCCTAATGAAGACAGGGAGATTGAAATTGATTTTGTGTGTGTAAGCTAACACACTATCTGACTATCTGAGCACAGCCCAGTAATTGGATGGTCATTGTAAACAATGGCAGGCGTCTTTCTCCGGAGAGTGTGTGTGTGTTAGTGTGTGTTAGTGTGTGTTAGTGTATGTGATGGACCTAAAGAAGATGTATGTTGGTCTATTTGGGGTTGTGTGTTTGAGCTGGTTGTACCTGAAGGACAGCCAGGATAAATCCTGTGTTAGGAATTGAGTTATCATTATGAAAATGGGTTGTATTTTCTATCCGTATTTAATATGTAAACTGTTTCAGATGACAAAATCAATTTCCCTGAATATATTTCAAACTGACTTTGTTCATAAAATGGTTTAATATGGTTTATGGTCATGGTGTGTGGGTGGAGCCAGTTACTGTAAGGTGTGTGCTAGGAGATATTTCCAAAGAGGTAGTCCTTAATTCTTTCATTTGGCATCAATAATTCCACTTCCAAACAAAACACCTCTCTCTCTCTCTTTCCCTGTTTCTCTTTCCCTCTCTTTCTCCTCCCCTCTCTTCATATCAGGTAATTTAACATAGGGCTGCCTGATTGCTTTTAGCATTAATATTCTAATAAGGCTTGTGTATAAATTAGTAATGCAATCCAGCAACCAGCCTACCTCACCCCTCTCTTCCCCCCCCCCCTCTCTCTCTCTCTCTCTCTCTCTCTCTCTCTCTCTCTCTCTCTCTCTCTCTCTCTCTACTCTCTCTCTCTGTTGCTCTCCGATTAAAATATAAAGTGATGGTGGCATTTGATGCATTGGGAATTAAAACTGATTAGATGAGGGAGATCATGGAAAGGAGGGAAGGGGGAAGAACAGGTGAGAGAGGAGGTGAGAAACCACACAGGAGAGTAGGTTAGGAAAAGCCAGGAAGGAACAGATGCTGTAGGGGAAGGAGGGATAGAGAGTAGAAAGAAGAATGAAGAAGGATAATGAGTGTGTGTGTGTCGCCTGGCCCACTTTACTGTCCGGCCAGGACAGCGGGGGGTTAGAGGGGGTGGGGCAGACTGACCTATTTACCCCCCCACCACCACCACACATCTCATGCCATCCCGTCCCTTGTCGCCAACTCCATCGGACGCATGAGAGCCTGTGATACGCTAATCACTTAGTTAGATGAGTGAGACGATGGAGAGGGAGCATGGATAGAGGACGGAAGAGATGGGAGCTAGATAGAGAGAGAGAGGGGAGTGGGGTTGAGAATAAAGAGAGACACAGAGATCTTTGCATGCAGATTGAGCCGGTCTCTCTTTCCCAACAGAAAGCTAATGAGTGTGTCTGATGAATAGAGGCAGCGGCAACAGATGGCTACGGCCACATGGTGGCCCAGGGAAGATGCCCAGCGCCTCCACCTAGCCCACCTGGCTCACACATTAACCCCTCTACTGCATTGTACCATCATACCTCACTGCAGCACAACCTTACAGCTGACAGTGGACATCATCTAGGTTGTTGTCATACACAAATACCTCTAATTATGATACCGGGATATTAATTATGGTCCCTAGAGATTTGTATGTGTTTTCAAAATCTTCGACTCAAAAAAATAGTATCAGTTAGCTAGATATCCCCCTAGCATATTCTGTTCATTATTACAAACACTTAGAAATGATGAAGATATGTGCATCAATATATCCTCTTCCTGCTTCTCATTCTAAAGATTCTGTCTCTGCAGCTCTGTTGATGTGAGGTCAGGGAGATGGTACTGTACATGTATCTAATTGCCTGTTGGTTGACTTGTGAATTGGCTATATAGTCTCTGGCTGACAGTAGTGGGACCTGGGCCTAGCTGGTCCTGTTGACTGTAGTGGGACCTGGGCCTAGCTGGTCCTGTTGACTGTAGTGGGACCTGGGCCTAGCTGGTCCTGTTGACGGTAGTGGGACCTGGGCCTAGCTGGTCCTGTTGACTGTAGTGGGACCTGGGCCTAGCTGGTCCTGTTGACTGTAGTGGGACCTGGGCCTAGCTGGCCCTGTTGACTGTAGTGGGACCTGGGCCTAGCTGGTCCTGTTGACTGTAGTGGGACCTGGGCCTAGCTGGTCCTGTTGACGGTAGTGGGACCTGGGCCTAGCTCGCCCTGATGACAGTAGTGGGACCTGGGCCTAGCTGGCCCTGATGACTGTAGTGGGACCTGGGCCTAGCTGGCCCTGTTGACTGTAGTGGGACCTGGGCCTAGCTGGTCCTGTTGACGGTAGTGGGACCTGGGCCTAGCTGGCCCTGTTGACGGTAGTGGGACCTGGGCCTAGCTGGTCCTGTTGACTGTAGTGGGACCTGGGCCTAGCTGGTCCTGTTGATGGTAGTGGGACCTGGGCCTAGCTGGCCCTGTTGACTGTAGTGGGACCTGGGCCTAGCTGGCCCTGTTGACGGTAGTGGGACCTGGGCCTAGCTGGCCCTGCTGATAGTAGTGGGACCTGGGCCTAGCTGGCCCTGTTGATGGTAGTGGGACCTGGGCCTAGCTCGCCCTGTTGACGGTAGTGGGACCTGGGCCTAGCTGGCCATGTTGACAGTAGTGGGACCTGGGCCTAGCTGGCCCTGTTGATGGTAGTGGGACCTGGGCCTAGCTGACCCTGTTGACGGTAGTGGGACCTGGGCCTAGCTGACCCTGTTGACTGTAGTGGGACCTGGGCCTAGCTGACCCTGTTGACGGTAGTGGGACCTGGGCCTAGCTGGCCCTGTTGACTGTAGTGGGACCTGGGCCTAGCTGGCCCTGTTGACGGTAGTGGGACCTGGGCCTAGCTGGTCCTGTTGACTGTAGTGGGACCTGGGCCTAGCTGGTCCTGTTGACTGTAGTGGGACCTGGGCCTAGCTGGCCCTGTTGACTGTAGTGGGACCTGGGCCTAGCTGGCCCTGTTGACTGTAGTGGGACCTGGGCCTAGCTGGCCCTGCTGATAGTAGTGGGACCTGGGCCTAGCTGGCCCTGTTGATGGTAGTGGGACCTGGGCCTAGCTGACCCTGTTGACAGTAGTGGGACCTGGGCCTAGCTGACCCTGTTGACTGTAGTGGGACCTGGGCCTAGCTGGCCCTGTTGACTGTAGTGGGACCTGGGCCTAGCTGGCCCTGTTGACTGTAGTGGGACCTGGGCCTAGCTGGTCCTGTTGACTGTAGTGGGACCTGGGCCTAGCTGGCCCTGTTGACTGTAGTGGGACCTGGGCCTAGCTGGTCCTGTTGACAGTAGTGGGACCTGGGCCTAGCTGGTCCTGTTGACCGTAGTGGGACCTGGGCCTAGCTTGCCCTGTTGACTGTAGTGGGACCTGGGCCTAGCTGGTCCTGTTGACAGTAGTGGGACCTGGGCCTAGCTGACCCTGTTGACTGTAGTGGGACCTGGGCCTAGCTGGCCCTGTTGACTGTAGTGGGACCTGGGCCTAGCTGGTCCTGTTGACTGTAGTGGGACCTGGGCCTAGCTGGCCCTGTTGACTGTAGTGGGACCTGGGCCTAGCTGGTCCTGTTGACAGTAGTGGGACCTGGGCCTAGCTGGTCCTGTTGACCGTAGTGGGACCTGGGCCTAGCTTGCCCTGTTGACTGTAGTGGGACCTGGGCCTAGCTGGCCCTGTTGACGATAGTGGCATTGAAGTGTGTCCTACGCATGGGTCTGGCCTGGCTGTCCTGTTATTTTGATGTGCACTTCTTCTCAGTGGTCCCCATCATCCCCTGGCCTAATGGATGTGAGCAGGCCCTGGGTCATTTACAGGCTACATTACAGATCGATCCCCAGCCCGTCCCACCCCTGGGACCCTGCTGGGAGCAGCCTGGTCACTCCCCCTCACATACACCTCCTTGTTCCCCCCTGGTCCAACTGGTCCTATTGTGGCTCTGCAGACAATGAAAAACACATGGGGCAGCCAGTCTCAACCCGCCGTGCTGCCCTCTCACAATCATATCTCCTCACTATGTCATCAACACTGCTGCCCTGCCTCTATTTCTCTGTCCCAGACACACAGCAACGACTGTCAAAGTCTGTAGCTAGTGGTGCGCTAGAGCAGCTGTTCTCCCTATCTACCCCAGAGACAGAGGAGTACTGGAGTAGAATGCAGGAGAGCCTAGGAGAGAAGAAAGGAGGAAGCAGATATACATAGTAAAGGAAATGAGAGAGGGAGGGGACATAGAGAGTTTGTCAATCTGTGTATGTGCACTCAAAGCAAGAATACATGAATTGCTACATTTGTCTGTGACTGCGCTGGTTCTTGTAAACACTGGTCTGACACACACACAATCGCTTTCACAATGTAGCAAGCCACTTAACCCCCGTCTTTTTCTCACTCTTACACACACGCAGACACACACGCACGCACACACACACACACACACACACACACACACACACACACACACACACACACACACACACACACACACACACACACACACACACACACACACACACACACACACACACACACACACACACACACACAATAAACCCATTTTCTGATTTTCTGAGAGTATCTGAACATGGGGAGCTCATTAAACATTAATCCAGGGTGCATTAACGCTGTGTTCAGTGCTGAGCTGTGTTGTGTGGTGGCTCTGTTGTCATGCTCAGGCAAGGTGGGACAGGGACAGAGGGGTGGAGGGGGCGACACACACGTGAGACCCCTGAGGGCCTGTGGAACTAGACCCCATCGACTGTCACAAACAGGCGACAGGTCACCCCCCTTCTTTCTCTCTCTCTCTCTCCATCCATGCTTCCATTTCTCCATCCCTCCACCCTCACCCCTCCCTCTCCATCCCTCCCTCCACTGCTGCCCCGTTCCATGCGGCACATGGCAAGGCCATGGGGGGTAACATCAATGACAATGGGCAAATCAGCCAGCCAACCATACCAACAACACACACATATACACACACTCACTACTATCACATGCAGCCTTTGCTATGTCACACACTACATTACTGAAACATGAAAACATCCACCCTTTAGAACAGCTGTTTGGATTAACAACCAGAGTTACTGGCTACAGTAGCTAAATAGACCCAGAGCCTTATCCTACTGCAGAGTATTGTTTGTTTCCACAACAGATCAGATCATTACAGTCTGTTGCTGCTAAAAGTCTGGAGGAGATTGTAGAGACATCTCTTACTTTCTATTTTCCTCTGTCTGTCTGTCTCCCTGTTTTACCCCTTTCATGTTCGCCCCTGTGTGGTGGGAGGGTAGAGGTGGGTAGAAGAGGGTAAGGGGGGTAGAGAAAGAAGAGGGGGCAGAAACAGATGGGGCGCTGGCAGCCATGTTTGACTCTATCAGACTGACTATATGCACATGGTGTGTTATTTGGCATGAATAAGCTTGTGTGTGTGTGTGTTTGTGTGTGTGAGGGGCACAATAAGGGTAATTATCTCTGCTTGAGAGGCCCAGGGAGGGGGAGAGCAGAGAGACTGAGTCATACAATACCCTGACCACATAAAGCACAGGGCTGACAAGTGTCAGCGATTATTGACTATTTACCCACTACACTCATACACACACGTGTACGAACACACACACACATCCTTTCTGTCTCTTTCTCTCCCAATCTCTCTCTCTCTCTCCCAATCTCTCTCTCTCTCTCTCTCCCAATCTCTCTCTCTCTCTCACACGCACACTCTCACATTCGCTCACTCTCTCACACACACACACACACACACACACACACACACACACACACACACACACACACACACACACACACACACACACACACACACACACACACACACACACACACACACACACACACACAGTATTTGTCTCCCTCCGCTACTGTATAAGTGTTAGTAGTGTGTATGCTACAGCAGTGTATCAGTGTCAATCAGTGTAACAGGGAGAGATGGGACAGGCCCTGCGAGCACATCACTCTGACAGATAGCTGGCCCACTGTCTTACCCTCCAACCCTGGCCCGGCTCACTGTAAGAGAGAGGAAAGACTGTGTGTGTGTTACATCAGAGACATCTTGAACTGCACCCAGAGGCTGTATACCACCAGTCTCCCCCTTCCCACCTCTATTTCATTCACAACGCTAAAGCAGTGTCTTCTGGCCTGGTACAGCACATACTGTAGGAACGTGAGAGAGGTCTGCATTAGTCTATAAGTCAAGGATCATCGAGGAAAGATCAAGAGCCCTGCTACGGTCTATAGGGGGGTAGGGTTTAGAAGGGTAAGGCTACTTTGGGCAAAGAGGGATTTCTCCTTTCTCCCCCTCTCCCCCTCTCCTCTCTTCTTTTGTTTAGGCTAGCTAAAGAGGGATTAGCCCAGGGAGATTACAGCAGACTCTGCTAAGAAATCGTGTTTGAGGAAACAGTTATTCACTTACTAACCAGCTAGCCGCACTGGAGATAGACTTACCCCCATTCTCCTCCCCACTCTCTCCTTCTCTCCTTCTTAGCACCCCCTCTCTCTGTTAGATTTTTTACCTTGTGTCCTAAGCAGGGCTAGACAGATATTCCACATATACTGTATCCCGCAATACATATACTACAGTATACAATACATATACTACAGTATACAATACAGTATATGCACAATAGAAACAGTTTGATGTACCGTACAGTACATTTAATTCTGAGAATTTACATTTTACAATGAGGTCAGGGAAGGAACCCAGTTAAATCTAGAAAATAACATTTATGGAAGTAAATATGGTGTGCTTGCCAGTCTTGAAGTATTTATGGTTGTGACATAGTAGTAGTAATGGTAGTAATAGTGTTTTCATATGCTATGTGTTAGCTATATAGATCTATTTTGAGGTGTTTTGTAGGTGTGTTGTTATTATAGTGGGTTAGTGTAGTAGACTAGAGTGAGTACTATATCATCAGAAGCCATGTTGTGTGTTTTTAAGCTCTGAAAATGTTTTAGTTTGAACATTCTGAAAGATTTGTGGCAGTGTTTTCAATTTAGAATGTTGAAGCCTGCATTCCGCCATTGAAATGAATGGGGATACGACAAGCTTTATAGTTTATGAAGTAAGAATGCTGGCAAAAATCTGTATTGAAGCCATCTAAGTTGAGTCAGTCTGCACATGTCAACGCTGGTGTGGTGTTTGTAGTTGAAACGGATCAAGAATCCACATTTTGCCTTTGAAGTCTATGGAGCTTTTATGCAAATCTAAAACGGTTATAGTTCAAATAGCATCAACAATCTTTTGACAATCGATCTAAGTTGAGTCAATCTGTATATGTCAATGTCGGTTTGGTGTTTGTAGCTTCAAGGGTTCAAGAGCAGTGGCAAATCCAAATACTTCCCATTCAAGCCTATGGAGCTTTTATGCACATTTAAAATGGTTAAAGTTCAAAAAGTATAAATGGTATCAAAAAGCTGTATACAAGCAAACTATTCCAGACTGATCTGCACGTTTTCTAGCTTTAAATGGTTGAAGACTAATTAGAGTGGCCATTTTTACTGTTACTGCAATTGAAATGCATTGGGATTTATGAAACGTGTAAGTAGTATCAAAAAGTATTTTTCAAGCACACTGCGGACTGTTGACCCGGGAAGACCAAAAACATATTTGGGGATCTATCAAGATCACTGGTGGTCAGCCAAGTGCCATGTTCCTACAAGAACACTCAATCAGGTGTATTGATTTCCCTGTCCAGGCAGTCTATTAGCTGTTCAACCCCACATAGAGGCCATGGCAACATGGCAGCTAGCTGATTGATGTGAGTGGGTGGGAGGGCACTGGGAAGTGAGGACAGAGGACAAGTACATGAGAGATCACACAGGAGGAGGGAATGCGAGGGAAAGTGAGATTGAGTGTGTGTGTGTAGTTAGTTATGGATTAGTGTGTACATTGGATTTGATTTGTGGTTTGTGTGTGGTTTTGTTAGTTTGTGTGTGGTTTTTAAACGGCGTGTGCGTGCGTGTGTGTCCGTGTGTGAGTGTTCATGCGCACGTGCGTGTGTGTAAGCGGGTGAATAATTGAAGGTATCTGAGGTGTGTTTGTGTTCTCTTTAACCCCAAACCACAGACAAGACAGCTCTCAATAATTCAGGGTAAGAAGAGATGATACAGAGCAGCTGGGTAGGTAGGCCTTTTGTGACTCTAGAACAGTGAAAACTCCCAGTCTCTAACCTCACATGCTGTCCGTGTTTGTGTGTCCTGTTGTTTACACCTACTGTAGACAGTAGCACATTCTCTGAACGTTCTACTGTATGTTGGAGTTGTTGTCTATGTTTGCTCCACTTATTCTATGTCCTAGTTGTGGCCTGTGTGTGTGTGTGCTCAGACGGGTGTGTTGTCTGTGGGGGATTTGAGGCCTGTCTCTGGTCGATGAGTGCCTCGCACCGATGTCCATGCAATCTCAATTGATCTACCGTGTTTTTGTGTTTGTGTGTGTGTGAGAGAGATCGAGAGAGAGGTAGAAAGAAAGAGAGAGAGAGAGAGAGAGAGAGAGAGAGAGAGAGAGAGAGAGAGAGAGAGAGAGAGAGAGAGAGTTTTTTGAGTTTTTATAAAACCTTTATTTTCTACTCAATTGTTAACATTAATAATGACATACTGTCTTTTCAGAAATGAAACACCAAATGTAATTCCTAAAAAAAAGACAAAAATACACAAAAAAGACAAAAATAACAAAAAAAATTAAAAATTTAAAAACTAAAGAACCTATACATTCAACTTATTTCTCCAACAAAAAATAATTTCCCCTCCTCTACAAAACAAAGCGCTCCTTCGTATGCCCACTTCTCCTCAAACAATGGGAGATCTTTTACAGCTGAGTAGAACTCAAAATCCACTTTTATTCTTATTTTCACTAATCCTTTAAAAACACATCTTACATCCTGCCCATATCCCGTTTCTATCTTATGTTTCCTACTCAGAAAAATGGACATCTTTGCTTGTCCCAAAATAAAATTTAACAGTTGACATTTTCTTTTCTGTTGCTTTCTATATTGAAACCCCAAAATAAAAACAGTGTTATTGAAAATCTCCCCTACAGCTTTAAACAAAGACTCCAGCATCTCCAAGAGAGGTTTTATCCTCTCACACTCCATAAAACAGTGAAAAATGGTTTCTCTTATATTACAAAAAGGACATCCATCTCCAACATCTGAGTTAATAACAGATACAAAAGCATTAACTGCAATGATGCCATGCAAAACCCTCCATTGCATATCACCAGTACCCTTTTGTAACGGTGGCTTGTACAGTGCTCTCCATGCTGGCTTTACCTTGTCATCAATGCCCAATTTTACCCTCCATGGAGTGTCTTTTCTAGTTTTCAATTTATCTTTATTCAACACCTTGACACACCCCCTATATAAGTCTTTCCCATTCACCTCATCCAAACCCACCTCTTCCAACCCTCTCAAATCCAGTAATATCGCCTTTCTTTCTGACTCTGGGATATTTGGTGTAATCCCTAGTCTTGGAAATGAGACGTCTTCATCTTGTACCTTCTTCTTGTGGCTATGAAGCATATCCCACTCTTCTGCTGACAAAGCCTTCCTGCAGCTTCCCAGCAGTTGTCCTACCATCCTTTCCGACCTCACCCCCAAATGTTCAGCCACCCGTCTTCCATCCATTAAGGCGGGCCCAGCCATGGCCATTAACTGTTTTAAGGTGATGATTTTGCCCTTCACCAGAATCTTGGAAAAATGTGGAACAGCTGCAGTTGTGCAATCAAGTCTTGCCCCATACACCAGAGGTTCCTCCAACAGCCAATGCACTGACTCCGCTGAAGTTCGTCTGGACACCTTCATTATGCTCCACACCCTAAGAAGGCCTCTGTAAAACGGAGGTATTCCCTCCCTAGAAATCTGGCTACTATCAACCAAAAATAAAGCTTTCTTTAAACCTAATCCTCCAACCTGCTGTAATACAAGACCTGCCACCCCTCTCCAAACCACTTTTTCCGGTCCATAAAGCAACCTTTGAATAAACTGAAACCGGAAAGCAGCAGCCCTACTAGCAAGATGTACAAGACCTTGTCCCCCCTCCTCTTTTGACAAATACAAAACACTTTGTGGAACCCAGTGATATTTATCCCAAAAGAAATCCACAATTATTGCCTGTATCTTAGCCAGAAGGCCAGATGGTGGTTCTAAAACTGACAACCGATGCCACAGTGCAGAGGCAATCACATTGTTAACTATAATAGTGCGCCCCCTATATGACATACGAGATAGCAACCAACGCCATTTCCTTATCCTCCCTTCCACCATTTCAACCACCCCAATCCAATTTTTTTCCATAGTCCCCTCATCTCCCAGGTACACTCCAAGATACTTAAAACCTCCCTTACACCATTCCAGCCCCCCTGGCAAAGCCATGATCCCTCCAGACCATTCTCCAATCTGTAAAGCACAACTCTTTTCCCAATTTACCTTTGCAGAGGATATTCCCCTAAAACGATCAACCATTAGACTCAAACTATCCACCTCCGCTTGATTTTTCACTAAAACAACTACATCATCAGCATAGGCTGAGAGACGAATAGGAGGAATATCCCTTGAAAGGTACACCCCCTCAATGCGACTTCTAATGCTATTTAGTAATGGCTCTATAGCAATGGCATATAACATTCCCGACAAAGAACATCCCTGCCTAATACCTCTACACACTTTAAAAGGAGCACTCAAACCACCGTTAACTTTCAATACACTTTCAATGTCACCATATATCACCTCTATCATGGCAATAAAACCAGAGCTGAACCCAAACGCCTCCAAAGTGTGCCATAAATATTGATGTTCAACTCGGTCAAATGCCTTTTCCTGATCAATTGAAATTAGACCAGCATCCAACCCAATAGCCCTAGAGACGTCCAAAAAATCACGAATCAGAGAAATGTTATCCCCTATCTGCCTGCCAGGCACACAGTAGGACTGGTCCGTATGTATGATCTGCCCCATCACCTCCCTCAACCTGTTGGACAAAGCCTTTGACAGGATCTTATAATCAGTGCACAATAAAGCCACCGGCCTCCAGTTCTTCACCTCCCTAGGGTCACCCTTTTTGGGCAGTAGGGTGAGGACAGCCCTTCTGCAGCTTATTGGTAGTAACCCTCCGGTTAAACTATCATTAACTACTGCTAGCCAATCCTCTCCCAACATAGCCCAAAAAGACTTTAAAAAATCAACGGGAAGCCCATCAATGCCTGGTGCCCTTCCATTTTCCATGCCTTTTAATGCAGTGTATAACTCCTGCAAAGACAATGGTTGCTCAAGCTCAACCTGAGCTTCTGCAGCCACCTGTGGGAGTCCATCAAGGAACTGCTGTGTCACTTTTTTATCCTCTTTGTACTCACACTTGTAGAGCTCAGCATAGAACTCTACTGCCCTCTTTCTAATTTCACTAGGTCTAGTGAGCTCTTGTCCAACAGCAGATTTTAGACAATGAATCATTTTTCTTTGTCCATTCTTTTTCTCTAAACCAAAGAAAAATTTGGATGAGGCATCCATTTCAGAGATTCCCTGAAACTTACTTCTCACCAATGCCCCCTGTGCTCTGATACCCAGCAGGTCTGCCAATGCAGCTTTTTTCCTCTTGAGGGCCTGAGTGTGGCCTCGATCTCCTGTGGTCTCAACCAACGTCATGAGTTCCACTATTTCAGTCTCTAGGGCTTTCATTGATCTGGTGATATCCTTGGTGACATTCCTCGTGTATTGCTTACAGAATTGTTGAATCTGGATTTTCCCTATATCCCACCACTGTTGAAGGGATACAAAACTGGCCTTTTGAGACCTCCACCTCTCCCAGAAAAAACTAAAACATTTCCTGAAGTGAGCATCACTCAATAAAGTTATGTTAAAATGCCAGTATGCGCTTTTAGGTTTTACATCGTTAATGAACACCACCTCTGTTATTAAACAATGATCAGAAAAACCCACTGGGGTTATCACACTTGATTTACAGACCTGAGATTGATGCTCAAAACAATAAAACCTATCTAACCTGGCCATAGAGATGGTGTTCTCTCTCACATGCACCCAGGTATACTGCCTTGTGCCTCCATGTTGACTCCGCCAAATATCACACAGTTCATTTGTTACAATGAGACGTTTTAAAAAAGTCCTTGAGGCTATATGAGGTTCTTTGTGATTTCTATCTAAATCACTGACTGTGCAGTTAAAATCCCCAGCAATAAATAAATAATCTTCATTGTTACATTTCTCAATGGTATTTGATAATGTCTCTAAAAAGCATACCCTCTCAACTGCCACCACTGGGGCATATACATTTATCAGACACATAGTGATGTTTTCATACCTTACTCTAACTTTTAATAACCTCCCCTCAACTACCTCTTCAACCTCATATGACAAAGGCAAAAACCCTTTTGAGAACAAGATGGCCACACCCCCACTTTTTGAGTTTTTATGACTACACACCACTGTCCCCCCCCACTCCTGTTGCCACATAACTTCATTTTCCAAATTACTATGCGTTTCTTGTAGAAAAATTATGTCACTTCCCTTTCCCCTAATTAACTCATACACTATGGCTCTTTTTTTAACGTCTCTTGCCCCATTTACGTTTAAAGAAGAAATCTTAAAACTGCTCATGGATGAAAAAAAAATACAGAGGAATACCCAGAAACCACATCTCTTTACATACTTAAAGCTGCGATTGAACTCTTTCATTTTCTTTAGAATTTTCATCACTTATCACTCTCGTGACCACTTTCTTGAGTCTAGCAATTTCAGGGCTTGTCAAACTTCCCCCTGTTATTTTTGACATCAGAAACTTTGCTGATTCAATAAACAATTCACTTTCAGGGAAAAAATCTGTTACATTATAATCCTGCATATATTTCTTCCCTTTTGTCAACTTCAGAAATTGACGTACCTTCTCAATCCCATACCTCCCTTCCACCCCATTTATCTCACTATTTTGTTGTGACGCGTCAGATGACTCACTCTCGCTATCCTCCCCAGAAGAAAACTCCATCTCTACAATCTGTTTATCTTCAAATGAATTATTAATCTCTACCTTCCTCTTGGAATTAGACCCTTCACCACCCCTTACATTCTTCCTCTTACTTCTCGGTACTTTGAAAACAGCTGCTTCCTTTTCCATTATTTCAATCTCCTCTTGACCTCCAATTTCATTTTCCAGCACCACCTCAGCGACGGCAGTCGCAATCTCACCGACTGTTTCCCCTCCCTCTTTGTTCTGATCTACCACAATTGCCCCCGTATCCACAATGCCTTCCTCTCCTACTTTTCCTACCACATCTGCCCACCTTCTCCCTTCCCCTGCACCCTTAGCATGTTCATCCCTTCGCGGTGGTGCGTTAGCTGCACCGGCACTAGAGCTGCTACCGGGCTCTGCGTGCTCATTCTCGGGACAATTACGCACCAAATGCCCCTCTCTTCCACAGCCAAAGCATTTCATTGATTCAGTAGAAGCGTAGAAGACATAATCAAATCCATCAATCTTAAAACTGAATGCTAAATTCAGTTCATCAGTGTCCTTTTTTAAAATCATATGCACTTGTCTCCTATGAGACACGACATGTTTCAGCAACGGAGATTTGCATCCAAAAAGAACCTTCTTTATTGTTGATACAATTTGACCATGACGAGATAACTCTCGCTCCAACACTTCATCTCTAACAAATGGTGGCACGTTAGAAAGTATAACTTTCTTTGCCGGATTCATAAGCGGAAATACCGGTGTCTGTGTCTCCCGCAACACAACACCACTCTCAACTATCGTATTCACCTTTTCAATGGAATCTAAGAATATCACTACAGCGCTATTCATCCTTGAGGCTGATTTGATACTATCACACCCAATGATAGCACCCACTGCCAAGCTACATTCTTCCACTGAAACCCCGGCCGCAGCAGGAATCTTTACTCCATGTCGCCGACTAAGTTTTTCAAACTCCAAACTTCCGCGAGTGGCCATTGCAACCAGCCCCACCCGCTGGTTGTGCCCTCGCGAAAACCAACCTCAACGATCCCACCACCCCTATACGTGCTTAGTGATATTTTAGACAAGATACCCTTAAAACAACTAAACTAATCAACACACATATATATATATATATATATATATATATATATATATATATATATATATATATATACACACACCAAAAACCAATAGAGTGAAGATAATTCCAGTCGCTCTCACAATCACTCCTGCTTCACGACTCACTCCCAGCATGCACTCCAACGAGAGAGAGAGAGAGAGAGAGAGAGAGAGAGAGAGAGAGAGAGAGAGAGAGAGAGAGAGAGAGAGAGAGAGAGAGAGAGAGAGAGAGAGAGAGAGAGAGAGAGAGAGAGAGAGAGAGAGAGCTGTCCCTCCTGGCTGGGTTGAGACACTCCTCTGCCACCAGCGCTCTAATAGGGAGGGACCAGTCAGCTCACTCAGTGCAGCTAATGCAGCCAACTGCCCCAGTCCATGGGCTACGCCAGAGCACAGTGCAACTGACACACACACACACTGACACATACCATGTGGCCATCTCTCTCTGTTTCTCTTCATTTAAAACAAGGAGGAGAAAGGGGCAAAGGCCAGTGACTGTGGGATGATTTTACTTACTGAGATTTCTTATTCCTGAAGTGTGTGTGTATTTGTGTGTGAAAGGGGTACTGTACGTTTGAGGATATATGTGAATTTTCTACTGCTATGGCAAATATATATGTATTGTTTCCATTTTGGTGTATGTGAGTGTGTGTGTGTGCATGCGTGTTTGCGTGCCGATGTGTGTGTTGTCAACTGTTGTTGCTCATATAGGAAGGGAATGCATAGGAGTGTGTGTGTGTGCGTGTGTGTGTGCGGTCGCTCTCTCCAGGGGTTCACATTAGTACTGTCATCCCAGATGTCACCAGGCACATGAAACACACATCATAAATGATCCCTGTTTTCACCTCTGTCTCTCTGTTTATAGGTCTGCTTTATATATCCATACTCTGTCTGTTACTAGGTGTATATAAGGTCCCTGTAGTCTTCTACACTGTAGCCAGTTTGTCTGTGTCTATAGTGGTCTGCGGGGACACTGTAAACCTGTATTAGTTTTCTGTACAGTTTTCTTCTCTGTGTCCCTGATTAGGTATTTTTAAGGTAGTACATACACTGAGTATACAAAACATTAAGAACACCTGCTCTTTCCATAACAGACTTTCCAGGTGAATCCAGCTGAAAGCTATGATCCTTTATTGATGTCACCTCTTAAATCCAGTTCAATCAGTGTCGATGAAGGGGAGGAGACAGGTTAAAAAAGGATTTTAATCCTTGAGACATGGATTGTGTGTGTGTGTGCCATTCACAGGGTGAATGGGCAAGACAAAAATGTAAGTGCTTTTGAACGGGGTATGGTAGTAGGTACCAGGCATAGCAGTTTGTGTGAAGAACTGCAGCGCTGCTGAGTTTTTCACGCTCAACCGTTTCCTGTGTGTATCATCAAAGGTCCACCACCAAAAGGACATCCAGCCAACTTGACACAACTGTGGGACACATTGGAGTCAACATGGGCCAGCATCCCTGTGAAACGCTTTTGACACCTTGTAGAGTCCATGCCCCGACCAATTGAGGCCGTTCCGAGGGCAAAAGGGCAGGGGCTGCAAATGTCATTTTAGGAAGATGTTCCTAATGTTCAATGTACTCAGTGTATGCCCCTGGCCTATAGTTTCTACAGTATAGTGGTTTACAGGGACGTTGTGTATATGTAATGTTTTCCTGTACATTGGCCTATTAGTCTATGTTTGGAGTCTCTGTCTCCTCCCTAGTGTTTACTGTTTAAAGTCACACTGGGCAAATTGGGACAGAGCGGCAAGTGGAGCAGAAGAGACGCGCTCCCAATGTAGTGGAAACAACTGGACTGTACCCTTTCCCTCTGTCTGTCCCCGTCTATCTATCTCCCTCCGTCTCTCCTCCTCTCCCTCTCTGTCTCCTCCACTTATACACTGTTACCCCCTCTATCCCACCATCCTCCTCCTCTTCATTGCTCATTGTAAATGTCAGTAGTGTTAGAGAAGGGAGACTGGGGGTTTGTATGGAGGTCACAGTCTCATCAACATACAGAATAGAGGAGAGGAGAGAGGGAGGGAAGGAAGGAGGAAAGAAGAAAGGATTGAGAAATTAGATAAACAGTCAGGATTAGTTAGGGGAGAGGACAGCGGTTATAGGACAAGACGGTGAAGCGTGGCTTTTTAATGAAAATATGACAAACCTTGTGTCTCTCTCTCTCTCTTTCCAACCCCCAGAGGGAGAGAGAGGGAGACAGAGGGAGACAGAGGGAGACAGAGGGAGTGAGAGGGAGACAGAGGGAGACAGAGGGAGAGAGACAGAGGGAGACAGAGGGAGAGAGACAGAGGGAGAGAGAGGGAGAGAGAGAGAGGGAGACAGGGAGACAGAGAGAGGGAGACAGAGGGAGAGAGAGAGAGGGAGACAGAGGGAGACAGAGGGAGAGAGAGGGAGGGAGACAGAGGGAGGGAGACAGAGGGAGACAGAGGGAGACAGAAGATTTGGATATTCCTCATTCATTCTGTAGATATGACTGATAGTGGTTCTGCGTTACTTCCGAAATTACTGAACTGTGTGGTCATGCTAACAAAGCACCTTTTGTGAGCTAGATGGAAAGGGGCGGGGCTAACACGGCACGATTAGTTGTAACACATCAGTGGTGCCAATAAAGCTGCTTTGAATGTGAATTGAGCGGAGTGAAGAGGGCACCATTGATAAATGGTGTGGGGGAGAATAGAAGCCAGGGAAGTGTATATATTTAATTGTCTGACACCTGCTACTACTTCAGCCTTTTAATGCATGCATGAGAAAGAAGGGAGGGAGGGAAGAGAGAGAGAAAGAGAGAGAGTGTTGTGGGGTCTCGTTTTGAATTCAGGCACAGCACCCCTATTCTATTCCATTCATGGGTTAGTATAGCCTTGTGGATATGGTAACAATAAGAGTGGAGCATAGTAACATGTGGATGAGCTGTTATCTACTCCAGCCTTGGCTCAGCTCTCTTCTCCTATTCTCTTTCCATTCACCTCTAGATGACTAGGTGAGGCAGTCAGGGCAGAGGCCAGAGGACTGGGCTTGAAATCACTGGATCTTCATTTTAGTGCTAGTGAATGGTGCTGATTCAGTTGCTTGATTCACTTTCTATTGAAGTGATTCACTGTCAGTGGTGCTGATTTCAGTAGGTTGATTCACTCTCTTTTGGAGTGATTCTCTGTCCATGGAGCTGATTCAGTCAGTTGATTCACTCTATGAAAGTCACTCTGTGATTCTCTGTCCATGTTGTGGATTTATTTGATCCTGTTTTTTAATAGCTGCGCTCTAAAAATGAGGGGTTCAACAAGAGTTTTTCTAAGATCCTCAAAGTTCTTCAAAGAACCTTAGGGTTCTTGGCACTGAAAATGGCCCATAAAAGTTATTCTAAGAACCTCATAGGAGGTGGGGTTCAGTGAGAAACCTCCTTAATTGGTGGGGGTTCTTGCAGGAACCTAACTGCCCAACTGAAACATTTGGATTTGAAAGGACAGCAGGTGCGGGCACTTAACGGAAAAATTTAAAGATCTCCTCAATTTAAGTTAAGGTTTGTCCCTTGTATGATCTACATTGATATTGTTTTATGATGATACCATCTATATTTTCATATTTGTGCAAATCTTTCTAAAACAGAAAATGGACACAATTCAATGGATATGAATCAACAAAGAGGTAAGAATATGTAGGCTATAAGATATGTTGAAGGCTAGCTGTATTGGGTGCTGATGACTGACCTGCTCACTTTTGTGTCTGTCTGCAGGTACACAGACAAGGAGGCATACAAAGTTATGTCAATTGGTATTGGTATGTTATGCAGATCACATTTACCATCCTCCTCCCTTACCTCTTCAATGAAAATCCCACAGGCCTCTACATTATGGATAAGGTACTGTATGTGTATGAAAACCATTATCAAAACAGTTTTTTTCATTCAGTAAAATTACTGTTTTGTTAATCATCTGTATAATTATATTTTTGGGGGATTCCCAGACTTCACCCTCTCTACACCTCTGATGAATATAACAGGAAACCTGTTTGATCACCATGCACTGCAAAATCATTCTGGCTATGGATACAGAGAACATCAACACATTAACATCAACACACCAGAGGATATACCCATTGGACTTGGGCCTCTGCTGGGAGTCTACCTCATATTTGGATTTTTTCAATTCTGCTTTGCCACTAAAATCATAATAAACACTGACAACTAAAATATTGTGTTATTGTTGTTATTGTTATGCATATTATTATTATTATTAATAATAATAGGGGAGGGGGTAGTTCAAAAATGTGCCCCAAAAGTTTCTTCAAAAGGTTCTTAGAGGATCCATTAAAAGGGGTTCTTTGAAGAACTTATAGGGGTTCCCCCACAGTTTCAATTTGAAGAACCCATAAAGGATACTCCAAGAACCTTTTATTTTGAGTCTGTAGGGCTAGTGTTTTCCTATGCTATTGTAAACCTGCCAAGGCGCGCGCGGGGGTGGTGTGTGTGTGTGTGTGTGTGTGTGTGTGTGTGTGTGTGTGTGTGTGTGTGTGTGTGTGTGTGTGTGTGTGTGTGTGTGTGTGTGTGTGTGTGTGTGTGTGTGTGTGTGCATATTCCAGTACTGCAGAGTGAATGTCTCCTGAATCTGCTCAGTTTCTTCTTTCTTTCTTCTCTCAGTGACAGTCCCTCCTCTATGATCCCTTGTTCCTCCCCCTCTCTCTTCTCACCTTCTCTCACCCTCTTCCCTTCCCTCCAACTCTCTCTCTGTTGGCGAAGAGAGGCAGGGGAAGTCAGATAGACAGTGATATCTAATGACAAACTGTGACACTCCTACGTCCATGAAAAAATAAGCCCATCCTTTTTTAAATTTAAAGGACCCAGCTCTCTCCAATCATTTACCCAATGCCAAGCTGCCTGGCTGAACTTTCACCCTCTAGTGTGTGCGTGTGTGCGTGCGTGTGTGCGTGCGCGTGTGTCAGTGCCTCTGTCTGTTTGCTTACACTGAAAGGGGGGAGGGGCGGTCGAGTGACTGCACCCCAAACATCGTCACAGAAGCACCCGCAGGATGGCAAGCAGCCCCTAGCAACAGGGAGAGAGGGAAGAAAGTGCGAGAGTGGGAGGGAGGGGGAAAGACGCAGAACATCAATAAATAATGGCCCCAGTGAGGAGGTGGAAATATGGGCCTCGTTAGCTGTGTGCCTCTGCCTTCATTTGCATGTGAGGAAACGAGGCTGACTCAAAGACTCTTACACACACTCACACACATACACACTGGCTCAGACCCACACCCTACGCAACCGGCGCTACACAAATCACACACTGTTTCTATGTCTCTATTTCTCTGTCTCTCTCTCTCTCTCTCTCTCTCTCTCTCCCTCTCATACAGTTGCTTTTCCTATATCTCTGTCCCTATTTTTGTCTAAAAAAATGTTTCTCCCTCTCCTCTCACCCCTCATATAGCCCTCCCAGGTTGTGCCTGCTACCAAACTGCAGGTCTATAGGTTTGTAATGGAATCCAGGCTCACTTGAAAGCAGTATGATTTTGACAGTGTAGCCCACCAGTGTAGGCCTTCCTGTGCTGTGTTTGACAACAAGGCCTGAGCTCAGCAGTCTAACCCAGATAATTACAGTATCCACTGACACACATACACACGGAACATGCCCACACTTTAAAATGTTCCCCTCACACATATAGACACACATACAGTATGCGTGAACATACACACATATGAACAAGCGCACACACACTCTCACTTTTCTTCTCCTACTCTTTCTTCTTTTGCTCCACCCTTATTCCCTTTAATCTTTTACACCCTGCTTGTTCTCTGCTAACCTAGTATATCATTGACTGACAAGCCCAACCGAGAACAACAGGCCTGCGGGTGGGTAGCAGAGTGAATGTGGTGAACTGGCTCTTAATCTAGTGCATCACTTCAGCTCCATTCTCAGTTTATCCAGTCAAGTCAGCATGAATAAAAGCTTGGGGAGTACAGTGATTTAGCAATTAATATTTTACTCTGTCTGCCACTCTGCTTAACAACAGAGAGAGAGAGAAAGAGATTGTGTGAAAGGGGGAAAATGTTAAGGAGGATATATCACGAGAGATGGTTCAAGATAGAGGGATTGAATAAACAAGAGAAACAATTAAGATGGGTGGATAGTGGAGGAGATCATGTGATTAAAAGGTGTCTCCATGGCACAGCACTTCTTAGATCTTTTGTTTATGGATATCTCTCTCTCTCTAGCTCAATCCCTCTTGCTATCTCTCCCATTCCCCCCCTCTCTCTCTCTCTCTCTCTCTCACTCTCTCTCTCTCTTTCTCTCTCTCTCTCTCTCTCTCTCTAGCTCAATCCCTCTTGCTATCTCTCCCATTCCCTCCCCCCCCCCCTCTCTCTCTCTCTCTCTCTCTCTCTAGCTCAATCCCTCTTGCTATCTCTCCCATTCCCCCTCTCTTGTTCTCTCTCTCTCTAGCTCAATCCCTCTTGCTATCTCTCCCATTCCCCCCCTCTCTCTCTCTCTAGCTCAATCCCTCTTGCTATCTCTCCCATTCCCCCTCTCTTGTTCTCTCTCTCTCTAGCTCAATCCCACTTGCTATCTCTCCCATTCCCCCCCTCTTGCTATCTCTCCCATTCCCCCCCCCTCTCTCTCTCTCTCTCTCTCTCTCTAGCTCAATCCCTCTTGCTATCTCTCCCATTCCCCCTCTCTTGTTCTCTCTCTCTCTAGCTCAATCCCTCTTGCTATCTCTCCCATTCCCCCTCTCTCTCTCTCTCTAGCTCAATCCCTCTTGCTATCTCTCCCATTCCCCCTCTCTTGTTCTCTCTCTGTCTAGCTCAATCCCACTTGCTATCTCTCCCATTCCCCCCCCTCTTACTATCTCTCCCATCCCCCCCCTCTCTCTCTCTCTCTCTTCCTCTAGCTCAATCCCACTTGCTATCTCTCCCATTCCCCCCCTCTTGCTATCTCTCCCATTCCCCCCCCCCTCTCTCTCTCTCTCTCTCCCTCTAGCTCAATCCCTCTTGCTATCTCTCCCATTCCCCCCCCCCTCTCTCTCTCTCTCTCTCTCTCTTCCTCTAGCTCAATCCCTCTTGCTATCTCTCCCATTCCCCTCTCTCTCTTGCTCTCTCTCTCTATCTCTCGCTCCCTCTAGTTTTCTCTATTTATCTCTCTCTCTATCTCTCTTACTCGCTTGCTCTCTTTATCTCTATCTCTCTTTATCTCTCTCCCTCTCTGTTTGTCTGTCAGTGTGTTGTGACAGTGTGGCGTGTCAGTGTTATGGGAGTTGAAATCTTAAAGTGCACATTATCCTGTAAGGATTAATTCAGGGGTGCAAACAAAGGCTGACTGTAAAATTACAGCCTACGCTGCGACTGTGCCACTACCCTCCACACACACATTGTCTGTTAGCCTGCTGCTAGCCCCCTAGTACACACACACACACACACACACACACACACACACACACACACACACACACACACACACACACACACACACACACACACACACACACACACACACACACACACACACACACACACACACACACCGCTTGTGTACACACACACACACAACATAGAGAAAGAGAGAGAGAGAGAGAGAGAGTCATACACACTCTACCCTCCACCTGTGCTGTCTGTCAGCCAACTACCGTGCAGATGTACACACTACCCTCTATACACACACACCCTCTACCCTCTACCCTCCACACACACACCCTCTACCCTCTACCCTCCACACACACACCGTCTACCCTCCACACACACACTCTCTACCCTCCACACACACACCCTCTACCCTCCACACACACCCTCTACCCTCCACACACACATAATCTGGTGATAAACACACAGTTACACATGAATGCTCTAATTGTGCTCCAGCTGTTGGACTATAGCCGGGAGCCTCTGCAGTGAACCCAGGTGAGAGAGAACGAGTAGAGGAAGAACAGTGTGTGTATGTGTGTATGCGCACATGTGTGTGAGTATGTGTTCATACATAGGACAGTGTTAACATTTCCCAAATTGGCAAATGCTCATTAAAATGGTGCCCTCCCTCTCCTCTACCCCTCCAATAATTGGGCAGGGTCTGCCAGATTGGTATAGGCTGAAAATAGGGCACAGCCTGGCAGGGTACATCACACACTGACACACGAACCAGACCTGGGCTCATCTTGCTGTGTTCTATAACAACCACAACAATGATAACAATACTGGAGTGGAGATGTTGATAACGTCTTTACTGTAAGTGATGGTGAGGGTTTGACCATTTTCAAGTGTTTCTCAATGTGAATGTATTGCATGTTTAATAGTGAGCTCAGCGTGTGTCCTCTAGGGTATGACAGGTTGCCAAATGTTTAGATAGCAGTCACCCTTGCCCCGACTAGGTTGTTTGTTGGGGGTATTTAGTTATTTTGAGGCTTTGTTCAATCATTTTCTCTCTGTAACAGGTAACAGGTTCTTCCTGACGTCCTTTGGTGCTCTGTACATCTCAGATGTCCAGAAGGAGGATGCCCTCTCTACCTACCGCTGTATCACCAAGCACAAATACAGCGGAGAGACACGTCAGAGCAATGGAGCCAGGCTGTCTGTCATGGGTGAGTGGGACTGTAAAGTATGTCATTGCTCTGCGTACCGGTACACAGTGTTTTGTGTGTAATAAATGTCTATGAATATGAATGAATATACATTACATGACCAAAAGTATGTGGACAACTGCTCGTCAATCGTCTCATTCCAAGATCATGGGCATTAATATGAAGTTGGTCCCCCCTGTTCTGGTGTAACAGCTTCCACTCTTCTGGGAAGGCTTTCCACTAGATGTTAGAACATTGCTGCGGGGACTTGCTTCCATTCAGCCACAAGAGCATTAGCGAGGTTGGGCATTGATGTTGGGTGATTAGGCCTGGCTCACAGTCTGTGTTCCAATTCATTCCAAAGGTGTTCAATGGGGTTGAGATCAGGGCTCTGTGCAGACCAGTCAAGTTCTTCCACACCGGTCTCGACAAACCGTTTCTGTATGGACCTCGCTTTGTGCACGGGGGCATTGTCATGCTGTAACAGAGAATCGTCTAGAATGTCATTGTATTCTGTAGCGTTAAGATTTACCTTCATGGGAACTAAGGGACTTAGCCCGAACCATGAAAAACAGCCCCAGAGCATTATTCCTTCTCCACCAAACTTTACAGTTGGAACTATGCATTGGCAAGTAACGTTCTCCTGGCACCGCCAAACCCAGATTCGTTCGTATGACTGCCAGATGGTGAGGCCTGATTCATCAATCCAGAGAACACGTTTCCACTGCTCCAGAATTCAATGGTGGCGAGCTTTACACCACTCCAGCCGACACTTGGCATTGCGCATGATGATCTTAGGCCTACCACTTCGTAGCTGAGCCGTTGTTGCTCCTAGACATTTCCACTTCACAATAACAGCACTTACAGTTGACCGGGGCAGCTCTAGCAGGGCAGAAATTAGACAAACTGATTTGTTTGAAAGGTGGCATCCTATGACGATGCCACGTTGGAGATTGCATGGCTGTGTTCTCGATTCTATACACCTGTCAGCAACGGGTATGGCTGAAATAGCCGAATCCACTAATTTGAAGGGGTGTCTACATACTTCTGTATATACAGTACCAGCCAAAAGTTTGAACACACCTACTCATTCAAGGGTTTTTCTTTATTTTTACTATTTTCTTCATTGTAGAATAATACTGAAGACATCAACACTATGAAATAACACATATGGAATCATGTAGTAACCAAAAAAGTGTTAAACAAATCAAAATATATTTTATATTTGAGATTCTTCAAAGTAGCCATCCTTTGCCTTGATGACAGCTTTGCAGACTCTTGGCATTCTCTCAACCAGCTTCTCCTGGAATGCTTTTCCAACAGTCTTGAAGGAATTCCCACATATACTGAGCACTTGTTGGCTGCTTTTCCTTCACTCTGCGGTCCAACTCATCCCATACTATCTCAATTGGGTTGAGGTCGGGTGATTGTGGAGGCCAGGTCATCTGGTGCATCACTCCATCATTCTCCTTCTTGGTCAAATAGCCCTTACACAACCTGGAGGTGTGTTTTGGGTCACTGTCCTAATGATAGTCCCACTAAGCGCAAACAGGATGGGATTGTGTTTCGCTGCGGAATGCTGTGGTAGCTATGCTGGTTTTAGTGTGCCTTGAATTCTAAATAAATCACAGACAGTGTCACCAGCAAAGCACCCCCACACCATCACACCTCCTCCTCCATGCTTCATGGTGGGAACCACACATGCGGAGATCATCCGTTCACCTACTCTGCGTCTCACAAAGACACAGCAGTTGGTACCAAAAATCTCAAATTTGGACTCATCAGATCAAAGGACAGATTTCCACCAGTCTAAAGTCCATTGCTCGTGTTTCTTGGCCCAAGCAAGTCTCTTCTTCTTATTGGTGTCCTTTACAGCAATTCGACCATAAAGGCCTAATTCACACAGTCTCCTCTGAACAGTTGATGTTGAGATGTGTCTGTTACTTGAACTCTGTGAAGCATTTATTTGGGCTGCAATCTGAGGTGCAGTTAACTCTAATGAACTTATCCTCTGCAGCAGATGTAACTCTGGGTCTTCCTTTCCTGTGGTGGTCCTCATGAGAGCCAGTTTCATCATAGTGCTTGATGGTTTTGCGACTGCACTTGAAGAAGTTTTCCGTATTGACTGACCTTCATGTCTTAAAGTAATGATGGACTGTCATTTTTTTCTTTGCTTATTATTACCTCATGAAGCTGGTTGAGAGAATGCCAAGAGTGTGCAAAGCTGTCATCAAGGCAAAGGATGGCTACTTTGAAGAATCTCAAATATGTCATTTTTTCTTTGCTTATTTGAGCTGTTCTTGCCATAATATGGACTTGGTATT
Source organism: Salmo salar (assembly GCF_965601325.2). NCBI lineage: Eukaryota > Metazoa > Chordata > Actinopteri > Salmoniformes > Salmonidae > Salmo > Salmo salar. The sequence goes on along the minus strand of NC_138303.1, from coordinate 86,170,651 downwards.
TTACCAAATATGGCTATCTTCTGTATACCACCCCTATCTTGTCACTACACAACTACACAAACGCATTAAGAAGGAAAGAAATTCCACAAATTAACTTTTAACAAGGCACACCTGTTAATTGAAATGCATTCCAGGTGACTACCTCATGAAGCTGGTTGAGAGAATGCCAAGAGTGTGCAAAGCTGTCATAAAGGCAAAGGATGGCTACTTTGAAGAATCTCAAATATAAAATATATTTTGATTTGTTTAACACTTTCTTGGTTACTACATGATTCCATATGTGTTATGTCATAGTTTTGATGTCTTCACTATTATTCTACAATGTAGAAAATAGTACAAATAAAGAAAAACCCTTGAATGAGTAGGTGTGTCCAAACTTTTGACTGATACTGTATAGTGTATGTTGTAAACATCCCATCCCATACCCTACCACAGTCCAAAGTCTAACCTGTTACACCCCCCCCCCCCCTCCTCCAGACCCCACCGAATCGTCTCCCTCTATCCTGGACAGTTTCCAGGCTGGGGAAGTGCGGGCTGGTCAGAGTGTGGAGCTCCCCTGCATGGCAGCAGGGTACCCCAGCCCCACGGTGCGCTGGCTAAAGGACGGGCGCCCACTGCCCTCTGATGCACGCTGGACGCGGCGCCTCACGGGTCTGACCATCAGTGACCTCAGGCAGGAGGACAGCGGTAGCTACGCCTGTGAGGTCACCAACAGCTTCGGCTCGAAGGAGGTGTCCGGAGCACTCTATGTCATAGGTGAGGAGAGGAGGAGGGAAGGTGGTCGAGGGATGTGGGAGGGAGAAAAGGGGAGAGGGAGTGGATGTTGTGGTGAAGAGGGAGGGACCATCGGACAGGGAATTGGTGTGAGGAGAAGGAGGAGTGAGGCGGGAGGAGGGGGGTTGGCAAAGGGGAAAAACAAACACTTAAATCAAATCAAATTTTATTATTCAGAATGTGAAATGTCTGAATAATAGTAGAGAGAATGCTTTATTTCATCTTTTATTTCTTTCATCACATTCCCAGTGGGTCAGAAGTTTACATACATACACTCAATTAGTATTTGGTAGCATTGCCTTTAAATTGATTAACTTGGGTCAAACATTTTGGGTAGCCTTCCACAAGCTTCCCACAATAAGTTGGGTGAATTTTGTCCCATTCCTCCTGACAGAGCTGATGTAACTGAGTCAGGTTTGTAGGCCTCCTTGCTCACACACGCTTTTTCAGTTCTGCCCACAAATTTTCCATAGGACTGAGGTCAGGGCTTTGAGATGGCCACTCTGATACCTTGACTTTGTTGTCCTTAAGCCATTTTACCACAACTTTGGAAGTATGCTTGGGGTCATTGTCAATTTGGAAGACCTCTCCTTCCCGAGAGGTATGACGGCTGCGTGGTCCCATGGTGTTTATACGTGCGTACTATTGTTTGTACAGATGAACTTGGTACCTTCAGGAATTTTGAAGTTGCTCCCAAGGATGAACCAGACTTGTGGAGGTCTTGGCGGATTTCTTTTGATTTTCCTATGATGTCAAGCAAAGAGGCAGTGAGTTTGAAGGTAGGCCTTGAAATACATCCACAGGTACACCTCCAATTGACTCAAATGATGTCAATTAGCCTATCAGAAGCTTCTAAAGCCATGACATCATTTTCTGGAATTTTCCAAGCTGTTTAAAGGCACAGTCAATTTAGTGTATGTAAACTTCTGACCCACTGGAATTGTGATACAGTGAATTATAAGTGAAATAATCGGTCTGTAAACAATTGTTGGAAAAATTACTTGAGTCATGCACAAAGTAGATGTCCTAACCGACTTGCCAAAACTATAGTTTGTTAACAAGAAATTTGTGGAGTGGTTGAAAAACGAGTTTTAATAGCTCCGACCTAAGTGTATGTAAACTTCCGACTTCAACTGTACGTATGAGATTAGTAAAGCAGTATGTAAGCATGATTTAAACATTATTAAAGTGACTAGTATTCCATTATTAAAGTGGCCAGTGAATCCAAGTCGATGTATATTGGGCAGCAGCCTAAGATGCAGGGTTGCGTAACTGGGTGGAAGCCGGCTAGTGATGGCTATTTAACAGTCTGATGGCCTTGAGAGAGAAGCTGTTTTTCAGTCTCTCGGTCCCAGCCTTGATGCACCTGTACTGACCTCGCCTTCTGGATGGTAGCGGGGTGAACAGGCCGTGGCTCGGGTGGTTGATGTCGTTGATGATCTTTTTGGCCTTCCTGTGACATCGGGTGGCGTAGGTGTCCTGGAGGGCAGGCAGTGTGTCCCCGGTGATGCGTTGGGCAGACCGCACCACCCTCTGGAGAGCCTTGCGGTTGCGGGCGGTGCAGTTGCCTTACCAGGCGGTGATACAGCCCGACAGGATGCTCTCAATTGTGCATCTGTAAAAGTTTGTGAGGGTTTTAGGGGCCAAGACAAATTTGAGGTTGAAGAGGCGCTGTTGCGCCTTCTTCACCACACCGTCTGTGTGGGTAGACTATTTCAGATCGCCAGTGATGTGTACGCCGAGGAACTTGAAGCTTACCACCTTCACCACTGCGGTCCCATCGATGTGGATAGAGGCATGCTCCCTCTGCTGTTTCCTGAATTCCACAATCAGCTCCTTTGTTTTGTGAACAGCATTATTACATAGGTATTCCTCTTGTCCAGATGGGATAGTGCAGTGTGTAGTGCGATGGCTATTGCATTGTCTGTGGATCTATTGGGGCGGTAAGCAAATTGAAGTGGGTCTAGGGTGTCAGGTAAGGTGGAGGTGATATGATCCTTAACTAGCCTCTCAAAGCACTTCATGACGACAGAAGTGAGTGCTGCGGGGTGATAGTCATTTAGTTCAGTAACCTTTGCTTTCTTGGGTACAGTAACAATGCTGGACATCTTGAAGCAAAAGGGGACAGCAGACTGGGATAGGGAGACATTGAGTATGTCCGTTAACACTCCAGCATGATCTGAGGGTGTTCTGAGGACGTGGCTAGGGATGCCATCAGGGCCCGGCAGCCTTGCGAGGGTTAACAGGCATAAATGTCTTACTCACGTCGGCCACGGAGAAGGAGAGTCCACAGTCCTTGGTAGTGGGCCGCGTCGGTGGCACTGTATTATCCTCAAAGCGGGCGAAGAGTGTTTAGCTTGTCCAGAAGCAAGACGTCGGTGTCCGCGATGTGTCTGGTTTTTCCTTTGTAGTCCGTGATTGTCTGTAGACCCTGCCACATATGTCTCGTGTCTGAGCCGTTGAATTGCGACTCTACTTTGTCTCTGTACTGACGTTTTGCCTGTTTGATTGCCTTACGGAGGGAATAACTACACTGTTTGTATTCGGCCATATTCCCAGTCACCTTTCCATGGTTAAATGCAGTGTGCACTTACTGTTAATGTCAGACTGACAGACAGATACACTCACACCGTTTTCTGACTTGGTGGCAGACAGGCTCATATTCTGTCTCTCACACACACACACACACACACACACACACACACACACACACACACACACACACACACACACACACACACACACACACACACACGAAATGGATCAGTATGAATGGGTGTGTAGTGTATGATGCCATGTCATATCATATCTAGACCGAGGACAGGACAGTAATGCACTGAGAATGAGCACTTCACACCACCGCCAACACCAGTCACTGTTAGAGAGAGAGAGACAGAGAGCAGAGGGGGTGGACTAAAAGAAGACAGAGAAGGAACAACGAAAAATTTAAATTGAAGTATATCTTTCATAGAGAAAGGAAGAATGAGAGAGAGAAACAGATTTGTAAAAACACAGAGAAGATAGAGAGAGAGAGCGAGAGAGAGAGAGAGAGACATAGTGCAAGAGAGATAAAAAGAGAGAGCAGAACAGAGGCAGGCTTTGCCAGTGGGCACATCATGGCAGCACACAGTGTGACTCTGACAGGGTGAGGGGGGCTTGGGTTGCACAGCCATACCCCCCAGCACACACCACCAGCTGCCTTATTGCTCACTGACATTTACACACACACACACACACACACACACACACACACACACACACAGACAGACAGACAGACAGACAGACAGACAGACAGACAGACAGACAGACAGACAGACAGACAGACAGACAGACAGACAGACAGACAGACAGACAGACAGACAGACAGACAGACAGACACACACACACACACACACACACACACACACACACACACACACACACACACACATATATATGTGGACAGAGATGTGAAGTGATGTCTCCAGCTGCTTTTTTAATGACTGCCTGAAACGGACTGAGTCTCCTCAACTGATTGCGCTGTTTTGTTTTTCTGTCTTTGTGTGTGTGTGTGTTACTCATGTGTGTGTTCTCTCTCCTCCCACAGACCCCCTGCGAGTGACCCTTTCCCCTAAGAGTCTGAAGACAGGCATCAGCAGTACCCTGTTCTTTACCTGTGCTGTGGAGGGTTCACCATTGTACACAGTGGCCTGGTACAGGAACACAGAACCTATAGTCCCAGACCAGCACATCTCTATACAGGGCTCCCACAACGACACCCTGCAGATCACAGCCGCTCAGAAGAGCCACTCTGGGGCCTACCAGTGCTTTGCCTCCCGCAAGGGCCACACAGCCCAGGACTTCTCTATCATACTGCTGGAGGGTAAGAGGATGAGAGAGGGAAGGAAGGAGGGAAGGTTGGATGGGAGGGTGGGAAGCAACGTTATTCTTACAGACAGGGCCGGTTCCAGGCATAAGCGACATAAGAGGTTGATGATGTTTTTTGTTTGGAACTCAGTCGGGGTCTCAATTTATTACTGAGAGTTTGAATAGTAAAATAACCTGGTTGCAATTTTGAAATTTGGTTGAGCATCAGCAATCTTTCTGTTGTTATGCCAGTCACTACATTTTTGATTGGTAGTTAGTTCTAGCCAGCTATCTAAACTTGTAGTAGTCATGACCGAATACTGACTGGGCACGTGCCCCTGACCTGCAGCGGGCCCCCGTTGATTTTCTTAGCCATTCTCACTCAGATGTCATATTAACATGGCAAAAGTCATGAATTGTTTTTTGAGTTGTAGGAATTTAGCTTTAGAGGCGACACACCAGTGGGCAATGCAGCACCTATTTTGACGTAATTCCTGTCCTATAGCGGAATTTCTCGTTTAAGTTCCACCTCCGAAGAATGACGCAGGCTGCTAATACATATTCACGAATTGGGGGTGGGAACGTTGTGGAGATTTCCACGTGGAGTGATAGCTGTCAGTGTAGCTAGTTAGCATGCTAACCTTATCTAGCTAGCTAATGTTATATGTTGTTGCAACACTAATCAAAAGATTAGCTAGCTGGCTGGTCTACTGTATGGCTGGTTCTGGAGCTGGATTTGGGGCAGCAGGTAGCCTAGTGGTTAGAGTGTTGGGCCAGTAACCGAAAGGTTGCTAGATCGAATCCCCGAGCTGACAAGGTAAAAAATCTGTCGTTCTGCCCCTGAACAAGACGGTTACTGTAAATAAGAATTTGTTCTTTTTCTTTTTCTTTATTTTACCTTTGTTTAACCAGGTAGGCAAGTTGAGAACAAGTTCTCATTTACAACTGCGACCTGGCCAAGATAAAGCGAAGCAGTTCGACACATACAACAACACAGAGTTACACACGGAGTAAAACAAACATACAGTCAATAATACAGTACAAAAACAAGTCTATATACAATGTGAGCAAATGAGGTGAAATAAGGCAGGTAAAGGCAATAAAAAGGCCACGGTAGCAAAGTAAATACAATATAGCAATTAAAAAACACTGGAATTGTAGATTTGCAGTAGGTGAATGTGCAAAGTAGAAATACTGGGGTGCAAGGGAGCAAAATAAATAAATAAATAAATAAATACAGTAGGGGATGAGATAATTGTTTGGGCTATGTACAGGTGCAGTGATCTGTGAGCTGCTCTGACAGCTGGTGCTTAAAACTAGTGAGGGAGATAAGTGTTTCCAGTTTCAGAGATTTTTGTAGTTCGTTCCAGTTCGTTAGTTCGTTCTTAAATGACTTGCCTAGTTAAATAAAGGTTAAATATAATAAAAAATAAAAAATACATTTGTCATAAGTATTTAGGGAAATCTTCGCCACAGATGGATATAGAGAACCAGTATATTTTACTATTGTTATTTCCAAAGTTTTGGCATGTTCCATAAATTGCGGCCTTAAATTCACCATAGAAATAGAAAGAATAAAAGGAAGCTCCGGTAATATGGATAGCCTAACTATTGAACTCGTTTGGACTAGATTCTACATTGTAATGGACACAGTGCAACCTTTGGTAGCCTTCTGGCAGGCTACGCTACAGCAATGCCACGTCAGCCCGTGCTCATTCCATGGTTCTCACAGCTAGGGGAAGTGATGGCTACAATGACTTTGCTCATGATGCATGCCGCAAATTATATGTAACAACACCCAGAGCGCATCGGACATGAAACAAAACACCAATACAAATGTAACAACAGCAGAAAATAGATTAAGAAGCTTGTGGAATTTTATTTTGCGGGTGCCTTTTCATTATAGGATAGACACTTGTGATTTCTAGCTGCACCAGACAAAGCAGTGGATCGTAGTCAAAACCATTCATCTTGGGGGAATGGGGTTCCAAAATGCAATCATATTACACACAATTTTACCATTTACACTGAACAAAAATATAAACGCAACATGTAAAGTGATGGTCCCATGTTTCATTAACTGAAATAAAAGATCTGATAAATGTTCCATATGCACAAAAAGCGAATTTCTCTCAAATGTTGTGCAGTCATTTGTTCACATCCCTGTTAGTGAGCATTTCTCCTTTGCCAAGATGTGGCATTGTGTCACACAACACAATGCCACAGATGTCTCAAGTTTTGAGGAAGTGTGCAGTTGGCATGCTGACTGCAGGAATGTCCTCCAGAGCTGTTGCCAGAGAATCTAACATAAGCCGCCTCCAACGTTGTTTTAGAGAATTTGACAGTACGTCCAACCGGCCTCACAACCGCAGACCATGTGTACGGCGTCGTGTGGGTGAGCGGTTTGCTGATGTCAACATTGTGAACAGAGTACCATATGGTAGCGGTTGGGTTATGGTATAGTTAGGCATAAGCTATGGACAATGAACACAATTGCATTTTATCAATGCCAATTTCAATGCACAGAGATACCGTGACGAGATCCTGAAGCCCATTGTTGTGCCATTAACCCGCCGCCATCACCTCATGTTTCAGCATGATAAAGACGGCTCCATGTCGCCAGGATCTGTACACAATTCCTGGAAGCTGAAAATGTCCCAGTTCTTCGATGGCCTGTATACTCACCAGAGATGTCACCCATTGAGCCTGTTTGGGATGCTCTGGATTGATGTGTACGACAGCGCGTTCCAGTTCCCGCCAATATCCAGGACTTCGCACAGCCATTGAAGAGGAGTGGGACAACATTCCACAGGCCACAATCAACAGCCTGATCAATACTATGCAAAGGAGATGTGCCACGCTGCAAATGGTGGTCACACCAGATACTGACAGGTTTTCTTATCCACGCCCATATATATATATATTTTTTTTAATCTGTGACCAACAGATGCATATCTGTATTCCCAGTCATGTGAAATCCATAGATTAGGGCCTAATGAATGTATTTCTATTGACTGATTTCCTTATATGAACTGTAACTCAGTAAAATCTTTGAAATTGTTGCATGTTACATTTATATTTTTATTCAGTATATAAAATGGTCATATATATTTTTGTTAGACAGACTAGCTCAAACATTTGTGAAACTTTACAATTATAATTTGCTAATAAATAATAATTAAAAAAAAACATAAGTTTGCACCCCCTATTTTAAATTGTTCCATGACTCAGGCGACCAAGTGTAGGTTTCGACGAAAAGCTGTTTGGCTCAGCCGAAGATTATTATATAGCTCAGTCGAGACTCGCGAAGAGGAAGAACTTTGCAGGTGTTTCTGATTAATAAACAATGCCGTGCTGGTGGGTGGTAACATTCAAATAAAACTGCCCTGAAAAGAAACGTAGACTGAAAAGTATTAGCATGTCATATCATAGGTGAAACACACGGCATTGGCACGGATAATATCCAAAGTTACCACGTCGGATTTCCCACTTCAACTCCAAATATATCATACTTTGACTAAAATGATGACTTATTGACTAGAAATCATAGAATCTCAGGAAATAAGCTGTAAAACTGCAAATGGTTTCTCTCTGCCCCATGGCAAAAGTAGTAGTATTGCATTAAATTCATTATAAAATTGCAAAATGTTTCTCTCTGCCCCATGGCGAAATGTGTAGAATTGCAGGAAATTCACTTTTAAAACATAAATGTTTCTCTCCACTCTCAAGAGAGGGGTCACTAAAATGTTTTGCCGCGGGGTGGGGTCCCCCCCAACCAAATCTCGCTTACAGATGTAGGATCTTAATTTTAGCCAGTTTGCAACAGCAGAAAAATAATCCTGCAGCAACAGAAATGTTAATTATTATGTGGATTATAATTAATGGACATTTTTGTAGGGGTTGATACATTTTTCGCAAGGGAAAATCAAAGTCTGAAATTTCAAAGTGGAAATTACAAACTTCAGAAGCCTTTTTAAACCTCAAATAACCTACACGTTTTAAATGTCCTGCATTGTCCTGCAACAGAGTGATCAAATTAAGATCCTACATCTGTAACATTATCTCACTTTTCTTATTTTCTTTCTTTCTTTCTTTCTCTCTATCTCTCTCTCTCTCTCTCTCTCTCTTTCTCTCCATCTATCTCTCCTGTAGACGGCACTCCTCGTATTGTGTCTTCCTTCAGTGAGCGCGTGGTCGCCCCCGGTGAGCCCTTCTCCCTGATGTGTGCCTCCAAGGGAGCCCCACCCCCCTCCATCACCTGGACGCTGGACGACGAGCCTGTGGTGCGAGACTCCGCCTACAAGACCAGCCAGTACACCCTATCAGACGGCCTGACCGTGTCACATGTCAACGTCAGCAGCCCGGCCATCCGTGACGGGGGAGTGTATCGCTGCGCCGCACGCAACTCGGCCGGTAGCGCCGAGTACCAAGCGCGCATAAACGTAAGAGGTGCCTGTCTACTTTTCAATATACACGCACCCCACACCTGCACCTATACATGCACTGACAATAAGTATACAGTACAGAGACAGGTGGAGATGTGTGAGGATTTAGACAAAAGTGCAACACATACACACATCCAAGACACATGCATACATCCACTAACACACACAGCGAGGTTTAGAGTCCATCATTTCACACACCCAACCCCAACCCTCCAACTGTCATCCCTCTTTCTTACTCTCTGTCTTTTTCTCTGTATGTGTGTCTCTCTCCCGCTCTCGCGTCCCTGTTTCTGTCTGTCTGTGTCTTGCCCAGTGTGTGTTTCTCTCTCTTTTGCTGTGTGTCTGTCTACCTGGATGTCTCTCTGACTCCTGTCTCTATCTATTTGTTCTCATCAAGACCACAGCAAAGACCATGTCTGTTCTCATCAAGACCATAGGACAGTGTTACTGAGGGTAATGTAGTCAAACATGTGCATACACACCCATGCACACAATCACTTAGAAAACACATTAATAGATATTACAAATATTACCAGTATGATTGGGGTAAGGGGACATCACTAACCTCTTTCTCTACCCCTCAATCTGCCCCAATCACTCTCTACCCAACCTTTATCTTCTCTCTCCCCAATCTTTATCTTCTCTGCTCCCCTTTTCTCCCATGTCCTCCTTCCCTCTCTCTCCTCTTCCACCCCTGTCTCCTCCTCCCTTTTCCCCCTTCTTCTTCCTCCTCTTTCCTTCCTCTCCTTCGCTCCCCTCGTCCTCCCTCTCTTTTCTGTGTCTCCAGGTTCTCCTAGGATCAGGGAGATGCGTGACATCACGGCTGTGGCAGGAAGGAACACCTTTATAACCTGCCGTGTGATTGGTTACCCCTACTACTCTATCAAGTGGTTTAAGGACGGCATGCTGCTGCCTGACAACCATCGCCAGGTGGTGTATGAGAATGGAACACTGAGGCTGAGTGATGTGCAGAAGGGGATGGACGAGGGTACCTACCTGTGTAGTGTGCTCATCCAGCCACAGACCTCCATCGACCAGACTGTCCACGTCACTGTCAAAGGTAGGGGACTAGACAGGGTTGGAGGACAGGGGGTGGGGGCAAGGGTGGCATAGGTAAGGCAAAGGGGGAAGGGGAAAGGGATGATGTGTTACACTAAATCTACCAATGACAGGATGTAACCGCTCACTCCAGTGCAATGGATTTGTTGAAAGTCACCAACGTTTGGGCAAGGTTTCTTCCTAGTCGTAAAGAGGCAATCAGCTTAACAGGGTGGTCACACCATGGTGTTAAAAGCATCTAGCTTTATAGGAATGTGTAAGTGTGTTTGTTGGGTGGTAAGCATGTGTGCTGTAGGTGTGTTTGTGTATGGGTGTTGGGGGGTCTATAGAAGTCTGTGTGTGCGTGTGTACGTGTGTTTGTGTGTGTCTCTGATTTAATTAGATGAATCATAATGAGGCCCAGATTAAATCCCCCAGACATCTTAGCTGTAGCACCACTCCACCCCCTTCCGCCACCATGGCAACGGCATGACTTCCTCCGCCAGTTGGCCTGTAATCAGAGCACCCATTATGGGCTGGTGGAGATGGAAGGGGGTCAGGGGTGGGACCTCTAACATCTGACCTCTGTAACCTCTGCCCCCTAGTGCCACCCCTGATCCAGCCCTTTGATATCCCCTCCACGTCGGTGGGAAAGCTGATGTACATTGCCTGCGTGGTGTCGTCAGGTGACATGCCCATCCGCATCACCTGGCACAAAGACGGGCAACTCATCGTGCCTGGTTCCGCCTCTGGTGTTGGCATAGAGACCAAGGAATTCATGAGCTCCTTGCAGATCTCCAAGGTGACGCTGAAGCACAATGGCAACTACACCTGCATCGCTAGCAACGCCGCGGCAACCGTCAGCTGGGAGAGACAGCTGATCGTCACCGGTGAGAGAGGGAGGAGGGGAGGAGAGGAGAGGATGGAGGGAGGGTGAGAAGGAGAGGAAGGATTGGAAAATAAGTGGTGTTGAAGAATTTGAGAAAGATAAAGAATGAATGCATGGACAGACTGGTTATAGAAGCTGGAAGATATTAAGAAAACACAGAAGGATTAGAGAATAATTGAAGACTAGCCACCATTTTAGAGATGCTGTTGTCAATTCTAATGACTGTACTAACTAGAACCTCTCCTCCCTCAGTTCCCCCTCGCTTCGTGGTCCAGCCCAACAACCAGGATGGGATCTATGGGAAGGCAGGAGTACTAAACTGTTCTGTGGAGGGATACCCCCCTCCCAAAGTCATGTGGAAACACGCCAAAGGTAAAGACCAACACCCTGCAGCACTAACAACATCAACTAACTAACTGTCTACTATTCTATGTATCATAGTGAAAGAACTTGTACAATAAAGTTTAATTGATGATGGAAGATAAAATTAGCAAATGTTTTTATTTTTATTCTCTACTGTAACATCATAACTAATGTACATCCAAGCGTAAGATTAGAGACCATTATAACTATGCGCAACTTTGACTTGACCCGACCGTGCCATTCCTTCCTGTAGGTATAGGGAACCCCCAGCAGTACCACCCTGTGCCTCTGACTGGTCGGATCCAGATCATGTTCAACGGCTCCCTGCTGATCCGTCACGTCCTAGAGGACGACCGGGGATACTACCTCTGTCAGGCCTCCAACGGAGTGGGCTCTGACATCAGCAAGAGCATGGTCCTCACCGTCAAGAGTGAGTTCATCTGTCTCTCACTAGGTCTCTCTCTCTCCCTCTTTCTATCTCTTGTTCTCTCTTTCTTTCTTCCTTTCTCTCATTCTCTCTCAATTCAATTCAAGGGGCTTTATTGGCATGGAAACATATGTTTACATTCCCAAAGCAAGTGAAATTGATAAACAAAAGTGAAATAAACAATAAAAAGTGAACAGTAAATATTACTCTCACACAAGTTCCAAAATAATAAAGGCATTTCAAATGTTATATTATGTCTATATACAGTGTTTTAACGATGTGCAAATAGTTCAAGTAAAAAAAGGGAAAATAAATAAACATAAATATGGGTTGTATTTACAATGGTGTTTGTTCTTCACTGGTTGCCATTTTCTTGTGGCAACAGGTCACAAATCTTGCTGCTGTGATTGCACACGGTGGTATTTCACCCAATAGATATGTTAGTTTATCAAAATTGGATTTGTTTTCAAATAATTCTTTGTGGGTCTGTCTAATCTGAGGGAAATATGTGTCTCTAATATGGTCATACATTTGTCAGGAGGTTAGGAATTGCAACTCAGTTTCCACCTCATTTTGTGATCAGTGTGCACATAGCCTGTCTTCTCTTGAGAGCCAGGTCTGCCTACGGCGACCTTTCTCAATAGCAAGGCTATGCTCACTGAGTCTGGTGAAAGCACATTTTGCAATATTCTAAGTAGATAGCCCGGCTCACAGGGCTAGCTATTTAGACACCCACCAAGTTTAGCCCTCACCAAAGTCAGATTTACTATAAGAAAAATGTTATTACCTTTGCTGTTCTTCATCAGAATGCACTCCCAGGACTTCTACTTCAATAACAAATGTTGGTTTGGTTCAAAATAATCCATAGTTATGTTCAAATATCCTCTGTTTTGTTCATGCGTTCAAGACACTATCCGAAGTGTAAAGAAGGGTGACGCGCACGATGCGTTTCGTGACAAAAAAATTCTAAATATTCCATTACCGTACTTCGAAGCATGTCAACCGCTGTTTAAAATCATTTTTTATGCCATTTTTCTCGTAAAAAAGCGATAATATTCCGACCGGGAAAGCGTGTTTACGTTCAAAGAGAGAGAAAATAAAAACATGGGATCCCCTCGTGCACGAGCCTCAGTCTGATGGTCCTCTGATAGACCACTTAGCAAAGGCGCTAAAGTTTTTCAGCCTGGGGCTGGAATTACATCATTCAGCTTTTTCCCGGCTTCTGAGAGCCTATGGGAGCCGTAGGAAGTGTCACGTTACAGCAAAGATCCTCAGTTTTCAATAAAGAGAGCCAAGAAGCCCAAGGAATGGTCAGAGAGGGCACTTCCTGTACAGAATCTTCTCAGGTTTTTGCCTGCCATATGAGTTCTGTTATACTCACAGACACCATTCAAACAGTTTTAGAAACTTTAGGGTGTTTTCTATCCAAAGCCAATAATTATATGCATATTCTAGTTACTGGGCAGGAGTAGTAACCAGATTAAATCGGGTACGTTTTTTATCCGGCCGTGCAAATACTGCCCCCTATCCCCAACAGGTTACAAGAAGTTACAGGCCTGTGAGAGCCAGAAATCTTGCTTGTTTGTAGGTGACCAAATACTTATTTTCCACCATAATTTGCAAATAAATTCATAAAAAATCCTACAACGTGATTTTCTGGATTTGTTTTTCTCATTTTGTCTGTCATAGTTGACGTGTACCTATGATGAAAATTACAGGCCTCTCTCATCTTTCAAAGTGGGAGAACTTGCACAATTGGTGGCTGACTAAATACTTTTTTGCCCCACTGTATATGTTTTTGATGTTTGTTTTTTGCTATAGATCCAAAAAGATTGGAGAATGGGTTTATCCACATATCTCCATTTTGGATAGATAACTCTTCGTTTTGTTGTTTGTTTAGTGTGTTCCAATTTTACCAGAAGTGGTTTGATTCTATGGATTCTTCAATTACATTGAGTTGATATCTGACGTGCTGTTCCTTCTTTTTCCGTAGTGTATTCTTTATTGTTTTAGTGATTTAGCACAGTGAAGGCGCAGACTCAGGTTTTCTGGGTCTCTATGTTTTTGGTTGGATAGGTTTCTCTATTTCTTTCTTAGGTTTTTAATTTTTTATCCAACCATTTGTCATTGTTGTTCATTTTCTTAGGTTGTCTGCTTGAAATTTTTTGATTTGATAAAGAAGCTGAAAGGTCAAATATACTGTTTAGACTTTTTACTGCCAAGTTTACACCTTCACTATTACAGTGACATTCTTTGCCCAGGAAGTTGTCTAAAAGGGATTGAATTTTTGTTGTTGCCTAATTGTTTTTTGGTAGGTTTCTACACTACTTTCCTTCCATCTATAGCGTTTCTTAATATTGTGCAGTTCTTTTGGCTGTTATGCCTCATGACTGAGTATTGCTCTGTTTAGGTACAGTGAGGGAAAAAAGTATTTGATCCCCTGCTGGTTTTGTACGTTTGCCCACTGACAAAGACATTATCAGTCTATAATTTTAATGGTAGGTTTATTTGAACAGTGAGAGACAGAATAATAACAAAAAAATCCAGAAAAACGCATGGCAAAAATGTTATAAATTGATTTGCATTTTAAGGAGGGAAATAAGTATTTGACCCCTCTGCAAAACATGACTTAGTACTTGGTGGCAAAACCCTTGTTGGCAATCACAGAGGTCAGACGTTTCTTGTAGTTGGCCACCAGGTTTGCACACATCTCAGGAGGGATTTTGTCCCACTCCTCTTTGCAGATCTTCTCCAAGTCATTAAGGTTTCGAGGCTGACGTTTGGCAACTCGAACCTTCAGCTCCCTCCACAGATTTTCTATGGGATTAAGGTCTGGAGACTGGCTAGGCCACTCCAGGACCTTAATGTGCTTCTTCTTGAGCCACTCCTTTGTTGCCTTGGCCGTGTGTTCTGGGTCATTGTCATGCTGGAATACCCATCCACGACCCATTTTCAATGCCCTGGCTGAGGGAAGGAGGTTCTCACCCAAGATGTGACGGTACATGGCCCCGTCCATCGTCCCTTTGATGCGGTGAAGTTGTCCTGTCCCCTTAGCAGAAAAACTCCCCCAAAGCATAATGTTTCCACCTCCATGTTTGACGGTAGGGATGGTGTTCTTGTGGTCATAGGCAGCATTCCTCCTCCTACAAACACGGCGAGTTGAGTTGATGCCAAAGTGCTCCATTTTGGTCTCATCTGACCACAACACTTTCACCCAGTTGTCCTCTGAATCATTCAGATGTTCATTGGCAAACTTCAGACAGGCATGTGTATGTGCTTTCTTGAGCAGGGGGACCTTGCGGGTGCTGCAGGATTTCAGTCCTTCACTGTGTAGTGTGTTACCAATTGTTTTCTTGGTGACTATGGTCCCAGCTGCCTTGAGATCATTGACAAGATCCTCCCGTGTAGTTCTGGGCTGATTCCTCACCGTTCTCATAATCATTGCAACTCCACGAGGTGAGATCTTGCATGGAGCCCTAGGCCGAGGGAGATTGACAGTTATTTTGTGTTTCTTCCATTTGCGAATAATCGCACCAACTGTTGTCACCTTCTCACCAAGCTGCTTGGCGATGGTCTTGTAGCCCATTCCAGCCTTGTGTAGGTCTACAATCTTGTCCCTGACATCCTTGGAGAGCTCTTTGGTCTTGGCCATGGTGGAGAGTTTGGAATCTGATTGATTGATTGCTTCTGTGGACAGGTGTCTTTTATACAGGTAGAAAACTGAGATTAGGAGCACTCCCTTTAAGAGTGTGCTCCTAATCTCAGCTTGTTACCTGTATAAAAGACACCTGGGAGCCAGAAATCTTTCTGATTGAGAGGGGGTCAAATACTTATTTCCCTCATTAAAAAGCAAATCAATTTATAAAATTTTTGACATGCGTTTTTCTGGATTTTTTTGTTGTTATTCTGTCTCTCACTGTTCAAATAAACCTACCATTAAAATTATAGGCTGATCATTTCTTTGTCAGTGGGCAAACGTACAAAATCAGCAGGGGATCAAATACTTTTTTCCCTCACTGTTGACTGTGATTTTGCTGTGATCTGATAGGGGTGTTAGTAGGCTGACTGTGAACGCTCTGAGAGACTCTGGGTTGAGATCAGTGATGAAGTAATCTACAGTACTACTGCCAAGGGATGAGCTGTAGGTGTATTTACCATAGAAGTCTCCTCAAAGCCTACCATTGACTATGTACAGACCCTGCGTGCGACAGAGCTGCAGGAGTTGTGACCCATTTTTGTTGGTTGTTTTGTCATAGTTGTGTCTAGGGGGGCATATTTGGGAGGGAATACTGTTTGCTGAGAGTGTCAGGTTCTTGTCCAGTTCTGGCATTTAGATCGTCACAGACTAGTACATGTCCCTGGGCCAGGAAATGGTTGATCTCCCCCTCTAGGATGGAGAAGTTGTCATCGTTAAAGTATGAGGATTCTATTGGAGGGATATAGGTAGCACACAAGGACATTTTTCTCTGTGGAGATAATTTCCTTATTAATTTCGAGCCAGATGTAAAATGTTCCTGTTTTGACTAATTTAAGAGTGTGTTAGGTCTGCTCTATACCAAATTAGCATACCCCCTGAGTCTCTTCCCTGTTTCATACCTGGTAGTTTAGTGGAATGGACTACCAGTTCTCTGTAACCTAGAGGGTAACCAGTGGGTCCGTCTCTTCTATACCATGTTTCTTGTAGGATGACAATGTCTGTATTTCCAATATATTTGATGAAGTCTGGGTTCTTGCTCTTTAGGCCAAAGTCAGATGACCTCAGACATTGTATATTCCAGGATGAGATAGTAAAATCTATGTGTTCCATAGTGTCTAGTGTTGTTTTCGTGTGGTTTAGGCCCAGACCATTACAGAGGTGTGAGCAGAGAATGTTCTCTCTCTCTCTCTCTCTCTCTCTCTCTCTCTCTCTCTCTCTCTCTCTCTCTCATTCATTCATTCATTCATTCATTCATTCATTCATTTCATTCATTTTCTCTCATTCTGTTCCTCACACGTGTCATTCATTCCCCCCTCCTGTTTGACCCCAGCCCTGGGCTACACTTCATTAACCCTCTTCAGGAGGAGGGTTGGCTCTAAACTTAAATACCAGTCTATCTCTCCCAGACTGGTGTGTGTGTGTGTCTGTGTGTGCATGTTGATTGATTTGTTCCTCCAGTCTGTGTGTCTTTTTGTCTGTCTATGGCTGTGGTGGGGAAGGAAAGGTTCTGATGAATTAGTGATGAAAACAAAACAGCAGGAACCCTTCAGATCAATAACCCATGTTGGCGAAGAGGAGGGAAGGAGGGAAAAGGAGAGGAGGGAAGGAGGTAGACGGGGAAGAGAGGAGGGGTGTGAGAGGGCCACGAGGGCTCGGAGCGTGAAATGAAAATAAAGAGTGATGGAGGGAATAAATTGAGATTTCTATTTTCTACACACCTGTACAGTACTTTGATTTTTCTAATACCATCCCTGTTTCCTTTTCTCATTCCCCCATATCTATTCATCACATTCATGAATATCTCTCTCTGTGTGTGTCTCCAGTTCCAGCCATGATCACGTCGCACCCCAACACCACCATGGCCATCAAGGGCCAGGTGAAGGAGCTGAACTGCACAGCGCGGGGGGAGCAGCCCATCATCATCCGATGGGAGAGGGGCGACACTGTCATCGATGCCGAGAGGAACCCCCGCTACTCCATCACCATTAACAAGAAGGGGGACGAGGTTATCTCCACACTCAAGGTCAGACACTGAGGAAAGAGGGCAAAATGTTGAGAGAGAATTGAAATTGGAGGTCATTAGAATTTAGAATTTTAGCCCAATTGAGTTGAGATCAAAGTACAAAAATAGTTATTTTCTTTGTTGCTGTCCCCCATGTAGCTGAAGCCAGCGGAGCGCGGGGACTCAGTCTTCTTCTCCTGCCATGCCATCAACTCATACGGAGAGGGGCGAGGACTCATCCAGCTTACCGTGCAAGGTGCGTATCTCTCTCACTCTGCTATTACTGCACATAGGCTCACTGTTGACCGACCAGTGATTGAGGTTAAATGTATACCCAACCTCCTCCTTTAACACACCCAGAGCCTCCTGACCCTCCTGAGTTGGAGGTGAGAGAGGTGAAGGACCGCAGTATGAACCTGCGCTGGATCCAGAGGTTCGACGGCAACAGCATCATCACCAGCTACGATATCGAGTATAAGAACAAGTCTGGTACGAGTCCAACCAGTCCAACCCTGTAAACCCTCACATCCCTATTGTCCTCAATCTAACTCCCTTTTCTCTGGTCCCCTAATGTCCTCTCTATCTGCTTCTATTTGTTACAGATACTTGGGATCACAAGTACACCACCAGGAACATCTCCCCCACTAACAACCAGGCTAACATCGTGGAGCTGCACCCTGCCTGTGTCTACAGCATCCGTATGTACTCCTTCAACAAGATCGGACGCAGCCAGCCTAGCAAGGAGCTCACCATCAGCACTGAGGAAGCACGTAAGTCTAACCGCAAACGCGCACGCATGCAAACACACACACAAACACACATACACACACACATAGACACACACTTATTTAAAATGATGTCTTGTTTGGTGCTATTGAAACTCTTATTTCAACCTCTCACCTCAACAGAACCTGATGGGCCCCCTATGGAAGTGATCCTCCAACCAATGACGTCTCAGAGCATACGGGTCACATGGAGGGTAAACTTCATTAACCATCATGCCTATCTTCCTTTATGCTATAATACCATAATAAGTGAGACATTCAAACTAACTGTCATTAATCTCCAGTCAGTGTCCTAACAGAGCTGTCCCTTGCCTCTCCCTCTCAGGCCCCCAGAAAGGAGCTTCAGAACGGGGTGATCCGGGGGTACCAGATCGGTTACCGTGAGAATGGGCCAGGCAGTAACGGCCAATACAGCATTGTGGAGATGAAGGCCACAGGGGACAGTGAGGTGTACACCCTGGACAACCTGAAGAAGTTTGCCCAGTATGGAGTGGTGGTCCAGGCCTTCAACAGGGCTGGCACTGGCCCCTCTAGCACTGAGATCAACGCTACCACACTGGAGGATGGTAAGACAGGAGGGAGGGAGGTTAGAGAAAGAGGGGGATAGATGAAAGTAGAGGGAGGGAGCTAGAGAGAGAGAGAGAGCTAGAGAGAGAGAGAGAGAGAGAGAGAGAGAGAGAGAGAGAGAGAGAGAGAGAGAGAGAGAGAGAGAGAGAAAGAGATTCATACTTTGCTAGTAGAACGGGTAGATTCCTTTAATTTGTCAACGGGAATAGAAAATAGAGTCCAATCATGTAAGAATAGAGTGGAAAAGCAGCAAATAAAGATGCACCCACACATTGATTCAGTTGTGCAAACACACTCTCACACACACAGTCTCTGAGACAAAATGGAGGAAATGAACATGCAGCACATCCCCCATCATTCTCCTGTTTTAATTAGCTCCAACAGTAGACTGAGAGAGCGAGAGACCCCATTACTCTCTGAATATGCCTGCCCACTCTACCTCTCTCTCTCTCTCTCTCTCTCTCGTCATCTCCCTCTCTCCCCTTCATTGGTTATCTCTCTATTCCCTCTCTCGTTTACACCATTTTTTTGTTGGTTCATTCCATTTTTTCTCTCCAGAATCTATTTCTCCCTTTGCTTTCATTGGGTAATCCCCCTTTTCCTTCTTTCGCTACTCTGTTTTATCTTTACATCAGACAGACAACATCTTAGTCCCTCAGTCTCCCCCCGTGTGTACAGCCTTAATGATAGAGATAGATGTAGATCCTGATTATGATAATTAGTTAGTAGTGATGGTAACTACAACACACACTCTCTGTCTTTCTCTGTCTGTCTGTCTGCTTGCTGCTGTTTCTACAGCTGCAATTATCACACAGCTGGACACATTGTCCTCCGTCCGCACACTTCTGCTTTTTATCCGCCGTCTGCCTCTCATCACCATCCCCCCTTCCTCCAAGTTAACCCTTAACAGTCAAGACTCGCCTGGTAAATGATACAGTGTATTCCTCTTTCCCTTTTCCCTTATACCTGCCTCTCTCTCTGCCATCCCTCACTTTATACTTTTCTCTTTCTCTCTCCATTGCAGTGATTGAAAATTGAAGATTGGAATAAATAGTATTTTGAGAATGTTATGCAGTTTATTACTATTACTGTATCTTCGTCCTATTAGTCGCAGACAGCTGTGTTCAATAAGGTACACTATGGTCCTCTGTGATGTTAACATTTGACCTCTCTCCTACCCCCAGTGCCCAGCCAGCCGCCCCAGAATGTGCGGGCTATCTCGGTGACGTCAGACGAGGCGGTGATCACGTGGGCGGAGCCTCCGCGTCTGACGCTGCATGGCGTGCTCAAGGGCTACCGTGTGGTGTTCTGGTCCCTCTTCCCCGACGGAGGTGGGTGCTGTGGGGGCCAGGCACAGGGGCCGATGCAGAGTAATTATCACTACTATCATTCTAACTCCACCCCAAACCCATGGCCTCACCTGCCTGTCTATCTGTCTGTGTGTGTGTGTCTGAACACATAACACACTCCCAAACTGTGCCCTAGCCTGCCCCACATCCCTTCTCCTCATCTGTCTCCTAACCCTTCACACAACCCATTCCCTATCTGTCTGTCTATGGGATTTACCTGGAATATATTATTTGTATGTTTACCTTGCCCCCTTGAGCCTAACCTGTATTTTCCTCCCAATTTGTGCATTGTGATGTATGAACAAACAAGGCTTAATCTCTCTCTCTCTCTCGCTCTCTCTCTCTCTCTCTCTCTCTCTCTCTCTCTCTCTCTCTCTCTCTCTCTCACTCTCTCTCTCAGAATGGGGAGAGATGCAAAACATCACTACAACTCGTGAGCAGGTGGAGCTGAGAGGGCTGGAGAAGTTTACTAACTACAGTGTGCAGGTGCTAGCCTACACACAGGCTGGGGACGGGGTCAGGAGCAATGTCCTGTACATCCAAACCCGCGAGGACCGTGAGTACACGCACACATGTGCATTTGCGCAGACACACACGCGCAAACACTCTCTGTCAACACACACATATACATTATCCTCCCACTGATATAGACTTTAACCCATATATACACTACCGTTCCAAAGTCTGGGGTCACTTTGAAATGTTCTTGTTTTTGAAAGAAAATCACTTTTTTTTGTCCATTGAAATAACTGCAAATTGATCAGAAATACAGTGTAGACATTGTTAATGTTGTAAATGACTATTGTAGCTGGAAACGACTGATTTTTAAGGGAATATCTACATAGGCGTACAGAGGCCCATTATGAGCAACTATCACTCCTGTGTTCCAGTGGCATGTTGTGTTAGCTAATCCAAGTTTATCATTTTAAAAGGCTAATTGATCATTAGAAAACCCTTTTGCAATTATGTTAGGACAGCTGAAAACTGTTGTACTGATTAAAGAATAAATAAAACTGGCCTTATTTAGACTAGTTGAGTATCTGGAGCATCAGCATTTGTGGGTTCAATTACAGGATCAAAATGGCCAGAAACAAAGTTGCCTAGAAGGCCAACATCCCGAGTCGCCTCTTCACTGTTGACGTGGAGACTTCTGTTTAATGAAGCTGCAAGTTGAGGAGTTGTGAGGCATCTGTTTCTCGAACTAGACACTCTAATGTACTTGTCCTCTTGCTCTCAGCTACATAATTGCAAAAGTGTTTTCTCATGATCAATTAGCCTTTTAAAATGATAAACTTGGATTAGCTAACACAACGTGCCATTGGAACACAGGAGTGATGGTTGCTGATAGTGGGCCTCTGTACGCCTATGTAGATATTCCCTTAAAAATCTGTCGTTTCCAGCTACAATAGTCATTTACAACATTAA
Source organism: Salmo salar (assembly GCF_965601325.2). NCBI lineage: Eukaryota > Metazoa > Chordata > Actinopteri > Salmoniformes > Salmonidae > Salmo > Salmo salar. The sequence goes on along the minus strand of NC_138303.1, from coordinate 86,149,044 downwards.
CAATGTCTACACTGTATTTCTGATCAATTTGCAGTTATTTTAATGGACAAAAAAATGTGTTTTTCTTTCAAAAACAAGGACATTTCTAAGTGACCCCAAACTTTTGAACGGTAGTGTATATTTAAGAAATAAGGCCCAAGGAGGTATGTTATATGGCCAATATACCACGGCTAAGGGCTGTTCATACGCACAGTGCGACGCGGTGTGCCTGGATACAGCCCTTAGCCATGATATATTGGCCATATACCACAAACCCCCAAGGTGCCTTATTGCTATTATAAACTTTTTACCAACGTAATTAGAGCAGTAAAAATATGTGTTTTGTCATACCCGTGGTATACTGTCTGATATAACATGGCTGTCAGCCAATCAGCATTCAGGGCTCGAACCACACAGTTTATAAATATATATATACCACAGAAAGATAGAACCACAGTCACACTGAGATGCACACTGCTTGGAAGAGATGAGAAGCTCAGAGGGAGGCTGTGTGTGTGTTCATGGGGGGATAAAGAAGAGTGTCAGGGTGTATCACAAGCTCATGACTAAAGCTCATTTGTGTAGTGAGGCCCCATTACCAGTGCTAATGAGAATTAAGAGGCTTTGGGCCCATGGCTGAGGGCTCGAGACTAGAGATAGGGGATAGAAGAGGAGGGGTAGAGGCAGAATGAGGGAGAGGAACGGGACTGATCCACAGCACCCAGCCCTGCAGCCCACAGCCCCCCTGGACACAAGTAGCCAACCAGCCAGGCAGTCAGGCAGCCAGGCCCAGGGATTAACTCCTCCTGGATTAGAGATAATTAATTTTGTGCTTACACCATTGAAGGCGGGATTACAGGCCGATCCCTGTCTCCTTCACTCCCCTAAACAGGAGGAGGAGGGGGATGGAGAGAGAGAGGAGAATGGGAGGGAGAGAGAGAGGGAGAGGGAGAGGGGGCACAGCTGGGCCTGCCCGGGCGAAGGAGCGAGAGACAAAAGATGAAAAGAAAGAAAAAATGGGTTGATGGATGGAGGACAAGAGACATGTTAGCCCTTCTCGGTTTGCCCTGCTTTACTAGATGCTTTGTTAGCTCTTTGTAATACTTCCGATATATACTGTTTTAGCCTTGGTTGTACATTAGACTTCATCTATGTTATCCCTCCTGTGCCACATGCTCTTCTCTGCTGGTCCCTGCTATTTGGGGCTCTTTGGGAGGCGGAGGTTGTCCCTTCCTCTCTGAAGGCTTTTGGTAGCTGTGGTTTGGGATGCGTGGTCATGGTGATGGTTAAGACCATGGTTAGAAGTAGCTAGTTGTTCAGCAGTAGTGTACTGTAGGTGACTGTATATGACTCCTCATCACTGGGTTGTCTGACAGTGGATCAGACAGTCTGGACTGGGAACGTGCAGATTTTGGGCAGCAGATGGAGCTTAACCCCCCCCCCATTCTGACATGAAGGCCCAGTTATGATAATGATGCATTTCTCCTATCACCCCCCCACCCCATCCCCCCTCTCATCTCCCCTTGGGGCTGCCCCTAACCCTCTCCTCCCTCCCTCCCTCCCCTCTCCTCTCATGTCCCTGGTGTTGTTCCTGCCATAATGTGGTTGAGATGGAGCCCCAGGAGATGGAGGGGGCCCAGAGAGACAGAGCAGGATTACTGGGGGGAGCAGGCTGCCCTGGGATAGAGAGGGAGGAGATAGAGGGGGTCCTGGATCTCTCTAACAGTCCTCCCTCTTCACTATAATCCGTAAAAGGATCCAGCAGGGTCAAGTGCATCAGGTCACATAATGCTACTGATTGCTATCTAGGGTTGGATAGGTCCTTAATCTTTGTGCTTTAGGTCCTGCTGTACAGTACAGTACATGGAGGAAGGTCTAATGTAGTGTAGCCTCACAGTATTCATTTGAACCCTGTCCCTTGTAACCCAGGGAGACCCATGCATTTCTATCTGATGGACGGGTTGTATTCTTAGAATAAGGTCCAGTGTTCTGTATGTGTGGACAGTGGGAGAGTATTAAGGCTTTATGTTGTTGATGACTGATAGAGTTATAAGGCTCTTTAGGCGTCTCAGTCAAGTGGCCATGCAGTGAGCATGAGGAGCAGCCTGGTGTGTGTTAATCTGTTTAGGGGTTAGAGAGTTAGACTGCAGGGTGTCAGAGCAGAGCGAGCAGAGCAGAACCGCTGACCACGGTGTCTGAGTGAACATATGTCACCGCTGGCCCTGGTCTGGCCCGGGCCTGGCCTCTCCCCAGGGGACCTCCTCCAAGTCCTCCCAGAGCGGCTTACAGCACAGGATAAGACTGGCAATCTGCAAACTACCCTGCTCACTTTAACACGGCTTTAACACCCACACGCAAGGAAATAGCACGCGCCTGCACACAGCCGTGTTTACTTGAACATGGCTTTAGTACCCAGTCTCACACACACACACACACACACACACACACACACACACACACACACACACACACACACACACACACACACACACACACACACACACACACACACACACACACACACACACACACACACACACACACACACACACACAGCTCTGCTGACCTGTCTATGTATTGTGTATCCTCTCCAGTCCCAGGCCCTCCAGCTGGTATCAAAGCCGTGCCCTCATCTCCCAACAGTGTGGTCGTGTCCTGGCTACCCCCCCATAAACCCAATGGTGTCATCCGCAAGTACACCATCTACTGCTCCAGCCCAGGCTCCGGACAGCCGGTAAGTACCACTGAGAGGGCAGAGTATGGGATGGGGGAGGCGCAGTTACAGGTATTGGAGAGGCAGAGAATTAAGGCCCTAATGACAAGACATGATGTGAATGCATGATATAGCACTTGATGGATAATTAATTAGTAACCAACACTCAGTGTGCATGTGTGCGTGTGTGCGTGTGTGTGTGTGTGCGTGTGTGCGTGCGTGTGTGCGTGTGTGTGTGTGTGTGTGTGTGTGTGTGTTTGGGTGTGTGTGTGTGTGCGTGTGTGCGTGTGTGTGTGCGTGTGTGCGTGTGTGTGTGTGTGTGTGTGTGTGTGTGTGTGTGTGTGTGTGTGTGTGTGTGTGTGTGTGTGTGTGTGTGTGTGTGTGTGTGTGTGTGTGTGTGTGTGTGTGTGTGTGTGTGCGTGTGTGTGTGTGTGTGTGTGTTTGGGTGTGTCTCTATCTCACTGTGTTTGCTTCGTCGCTTTATTTCCTGCCCTCCCAGATGAACAGATGAGGTTGTCTTGGCAACGTGATGAGACGTAGATATGCAAATGAAGCAGAGAACAAGCTCACACATGCCCACTGCAGCATCAGGAGCTCTCACACACACAGGTCTGCACTAGCTATGCAGTTTTCACACATCTACATTATTCTCTCTCTCTCACACACACATACACACATTTTCTGGTGGCACACATTCAGACCACACACACACAATCCAATAAAATCCTGCTATCATGGAAGAATTCCACTTTCTTATCATTCACAAATCCTCACCCTATGTGGATGAGTACCATGTAAATGAGCATGGAGAAGGAAGGAGGGAGATGGGGAGGGAGACGGGGGAGGGAGGAGCAGAGCAGGGTATCAGTCACACAGAGATGAGAGTGCTTTTGTTCCTCTTTTCATTATCTCTCTGTATCACTCCCTGGATCACCACTACACTGCTGCCTCCACGCTGGAGGAATGTTCTAATGTTCCTGTTACTCACCCCCCCAGAGCCCCACATTCACCCCTTCTCCCTCCTCCCCTCCCTTCTTCTCTCTATCCCTCTGTCATACCCACCCTGCTTTCCAGCAAGCCTGGGTAGAGGCTGAGATAGGGAGGGAGAGAGAAAGAGAGAAAAAGGTAAATGAGGCAAATGGAAAAAGAGGTGAAGATGGGTATTGAGTGATGAACAGATGAGGGAGGTGGTGCATGAGCTTATGTGTTGTGTGTGTGTGTGTGTGTGTGTGTGTTTGTGTGTGTGTGTGTTTGTGTGTTGCGTGCCTGCATACATGCATGAGTTATACTCCTTAGTTCTAAACTCCTTAGTTCTCTTTCAAGTCATCTGGGCTTCCCTCATGCCATTAGACCATAGATGCCAAGCAGCCCCTCCAAAATGCTACTGTACCATTATACCATGGTATTACACAGTGTTAATAATCGAACCTGTATATCTCTCCCCCAGGCTCCCAGTGAGTATGAGGCCAACCCAGAGATGTTGTTCTACAGGATCACCCATCTGACCCGCGGTAAACAGTACCTCATCTGGGCCTCCGCCGTGACAACTGCTGGCCGTGGCAACATCAGCGAAAAGGTCACCGTGGAGCCTGCTGGGAAAGGTAAGGGAGGAGGGGACGAGGGGTAATTGAGGAGGGATGGAGGGATTTGTGTAAAGGTTATTTAAAAAGAGAAGAAGAAAAAAGAGGAAGAAGAATTGCAGAAATAGTCTGTCTTACACAGAGGGCTTTCATCTGTCTCTCTGTACCTTTCTGTACCTTTCTTACACAGAGGGCTTTCATCTGTCTCTCTGTACCTTTCTGTACCTGTCTTACACAGAGGGCTTTCATCTGTCTCTCTGTACCTTTCTGTACCTGTCTTACACAGAGGGCTTTCATCTGTCTCTCTGTACCTTTCTGTACCTTTCTGTACCTTTCTTACACAGAGGGCTTTCATCTGTCTCTCTGTACCTTTCTGTACCTTTCTGTACCTTTCTTACACAGAGGGCTTTCATCTGTCTCTCTGTACCTTTCTGTACCTGTCTTACACAGAGGGCTTTCATCTGTCTCTCTGTACCTTTCTGTACCTTTCTTACACAGAGGGCTTTCATCTGTCTCTCTGTACCTTTCTGTACCTTTCTTACACAGAGGGCTTTCATCTGTCTCTCTGTACCTTTCTGTACCTTTCTTACACAGAGGGCTTTCATCTGTCTCTCTGTACCTTTCTGTACCTTTCTTACACAGAGGGCTTTCATCTGTCTCTCTGTACCTTTCTGTACCTTTCTTACACAGAGGGCTTTCATCTGTCTCTCTGTACCTTTCTGTACCTTTCTGTACCTGTCTTACACAGAGGGCTTTCATCTGTCTCTCTGTACCTTTCTGTACCTGTCTTACACAGAGGGCTTTCATCTGTCTCTCTGTACCTTTCTTCTCTCCCTCTCTATCCCAGGTTCTTCCGCTCTCTCTCTCTCTCTCTCTCTCTCTCTCCTCTCTCTCTCTCTCTCTCTCTCCTCTCTCTCTCTCTCTCTCTCTCTCTCTCTCTCTCTCTCTATTGACTGACAGCTGTAGTATTGATTGAGGGCTAGCGGTGTAGCAGGAAACACTGTTGTTAATTATGTGGTGATGAACAGGGCCTACCCAGTAAACTGGCCCTTAGGGAGGGGGGTGGACAGGGATCAATACTGGGGAGAATCTATGGAGCATGGATGGACTGAGCGAGACGGAGGGATAGGAGGAGGGGGGGCACTCCAACGCTCTGCTCTCATAACAGTGGGTAAAAGGAAACCCTCCAGGCTAACCTACTCAATACCAGGATCACTCAGCAAACACTAGAGAAAGATGTTTACACATCAAGAAAGAGAAAACAGAGCAGGGAGGTTAGAGTGTTTGTCTGGCTGTAAATGTGCCTGGGTGCCTAAGTGTGTGAATGTGCATGTGTGCATGCACACGTGAGCACATTCAGTGTGTGTGTGTGTGTGTGTGTGTGTGTGTGTGTGTGTGTGTGTGTGTGTGTGTGTGTGTGTGTGTGTGTGTGTGTGTGTGTGTGTGTGTGTGTGTGTGTGTGTGTGTGTGTGTGTGTGTGTGTGTGTGTGTGTGTGTGTATGTATGTGACATCCCAGTTTAACCTGTGTCACCTGCCCTCTGTCTGCAGCCCCAGCTAAGATCCTGTCGTTCGGGGGCACAGTGACCACTCCCTGGGTGAAGGAGGTCCGTCTGCCCTGCAGCTCAGTGGGAGAACCCACCCCCACCATCAAATGGACCAAAGACAGGTCAGAACTCTCCTAACTCATCCTCAATGGAAGTAAAGTGGTGAACTCACAATCAGTGCTAGGATAAACTTTAGACTTGGTGCCAATGCTGGGTTTTGGAAGATAAGGTTCAGGTCAGGGTTAAGTCTACCATAGAGGTGTGAGGTTGCTGTATTATGATCTAACTAGGATCCTCTGTGTGTGTGTCTCAGTGAGGACTCGACTATCCCTGTGACTGTGGACGGGCAGCGTCAGATCCTGTCCAACGGTACTCTGGTGTTACGTTCCGTCAAAGCTGAGGATTCTGGGTACTACACGTGCACGGCCACCAACACCCTGGGCTTTGACACCATCATAGTCAACCTGCTGGTGCAAGGTGAGCTGGGATACGCTGGGCTGGTTGAGTGTATGGGTGGGGTGAGATCTGAGGACCTTTTGGGGTTGTCTCAGCTGGTTTCTCTGTGTTCCTCTGACTGTGTGTGTATCGTCTCTCTCTATCTGGTCCCTCAATCTGCTCACTGTAACTGTGTGCTGTTTGTGCCTGGTCTCTGTGGTGCTGATTGACTCTAACTGTGTCTGACTGTGTTCTCTCTCTGGATGTTCAGTTCCTCCAGACCAGCCCCGTCTGACCGTCTCCACCACCTCCACCTCTTCCATCACCCTGGCCTGGATCCCTGGGGACAACGGAGGCAGCTCCATCAGAGGTACACCACTCCCTCCCCCTGGGCCTTAGTGCATTAGGATCCGTCTGAGGAGAGTTCTTTAGCTGCTGTATCTCACTGAGAGATAATTCCTCTAAAAATATAAATAATATTGATATAGCCTTTTACCTATTTGTGTGATTTTCTCAGTTCCCGTCAATGTATTAACTTTTAGCTCCTAATGTCTGACATACTCCTAGCAAAAGAAGGTACTGTATCACTGAGGGCATTCTAAATCCTTTATCTCCCCCTGGTGTTCAAGGGGTGTAACAGTAGTTAGAGCTGATCTGATTTTGCCTCAATGGAGTATGTGCAGGTTGTGTAATATGGCTTTAATATTTGAAATGGGAGGATATTGTAATTGATAGACATTTACAGTATTTCATTGTTTTTTTAAATGGTTTATTTGTATATTTGGCAGATGATAAAGAAATGCTTAAATTATTCTGTAGTGTATCCCTGTGTGTCCTCAGGTTTCGTCCTGCAGTACTCAGTGGACAACACAGAGGAGTGGAGGGATGTGTTCATTAGTTCCAGTGAGCGTTCCTTCAGGCTGGACAACCTGCGCTGTGGGACCTGGTACAAGGTCAAACTGGCAGCCAAGAACAGTGTGGGCTCAGGACGCATCTCTGAGATCATCGAGGCTAAGACCCACGGACGAGGTGAGGGAAAAGGAAAGATCAAGGGGAAGGGGGGAAGGTGAGAGAAGGTGTAGAGGAGGAAAGAGCAGAAAGAGTTGAATTTTAAAACTGCATGATTTTATATTTTACCTCACATCATGTGTTTTACCTCACATAAACTACATCTCCACTCTAACACACTAACCACAATACCGGCAGTCTGACAATCTCCCTGTCTCTCCTCTTCTCCTGCAGAGCCTGTGTTCAACAAGGAGCAGCCCCTGCTCACCCACATCAACTCTACCCACGCGGGGCTCAACCTGCAGGGCTGGACCAGCGGAGGCTGCCCCATCACCGCTCTGCTGCTAGACTTCCGCCCCAAGGGCACGTGGGCCTGGCAGAGCCTGAAGGCCAACGCCACGGCCCAGCTCTTCCTCAGCGAGCTGCGGGAGGCCACCTGGTACGAGCTGAAGATGAAGGCCTGTAATAGCGCCGGGTGTGGGAACCAAAGCTCCCAGTTTGCCACCACAGACTATGACGGCAGTGAGTCACTTCCTGTTTCTACCAGATAACTGCTCTCACTTGCTGCTTTGACATTTACATGTACATTTTAGCAGACTCTCTTATTCAGAACTACTTACAGTCATCAAAGAGAAGGGGATAAGGAGGGAGACCAAAAAAGGGAAGGAGAGAGGAGTAGAATGTGAGTGGGCTTGAAAGTGGTGGTAAAAGCAGTCCTTTAATCTTCCTCTGACCCCCTTTCCCTCCCTCTCTCTTTCCCTCTCACCCCTTCTCTCCCTCCCAGGTACCATCCCTCCTATAAACTCGGCCCAAGAGGACAGGGATGATGTGAAGAAGCTGTTCTCCATCGGCTCTCCTGTCATCCTGGTCACCCTGGGCGTCGCCCTGCTCTTCATCATCCGCAAGAAACGCAAGGAGAAGAGACTCAAACGACTCAGAGGTGAGAAACAAAGGGAAGGAGGGAGAAGAGAGGTAAAGAGGGGGGGAGGGGAGAACAGCGAGGAAGAGCCATAAGTAAATTAGTAAATAACTCAGAAACACTAAAGGTAACATGTCAAAATAATTTGCCTAATCCACATGATGATCCATTATAATCTAATAAAGATATTTGTGTTTGTTTTCACAGATGCTAAGAGCCTTGCAGAGATGCTTATCAGGTAAGGATAATACTCTTGATTGATTGATGCCTGTGGTTATGGATGTGTCATATTCCAGGGGATCTTGATGGATCTTTGAATATACCTGCAAGTCCCAGTAAACTCTTATGAAGTATCACCAATATACTCCTGTTATATATGTATACATGTACACTATGTAAGTACTGCTGATGTGACAGTGGATCCAGTCTAAGTGTGTGTCTTGTTTTGTGTGTTGAGCAGTAAGAACAACCGCAGCATGGACACCCCAGTGAAGGGTCCTCCCCAGGGCCCTCGGCTCCACATCGACATCCCTCGTGTCCAGCTGCTCATCGAGGACAAGGAGGGCATCAAGCAGATAGGTCAGTATGGACACACTGAAGCTAATCAGATTGATCAGACTGAATATCGTCCAATTAAATAGCCTTTCGTTACAGTACACTAACTAACCAATCAAATTATTTCTCTCAACTTACTAAATACGTATTGCTAGAGTGTGAGTTACAATCAGCCTATGAGGAGAACATCTGACAAGGGAGATTAATTGTTTATCACAGATATTTTTGAACAACTGTCATAATATGTTTTCCTCATCTCTTACATCCAATAGGTGAGGACAAGGCAGTGGCCCCAGTGACGGACACAGAGTTCAGCCAATCAGTGAATCCACAGAGCTTCTGCACGGGTGTGTCTCTGCACCATCCTGCCCTCATCCAGAACACAGGGCCCTTGATTGACATGTCAGACATCCGCCCTGGAACCAGTGAGTACTTCACATACACTAGGATGTGCATAGTATGGAAATATGTCTTATTACAGTGTAACGTGTAGGAGTTAACTTGAGCTGACACCCAAAATGTTTGTACATGCTTACACCCAAAATGATTATAAGTGTTATGAATAGTACCCAGTGAGTGAATTCTATCCTCTCATCGTCCTCCTCCTATTCTCTCCTTGTCTCAGACCCAGTGTCGAGGAAGTGTGTGAAGTCAGCCCACAGCTCCAGAAACCGCTACTCCAGCCAGTGGACCCTGAGCAGGCCGGGCCAGAGCCAATCAACAGCCTCCGCAAGGACTCTGACCTCTGACTGGCGCACCATGGGCTCCCACGGCATCACCGCTACTGAGAGTGACAGCTACAGCGCCAGCCTGTCCCAGGATACTGGTGGGTACCGCCCCGCCCTGGCAACAACGCCACTAAAGACCCATCATTAACACATCTATCTTTTACATCCCCAAACCAGACCTGTAGTATACCTTGAAAGGCCTACTGGCACAGCTGTACTGTATGCAAACTTCATATTGCATTGTTCTAATATGTTATGGCATTTATTGTTTTTCCAGACAAGGGTCGTAACAGCATGGTGTCCACAGAGAGTGCCTCATCTACGTATGAGGAGCTGGCGCGGGCCTACGAACACGCCAAACTGGAGGAGCACCTGCAGCATGCCAAGTTCACCATCACAGAGTGCTTCATCTCCGACAGCTCCTCTGACCAGATGACCACAGGCACCAACGACCCAGCCGACAGCATGACATCACTCAGCACGCCATCCGAGACAGGCCTGTGTCGCTTCACCGCCTCGCCACCCAAACCCCAGGACTACGACCGCGGCAGACCTACCAACGTGGCCGTGCCCATCCCCCACCGTGCCAACAAGAGTGAGTACAGAGAGCCACCCTGTCTGGCACAGTGGCACCACATTATACTTTGCCACAGGCTGTTTGTTGTACATCTCAACAGGTCTCTAAGCCCCTCCCTCTCTCTGTTCTGTCCTCGTTGCTAGGTGAATTCTGCAACCTCCCGCTCTACATGAAGACGGATCCTTTCTTCCGGAAGCAGGCAGAACTGCATGACCCATGCCCTGCGGTCCCGCCCAGGGAGGCCTCCATCCGCAGCCTGGCACAGCGGGCGTACCACACCCAGGGACGTCACATGACTCTGGACCCGTCCAAGCAACAGGCCCTGACGCTAGGCCACTCTGGGTTAGGCAGTCTGGGCGTGAGCTCAGGCACTGCCACCCTGCCCCAGAGGACTCTCACCATGCCCTGCTCCAACCCTGCAGCCACAGCCTCCACCTCCAGCACCAGCAGCAACCCCACTGGCTCCAGCACAAAGATGGGGGGCTCCAGAGACTCACTGCTAGAGAATAGCTCCTCAGCGCTGGGCAGACTGCAGAAGCAAGGGGTTGGGGCCTACTCTAAGTCTTACACACTGGTGTAGCTACTAGCCCCCCTTCTCTCTCTCAAAGACTAAACACTCCTGTCTGGCCCGGCCCCGGCCTACACCCAGCCCCACACCAGTGTTCTACACATCAGGTCAGCGAGGGCATGCAGTGCAGCAGGTGACCCCAGCTAACATCTAATTACCCAGTAGTGTGATTAGTCTTTATTCAGACTTTAGATTCTGCCTCCCAGGAATGACCAGAGACCATTGTAACCTGCCTGATTCATGCTCACCTGGACCTATATAAAACAAACTACTATCTCCTACTAACTACCAGTTCTAGCCTGATGCCACGCTGCTCAATTTGTGTGTCTGGTGACACACACACACACACACACACACACACACACACACACACACACACACACACACACACACACACACACACACACACACACACGAAGACCTAGAACTGTTCTCCAAGGTCATTTCAAACCATTGAGTATTACTGAGGAGCTGAATGGTGAAAGCTCACTGCTCGTGCTGATGAAGTCAATGATAGCAGAGGCTGGGCTAAAAATCAGTGTTCATCATACCCTCACACACATTATGCTGCCCTCCAAGGTTTGAGCAGAAGCTCCAGCAGGACTACAAGTTTTATCCCCTATAGTCTCGTCTTACTCTCTCTATGTCTCAATGTCCAGTCTCACTCTCCATTGGCAGTTACTCTCTCTGTGTGGATTCCATAAGGAAGGATTTCAGGTTCACCTCACTCAGAACATTGAGTTTGTATTTTAGCACATTTATTGTTGATATTTCCTCAAACTCCCCTCCTCCTTCCAACTCAACAGTATCCGATAGCTTTTGACCGAAACATGACAACCCAAATGACCCAGCAATGAATTAAAAACATCAGGGCTCTCGCAATACTAACAAATGTAGAATATTTGGTATTTTAAAGATTTCGCATATATATTTCTATATAAGTATATCATGTCATTTAAGTGAAATTATGGCAAAGAATAAAAATATACAACAATTTAAATGTTTAAAAAAATATAAGGAGACAATCGCTCAATCATGTGAAGAGCAGTGAAAATGAAAGAGGGGTAAAGAATAGAAGAGTATTATGAAGAGGGAGGAGCACGTGTATATAGAGGGTTTTCTGTATGTTACTGTATGTAGACCGGCTGAGAGGAAGGAAGTGACTTCCAGACAGGAAGTGTCCATCTCAAAGCCCCCTATTAGTTGGTATCATGAGGTTGTCAGTGATTGGTTGGTATACTTACTTTTCAGAAGCCAAATAATTTCCTTTAAAGATGGGTGTAACCAAGGCGACCTACACTGTTGTCTATAATTTCTCTGCTTTCGTTCAACTGTTACTTGAGTAAAGAAGGACCATGACCTCTCAGGGGCTCAGGTATAGGCCTTTGACCTGTGGTACCAGTGGGGTTATAGGGTCACTGTGAGTGGAGCAGAAGTCAGGTATCAGAGCCCGGCTACTGTATCCCACAGCTAGCTACTACACAGAGTACACACCAGTAGCCCTGTAACCTTTATCAACCTCTCAGCCCATGTATTACTGCCTCCCTTCCTCCAATACAAAATGTCAGCCAAGGCACCAAGGAGAATAATCATGTGAAGTAAGTGAACTGTCTAGTTTATCAGAGAGACGTTGCCAGCCAATTGAGGTGTTCAGTTTGAATATGATAGGATGATGTGGTCAGTGGTCTATTGGTGTCTCTGATGCTGCCCTGTCTTAAGTACTGTATATTTCCCACTTATTTCTCCATCCCCAATAGCCATGTCCATCCTCATCCCCAGCTCCATTTTGTGCTACTACATGTAGGCTACATCAACACCGGAACCTGTTGGAATGTCTATTGAAGCATCGCCATTCTAGTGTTTTGTCATTTCTTTTGTTTTTGAATTACATCCATATGTTAATTTTGATTGAATATGTTCCTTTTTACTTGTTTCTGTTTTTTTTTTTTTAAATGTGATTCCAGAGGCCAAACAGTACTGAAGTATGACACACCTACATCTTTGGCCAGTTTTAGCCAAGTGAAATCAGGGACTCCTTGCTCTTTAGGTCACACACACAGAAATTGTGTATATACTGGACTGGGTCAAGAAAACCTGCCACTCCCAACTGGCTCTCCCTATTCAACTCCCTCCCACCTTGGGCATACAGTACTGGACCCACCGCCAATACCTTTGTCGGTGTTGTTTATAGGTTAACTCTTGTACATAAAACACAGTTTTGTATGAAGAGCTATTTTCGTCAAAATAAAACAGGGCACAGATCAGGGTTGAATCATGCCCCAACTCCAAATTTAAAACATCATATTGATTTGATAAACATTGATTTCCGCAACGGGCAACAAATGTAGTCATTCTTCTCTATTCCCTTTATGTTTTTGATACTAATTTGTTGCATTTTTATCATTTGTTAAAGATCTTTTGGTGTTCCAAATTCAATTTTTTTTAATATTATTTTTTGTATTTTGTTCATCCTCAAAAATGACATTGCATGCTTGGTAAAAGGGAAAAGGTGAGGGAAAGAAATGTACTAAAATTTTAAATTTGAAGAAAAAATATGTTGAGGTGATTCCAAACATTCGTTTGAGTTGCTTCTAATAGCAATTGCTTGTGTTTAAAAGAACATTTTCTATTAAATTAAATGAAAAACAAACAAAAATAGTATTCTAACACCTTGTGCAATAAAGCTATCTTTCTATACACCATGGTTTCTGTCATTCTTAATTAAATGTTGCTTGATACACTGCCACATACTGCTACTGTTGGGAACTGGAATCAGAACTGGAACCAAAGAATAATCAAGATGGATAATAACTATACCAGAATGAAAATAAAAAAGCATCAATAGCAATAATACATTCTAATGGAAAAGTCATTTAGCATGTTATTGTTTTTACTTGTTGAAGCCATTCCATAAACTTCTGACTTCCACATCTTAATTCCGGTAATAGAGTGAATCATGCTACAACCCACAATCAGGCTCTCATAATTGTATTAGGCCTATCTAGTGTCAGCCTGGGTCCATCAATCTATCATCAATCAATAATCGCATTCAATCAGGGGCGGAAATCCCGGGGGGGGGGCGGGGGGGACACGACCCCCCCCCCCCCCGTCCGTCCGTCCTGGGAAAAATATGATTTCCCCCCCCCAATATATCACTGAAACATAACTATGTAATTTAAATAATATTAATAATACGCAATGAAAGCAATTGTGCTGATTATAGACACTTAATAGCGCGTTTTTAAGTTTCAAAAGATTGCGACCCCCCCCCCACCCTTTGCCTCACAATGGTTTGATCCACTGCCAGTTCCTTAGTTGGCAAGGTAACAGAGGGGTCGTATCCACTGTCTGAAAGGCACTCAATGAACGTAACTGACGTGAGGTTAATCCAGTCAATCGCGCACACACACTAGCTGAATATGCAGAGCTAGCACGCAAATATTAACTATTAAGCTAGCTAGTACCTATTCCATTTATGTGGCCTCGTCAAAGATGGAATCTTTGCTATCGTCAATTTATTCCAAGATCAGCATGCAGTTGATGTAAGTTAGTGCTTCAAAGTCCCTGTGATAAGGTTAGCGATAAACTGAAGTCCAAACTGAACAGAACTACACTCTCTTCTACCATTGTCTTAAATATATTTAATGGTCTCGTTGCAAAAGCTAAATTGTCGCAAGGGAACTTTTATTTATTTATTTTATTTCACCTTTATTTAACCCAAGTAGCAAAGATTATAGCAAACACCACTGAAACGGAATTGGTGCTCGCTAGCTTTGCAAATTCAGCTATTGTTGGAAGCCAGCCAATATGAAACAAACTATTAAAATTACAAAAGGTTGCAGCATATGTTGTGTAAATGGTGAACTCATACAGCTGTCAACTCTTGTCATTTTAATCCGTTTCACATTTGCTAGCTACCTTTTAGATCGAAGCCCAAATAGAATGATAAAAGATAAGATGATAGAAGCCCATCTCCTACTGTAAATAACCTACACACTGTGTGTGTGTGTGTAGCCAGCCAGCCAGGTAGAAAAATAGCAGAAAAATAAAAGGCGGACATCAGAGTATTTTTCAGTACACCAAAACGCAAAGTAAGAACCCTAGTAGCCTAATATCTCAAAGACTAGTTGATAAAATGTTCATAAGAAAGAAATGAAATTCTAATGGAAATGTTTCACAATGATGTCATTAGGCAGAGCAGGCAACAGATGGCACACAGACAGCAGATTTTGGGACAGATATGCAGGGACAGACTGGCAGAGACAGGGAGTCTCAGGTAAGTTTGTTGAGTCTTTGTTTGGCAACATTATGAAAGGTTCTTAATTTTTTTTACTTGTAAAATAGGAACATAATTGGAAAATGCCATGGATACCCCCACTCTCAACTTAAACTGGTGACTGAACTAAGATTTGTTAAAGGCAATGGTATTGCTGTTGTGATTAGTTGTGTAGTTTTGGGTACCGGTAGTTAGGAGTACGGCAAACACCTTATTTCTTTGGTTCCTCAATATACATTTACCATATTACAATGTAGGCTATGTGTTACAGCACTACTTTTGGTGTCCCCCTCAGGAATTGCTCTTGAGAAAATTTAATGTAATTATCCCCTCCAAAGTTGATATCAGATTTTCGCCCCTGCATTCAATGTATGAATGATATTACATCTATGGTGTGACTACATGACCTGAGATATTTGACACCACTAGAAATCAGGATCTGTCTCTGGATAAGCTCCATTATGCCCTTTTTACCATCCAATCTATCAACCAAAGACATCATTTATTGATTTTTGATCAATGCTGTCCTCTATAAACCCCGTTTACACTGCCACTTAAAATTAGGGCAAAATATGGGCCAAATTCGAGCTGGCTCGAAAAGAATATTCAAATTGAGCTGGGTCGAGAGAAATCCGGGCCAGTGCAGCCCAGTTTCACAACTAGTCCCAGCTCGATTATAATTTGGGCTGGTGACGACGTTACTATGCAACCACCAAGCAGATCACTGCTGGACGTTCACACAGCGTTTAGTTAGCGCTGTGTGATGGACAAGCTAGCTAGCTAGCGCATGGACAAGCAGTACTGCAGTAGTCAGACATGACACAAATTACCACCATAGCTGGATCCAGCATTCATTTTTGCACTACACAATACACTTTTATGAGAACAGTCAGCCCTCAAATGCTAGCTACCAAATCAGAGTTGAAACAAGCTAGCTAGCTAATGTGAGCTAGCAGGCATTTTAGCTGACCAGGTCGTATTGAAAGCTAGCTAGCTACTGTAGCTATATATCAATTCTGTCATCTGGTTTGCTTGGTTAGCTAACGTAGCTAAATACATGGCTCCGAGTCTGGCTGGCACTGGGAGGAGCATGGGGTAACGTTAGTTACAGCAGGGTAAATTCAACATTAGCAAAGCCAGCTGCTGTCACATATTGGCTACCTAGCAACATGACATAATTTGTCATTTCTAGTGGCAATGGAAACGGGTTTTATTGAGGGTAGCCTAGTCCCCGATTTAGGTCACCAAGATAACACACTTTTATGTGATTTCAGTGCCAATAGAAATAGTTTGCATGTTAGTTTGTAAACTTGATACACAGACAATGAATGCAATATTTACCATATTGAAACAATATATAAATACTGAATTTGAATATTAATTACATTTAAATTGCATTTTTAAACTGAATGCAACATTCATTTAATTATCTTTCAAATCATTAAATACAAGTTACATTTGTACCATTTGCGTCATTAGGGCTTCCGGGTCTTGAGCCCCGGATGTTTTTGGTCCATTCCCGATCGTTTTGACGGTATATTATATACAGTACCAGTCAAAAGTTTGGACACACCTTCTCATTCAAGGGTTTTGCTTAATTTTTACTATTTTCTACATTGTACAATAATGGGGAAGACATCAGAACCATAAAATAAAACATATGGAATCATGTAGTAACAAAAAAAATCTAAATATATTTTATATTTGAAATTTTTCAAAGTTGATGATAACTTTGCACACTCTTGGCATTCTCTCAACCAGATTCACCTGGAAATGCTTTTCCAACCGTCTTGAAGGAGTTCTTACATATGCTGAGCACTTGTTGGCTGCTTTTCTTTCATTTTGCAGTCCAAATCATCCCAAACCATCTCAATTGGCTTGAGGTCAGGTGGTTGTGGAGGCCAGGTCATCTGATGTTGCACTCCATCACTCTTTCTTGATGAAATAGTCCTTACACAGCCTGGAGGTGTGTTGGGTCATTGTCACTATTATGCTACAATGTAGAAAATAGTAAAAATAAAGAAAAACCCTGGAATGAGTAGGTGTGTCCAAACATTTGACTGGTACTGTGTACAGATATATATTATATGAGTTTCCATAATCACTTGCGCTATGCTGTATAACATTTTTTTTTTTACTGACAATACAATATACTACGCTAGTGTCACGTTTGTCGTACGATGAAGGAGACCAAAGCGCAGAGTGTGTATCGTTCCACATTTTATTTAAACTGTGAAACTATGCAAGATATACAAATAAACGAATAAACAAAACAACAAACCGTGACAAAGCAGTGCAACATACACTTACTCAAAATATAATCTCCCACAAAACCTAGTGGGAAAAACAACAACTTAAATATGATCCCCAATTAGAGACAACGATGACCAGCTGCCTCTAATTGGAGATCATCCCAAAAAAACAACATAGAAATACAGAAACTAGAACCCCACATAGAAATACAAAAACTAGACAAAACCCCCAACATAGAAAAAAGAAACTAGAACCAACATAGAAATAAATAATATCTAGACAAAACCCCCTCACGCCCTGACCTACTCTACCATAGAAAATAAAAGTTTTCTATGGTCAGGGTGTGACAGCTAGGCAGTGGCAGGTAGAGTAGCAGGCTGTCTTCCCTCTAGGTCCCGACAGAGATCATTGCGGCACGGTTGGTATTTTTCATGCTGCAGGTGGAAGCGAGCGATCAGACAGATTACTTTGGGATGAAAATATTTGTTGTCCTGCAGATTATTTGGAAACGGTTAGCCTACCTTTTGTATTAAAAGCACATGTTCGTCGTATTATTCATCCACTCAGAATTCGCTGCTTTAATTTCAGTAGTCTACCTTTCCTCTCCTAGCTGGGCATGCGAGTTCAGTATGTGTGGTCTCAATGAAATAGAATAGGTTGCCTACAGTGGTGTAAAGCACTTAAGCAAAAATACTTTAAAGTACAACTTATCTGTTCATTACTATTTATGGTTTTTACAACTTTTACTTCATTCATTCCTAAAGAAAACAAATGTACTTTTAACCCATACATTTTCCCTGACATCCAAAAGTAGTAGTTACATTTTGAATGCTTAGCAGGACAGAAAGATTGTCCAATTCACACACTCATAAAGAGAACATCCCTGGCATCTCTACTGCCTCTGATCTGACTGACTCACTAAACACAAATCATTTGTAAATTATGTCTGAGTGTGCCCCAGGCTATCCTAAATAAAATAAAAACAAGAAAATGGTGCTGTCTGGTTTGCTTAATATAAAGAATTAGAAATTATGTATACTTTTACTCTTGATACTTCAGTATATTTTAGCATGTACTTTTGGTACTTAAGTATATTTAAAACGAAATACTTGTAGACTTTTATTCAAGTAGTATTTTACTGGATGACTTTCACTTGAGTCATTTTCTATTAAGTTATCTTTACTTTCACTCAAGTATGACGATTGGGTACTTTTCCACCACTGTAACGTCTATTGATGAACGGATAATCAAGTAGAAGTTATCTTTCCAATGAAATTAACTTAAATATGATTATACTATAGTTTAATACAGTCTCTGTAAATAAATATTGATAATGGAAAAAAGTGGAGGGCGCAATCAAAAAATTGTATAATTGAAAAGGAAAATGCGTGCACAGGCTACCATGGTGAGCGAGTTTTTTTGCGCCATTTCATTTTCAGTAAATATTGATTACACATGCATTTGTCTCTGCCTGTAAATTGTCCTCCTAAAAGGTAGGCTATATCCTATATGCACTATGTAGCTCATGAGAAAGTGCAAGTGCCCGCTGTCATTATTATTGCTGCTTCATTCTTGCTGCTTCAAGTTCAGTAGCCATACTGTACTTGAGAGATCTGGGGCCTCATTTATAAAAATGTTCTTAGATTTATACTTGAACTTAGTCGTAAGATAATTTCCAACGGTGTGCTTACGTTCGATTCATAAAAGATACCAAACATAAAAAATCTTGCTTACGCAGATTCTAAGAAGCCCATTTTTAATTTACGCACCTGTGATCTATAAATCTCAAATTAATTTTAAATTGACGGCACCTGGATGTGCCTTACAATCAGCGATTTCCTATTATAGAATGCTAGCACAAATTAGGGTTTAGTCAGGAATAGCCATGGTCCAAAAGAGAAAAGCAAACTTTTTGGAAGACGAGATCACGGCGATGGTAGAAGAGATTGAAGACCGGCAACACATATTATTTGGTGGACTAAATAGTGGGTTGACAAACAAAGCCAAACAGGTAGCTTGGGAGTGTGTCGCCGCTGCAGTGAACGAGGTGGGGCAGCAAGACAGAACTGTGGCTGATGTGAAAAAGAAATGGTCTGACCTTAATTAAACTGCAAAGGAAAAACAATAGCCATACATAACCTCAGCATTAAGGCAACGGGAGGGCGGCCTGGCACGCCGGAGCTCCCCCAAATGGACAAGCGCATCGGGGCAATCCTTGGGGAAAGCGCATACAGTGGCACATGCTTCGACGGTGACAGTGAACGTTTTTTCTTTCTATTTTGCTTATTTTTCATATGGTTTAATCCCAACTTTTACATTGTTTAGCAGTAACATCTGAAACGGTGGAGTTGGCGCGCGAAACCCCCACGACTCTATCACAATTAAGAGAATGTGAAACTTTGTCAGTAACTTAATATACAAAACATGTACTTTTTTTATATATATGTAGTCACACAGAAATGGGGGAAGCTGCGTTGAAGCTGCGTTGTAGCCAGTGCGCCCTCCACCCAGGGATAAAGTGCGTGAGCCTCGCAAATCAGCAGGTGCCAGGAGTGAGGGGAAAGGTTTGGCCACAGGTGTCGAGTGTCCGTCTGCGTCCGTGCTCCGGAATGAAGTCCGTGAGGCCCCGGTTCCCAAGCGTCGCAGGTGCCAGGAGTAAGGGGGAATGTTTGGTCACAGGTGTCGAGGGCCCGTCTGCGTCTACAGTTCGCGTGTTGACCACCTCAGTCCTGTAAACCCAGAACGAGTTGAGCACATTGGTTGGGCAGATTGTGACTGACCTCTGAAGAATACCCAGGGTTTTTATTCATTCTCATAATGCAATTGTTTAACGTTTTCCACAACATGAATATAAAAACCCATGCTTTGTATATTGTCTGGCTTTCTGTTTCTGTAACGGTGGTCGTATGAAGTAGACCAAGGCGCAGCGGGTTGAGTGCTCATATTTACTTTTATTGAACACTTACAAAACAAGAAAACGAAAGAAAGACAAACAGTCTTGCAGGCTACACACAGCAATGCAAAAACAACTTCCCACAAAAGACAGGTGAAAAAGGGCTACCTAAGTATGACTCCCAATCAGCAACAACGATATACAGCTGTTCCTGATTGAGAGCCATACCAGGCCAACAAAGAAATACACAACATAGAACAATACCCAAAAACCCCGGAACACATAAAACAAACACCCCTCTTACATAAGAACATATCCCAACAAACCCCGAACCACATAAAACAAACACACCCTGCGACGTCCTAACCTAACTACAATTACAAATAACCCCTTTACTGGTCAGGACGTGAGAGTACCCCCCCCCCCCAAAAAAAAAAATAATAACCCCAAAACAAAAATAATCCCAAACTAAAGGGAGGGAAGGGAGGGTGGCCACCGTCACCGACGGTTCTTGTACTATTGTACTACACCCCCCAATCCCCAACCCACCTACTATGGAGGTGGCTCAGGCTCCGGCCTTACTCCCCCACCTAACCTGTCCACCCCCGCTAAATAATTATTAAATGTTACCCTTCCCGAAGTCTCTGGGCTATGGCGCATCGCTGAAGACCTCGGGCTGATGTGCGTTACTGGAGACCAAAGGCTGATGCGCGTCGCTGGAGACCTCGGGCTGAAGGGTGACTCTGGCTGCGCTGATTCCGGACTGAAGGGCGACTCTGGCTGCGCCGATTTCGGACTGTAGGGCGACTCTGGCTGCGCCGATTCCGGACTGCAGGGCGACTCTCGCTGTGCCGGTTCCGGACTGTAGGGCGACTCTCGCTGTGCTGGTTCCAGACTGTAGGGCGAATCTCGCTGCGCCGGTTCTGGACTGTAGGGCGACTCTCTCGGCTCTGGACTGTGGGCTGTCTCTCTCGGCTCCGGACTGTGGGCCGTCTCTCTCGGCTCAGGACTGTGGGCCGTCTCTCTCGGCTCCGGACTGTGGGCCATCTCTCTCGGCTCCGGACTGTGGGCCGTCTCTCTCGGCTCCGGACTGTGGGCCGTCTCTCTCGGCTCCGGACTGTGGGCCATCTCTCTCGGCTCCGGAATGTGGGCCGTCTCTGCTGGCTCCGGACTGTTGGCAGTCTCACTACGGGGCACTGTCGCCGGAAGCTCTGGACGGTGCACTGTCGCCGGACACTCTGGACGGGGCACTGTTGCCGGAAGCTCTGGACGAGGCACTGTTGCCGGAAGCTCTGGACGAGGCACTGTCGTCGGAAGCTCTGGATAGGGACTGCGCACTGAAGGCCTGATGCGTGGGGCTGGTTAGGACACGCCAGACTAAGGACACGCACCACAGGGCTAGTGCGAGGAGCAGGAGCAGGACGAGCTGGACTGGGCTGACACACTGGAGGCCTGGTGCGTGAGGCTGGTAGTGGAGGTACCAGACTGGTGACACGCACCCCAAGGCTAGTGTGAGGAGCGGGAACAGGATGTACTAGACTGGGCTGATGCACTGGAGGCCTGGTGCGTGGTGCTGGCTTTAGAGGCGCCAGCCTAGAGACACGCACCTCAGGGCTAGTACGAGGAGCAGGAACTGGATACACCGGGCCATGGGTAAGCACTGGAGGTCTGGAGCGCACCTCCTGCACAACCTGTCCTGGCTGGATGGTAATAGCAGCCCTGCACGAGCGGAGTGCTGGCACAGGGCGAACTGGGCTGTGCAGAGGCCTGATGGTTGCCTTGCGTAGAGCAGGCGTAGGGTAGCCTGGGCCTAGGAGGCGCACTGGTGGCCAGATGCGCTGTGCAGGCATCCTCCTTCCAGGCTGGATGCCCACTCTAGCACGGCACTTGCGAGGAGCTGGGATCGCTCGCACCGGACTGTGCGTGTGCATGGGCGAGATCGTGCGCACTTCCGCATACTCCGGCACTCTCCACTCCATATGCTCCCCATAATAAGCACGGGGAGTTGGCTTAGGGCTCACCCTTGGCCCAGCCAAACTACCCGTGTGCCCACCCCCAAACATTTCTTGGGGGTGCCTCTCGTGCTTCCCAATCGGCGCGTATATATAATAATTGTTATGTATTTTGTGAACGTTAATCGTGAGTAATTAAGTAAATTCACCGGAAGTTTGCGGTGGGTATGCTAGTTCTGAACATCACATGCTAATGTAAAAAGCTGTTTTTTGATATAAATATGAGCTTGATTGAACAAAACATGCATGTATTGTATAACATAATGTCCTAGGAGTGTCATCTGATGAAGATCATCAAAGGTTAGTGTTGCATTTAGCTGTGGTTTTGCGTCCCACCTTGCCCAAGCGTCCCACCTTGCCCAGGGAGGTTAAGGACTACAAAGTCAAGGTATTGGAGTGGCCATCACAAAGCCCTGACCTCAATCCTATAGAACATTTGTGGGCAGAACTGAAAAAGCATGTGTGAGCACGTTACTACGTTACACCAGCTCTGTCAGGAGGAATGGGAAAAAATACACCCAATTTATTGTGGGAAGCTTGTGGAAGGCTACCCAAAACGTTTGACCCAAGTTAAACAATTTAAAGGCAATGCTACCAAATACTAATTGAGTGTATTTAAACTTCTGACCTACTGGGAATGTGATGAAAGAAATAAAAGCTGAAATAAAGTGGTGATCTTGACTGACCTAAAACAGGGAATTTTTACTAGGATTAAATGTCAGGAATTGTGAAAAACTAAGTTTAAATGTATTTGGCTAAACTGTATGTAAACTTCCCACTTCAACTGTACATGTTCATCTACAGACGGTGCGCGTAAGGCAATATGCTTGCAGTCAACTGCATCTATAACCCCTGGGAAATTAAATGAGCGAACAAACTTTGCTTTGACGCGTGCCTGTTCGTCGGCTGTAAATGGGCCGACGAAGTTAGTTAGTTAACATGTATCTCTTGGACATAACGTGTAGAATCGCCTCGATCACTTGTGGCAGGATGCGGCTGAATGATGGCTGTGATATACCCGTACTGTAATTAATTTCCCTCTGGAGTGTCCCAGTAGCGAGGAATCCCAGAGTGGACAATACTTGGACAGATATGGGTATGGCATGATTACAGCGTGTCTTCCTTTCCAGATTATGGGCTAATTCCGTGCACAAATTGAACAGAACATTTCTTGGGAGACGATAGCGATTTATAAGCCATGGATCATCATGTGCAAAAAAGTCATTCCGGTCTCTGAAAACTCTCCCTTCTAAAAGCACAGTTTTCAATGTCTTCCAAGAACAGCCATGGTTACTTTTTTATAATTTGACACACTGTTTTTATTTAAAACACCTTGCATCTGGTAGTTAATTCCTCACACCTTTAATTGATAATTACTAACAAACAAACAGAGATTGGTTGTCCTTCTGGAAGGTTCTCCCATCTCCACAGAAGAACTCTAGAGCTCTTTCAGAGTGACAATTAGGTTCTAGGTCACCTGCCTGACCGAGGCCCTTCTCCACCGATTGCTCCACCGGCGGCCAGCTCTAGAAAGAGTCTTGGTGGTTCCAAACTTCTTCTATTTAAGAATGATGGAGGCCACTGTGTTCCTGGGGACCTTCAATGCTGCAGAATGTTTTTGTCACCCTTGCACAGATCTGTGCCCCTACACAATCCTGTCTCGGAGCTCTACGGACAATTCCTTTGACCTCATGGCTTGGTTTTTGCTCTGACATGCACTGTCAACTGTGGGACCTTATATAGACATTTGTGTGACTTTCCAAATCATGTCCAATCAATTGAATTTACCACAGATGGACTCCAATGAAGTTGTAGAAACAACTCAAGGATGATCAATGGAAACAGGATGCACCCGAGCTCAATTTCGAATCTCATAGCAAAGAGTCTGAATACTTAGTTAAGTTTTTTTGTTTGTTAATTTGCATACATTTCTAAGAACATGTTTTCGCTTTGTCATTGTGGGGTATTTTGAGTAGATTGCTGAGGAAATGTTTTTATTTAATACATTTTTGTATAAGGCTGTAATGTAACAAAATGTGGAAAAGGTCTGAATACTTTCCGAAGGCACTGTACCTCGCCCCATCTTTACAACCATTGAATCTTTGTGTTTTGACCATGACAGTTTACAGTCTAAGGTAACAGCAAGTCATTTAGTCTCCTCAACTTGTTCAACAGCCACATTATTCATTACCAGATTCAGCTGAGGTCTAGAGCTAAGGGAATGATTTGTCCCAAATACAATGCTCATAGTTTTAGAGATGTTCAGGACCAGTTCATTAGTGGCCAGCCAGTAAGGGTTTCAGTGACTTCATTAGCTGTGGTTGCTGACACGTATATGGTTGAATCATCAGCATGCATGGACACACAGGCTTTGTTTAATGCCAGTGGCAGGTCATTGGTAAAAATAATTGTAGAGGGCCTAGAGAGCTGCCCTGTGGTACACCACACCCTACATGTTTGACATTAGAGAGATTTCCATTAACCTCTTGACGGTCGCCTCGGATAGGGGGCGCCACAGCGCATTTCAAAAAAAATGTGTGCCCATTTTAAACGGCCTACTACTCAAACTCAGAAGCTAGGATATGCATATAATTAATACTTGTGGATAGAAAACACCCTAAAGTTTCTAAAACTGTTTGAATGGTGTCTGTGAGTAAAACAGAACTCATATGGCAGTCAAAACCCCGAGACAGATCGAAACAGGAAGTGGAATTCTGAATTGCGAACTCAACTTCATCACGTTGCCTATTAATCACACCGTGAGCTATGGTTCATTGAGCACTTCTTATTGCTTCCACTAGATGTCCCCAGTCTTTACAAAGTGATTTGAGTCTCCTACTGTGAAAACTGACAGAATGACACGCTGTGGAACGTGGTCACACGGAGAGGGCCATCACCATTATGACGCCGGCGCCCCTGGTTACCCTCCCCTTTCGAAACGTTTTGAAAGACAATGCAATTATCCCCCTCGAATCTTATTGGAGCTCTCGTTGAAAAAGGCCCTACAGATTTATGTTATACAACGTTTGACATGTTTGAACGAACCTAAATAAGAAAAAAATGCATTTTGTTGAAAGAGTAGCCCCGCGCACGTCGGAACCTTTGGTGAAGCCTTCAGAACGCGCTAACAAGAACAAGCTATTGGGACGTAAAGGATTAACTTTTTCGAACGAAAATACATTTGTTGTGGACCTGGGAATTCCTGGAAGTGCCTAAGGATGAAGATAATCAAAGGTAAGGGATTATTGACAATAGTATACAAGACTAGATGTGATATGCGATTGTTCCAAGATGGCTAGCCTATTGCTATTGCTAGCCTATTGTTCTGAGTATCGCATCCCCTTTTATCGCAAAGTGTGATTACCCAGTAAAGTTATTTTTAAATCTGGCATTACAGGTGCTTTCAAGAGATATTCATCTATAAATCTTAGAATGACAATATTACATTTTAAAAATGTTTTCGAATAGTAATTTAGTAAATTGTAGCACTGTTTCACCGGATGCATTTGAGGGAAAATAGTTAGTCAACGTTACGCGCCGATGTAAAAATCTGTTTTTATATATAAATATGAACTTTATCGAACAAAAGAATGCATGTATTGTGTAACATGATGTCCTAGGAGTGTCATCTGATGAAGTTTGTAAAAGGTTAGTGCTGCATTTAGCTGTTTTTTTTGGTTATTTGTGATGCATGTGGTTGGTCGGAAAATGGCTATGTGGCTACTTTTACGATATACTCCTCTAACATAATCTAATGTTTTGCTTTTGCTGTAAAGCCTTTTTGAAATCGGACAACGTGGTTCGATTCAGGAGAGGTGTATCTATAAAACGATATAATTTGAAAAAAAAAAAGGAAAAAAAAAAAGTATTACATTTTGTTATGCTAATGGCGATATGATTTTTCGCTGGATGTCCGTCCCGCATACGGGACGGAGGCCGCACAGGGGTTAAAGAAACCCAGCTGAGTTCTATTAGATAGGTACAGTAGCTCCGAATCCAAAATATGGCAGAAGTTGAAAAGCCATAAAACATACTTTTTCTCAAGAACAGGTTATGGTCCATACTATCAAAGGCTGCACTGAAATCTAACAGTGCAGCTACCATAATCTTCTTATTATCAATTTCTTTCAACCAATCATCAGTCAATTGTGACTCATTTCAGGAAACTAGGTGTATGTCGTGCGTCACTACTTCACAGGAGAGGCATTTGAATGAAAACATTTACTTTTTATAAAAATGTGTTTTTTGGCAGAAATGCCTTCTCGAACATGTGAACTTTCATGTGCCTTCATTACAAACGTGTAATCTTTGGTTGTTTAGTACACTCGGTATAGCACATGGCCTCACATTTGAGTCCTTAAAGAGAAGGGTGGGGCTAAGGCTTAAGAGGATGTGAAGAATGCTGAATGGGTGTAGACAAAGCAGAGCTCTTCAGTGTGTGTACCAAAACATTCAAGGGCCATTTTCTCAAAAGTGTTGTTACAAGTTTATCAGCTTTTAAAGTAGAATTACTTACCCATTGTTTCGCAACTGTAGTGTATGATATACTATTTTCTAGCTCAGAGTCTCTACTTTTATCCAATGTAAAATACACAATTTCATTTTTTGCTACATATGACAATTTGCTACATAAGACCGAATCGAGCAGGTCGGTCACATTTGTGTCAGTGCAGTACATGTTGAGTGCCCTTCTCTATAAGCATGCTGAAAGTCTGTTGTCTGTTGTGAAAAAGTCAGTGAATTTATTATTAAAACAATTGTTTACTTTTACACATTTTACAACCAGGACAGAATGAGAGAGGAGGGTAGACAAAAGTGACAGCAACAGCAGAGAAAGCGATGGGGTGAGCACACAGTAGACTGCAGAGTCATATGACTTGGACTCGAGTCAGACTCGAGTAACAAATATGATGACTTGCAACTCCACTTTGACTTTAACACCAATGACTCGTGACTTAACTTGGACATGAGCCTTTTATCTCGAACTGACTTGATACCCTCCCCAAGCCTAAATATTAAAAATAATGCTATTTAAAAAAGTGTGCAGTGCATCAACTCTTCATTTAACGTATTACAGTTTGAATCGGACAGCAGCCAATCAAATTGTGCCAGCTGAGAAAAAGTTGTGTGTGGCAGAGCAGAGGAAGTGTCGGTGGATGAATTCAGTCGGAGCCCTAGGAAAGATGATACCCCAAATTATTATTTTCGGATATAAAGACTACGCTGTAGTCAACAAAAACATATTGCAACTTGCAAAACATGCGGGAAGAAAATTACAGACGGAGGCGCAACAACTTCCAACTTTGTTCGACATTTGAAGCTGCACAAAGAACGGTAAGTCGTGGCTAATATAGCCGACAGCTATATATAACTTTGCTTGTGTAGCATGTAGGCTAACGTAACATTAAATCAATGAGCCTCCACACGGTTAGTCAGTGTGGGACCATGATCAGTTGAGATACAACTGGCTAGGTAGTTGGTAACCTAAATCCTGCCTGATGTTACTGCTATTGCTATTGTTAAAAATATGAATTGGTATATTACATTTAGTGAAGAGCTCAACTCAAATTTTAGGACTTGAGACTTGTCAGTCTTGACTTGAGACTTGACTCGGACTAGCCTGTCTTGACTTGGGACTTGACTTGGGACTTGAGTGCTAAGACTTTAGACTTACTTGTGACTTGAAAAACAATGACTTGGTCCCACCTCTGGTAGACTGTATCACTTAAATCTGCTCTGTGGATTCTAATTACTGCACAGTATGTGTGTGTGTGAGAGAGAGAGACGTTGTTTGAGTACTGTGGGGTTCTTTAATCAGTTTGGCTCAATGGTCAGGTCAGAGTCTGTTTGAAGTTACTGAGTGGTATGGAGGTTTTTGGCAATACACTGAAGATGTACTGTGCATTCGGAAAGTATTCAGAACCCTTGACTTTTTCCATATTTTGTTACGCTACAGCCTTATTCTAAAATATATATTTTTTTAAATCCCTCATCAGTCTACACACATAATGAAAAAGCAAAAACAGGTTTTTAGAAATGTTTGCAAATGTATTAAAAATAAAAAACTGAAATATGACATTTACATAAGTATTCAGACCCTTTACTCAGTGCTTTGTTGAAGCACCTTTGGCAGAAATTACAGTCTTCAGTCTTCTTGGGTATGACGATACAAGCTTGACACACCTGTATTTGGGGAGTTTCTCCCATTCTTCTCTGCAAATCTCTCAAGCTCTGTCAGGTTGGATGGAGAGCGTCGCTGCACAGCTATTTTCAGTTCTGTCCAGAGATGTTCGATTGGGTTCTGGCTGGGCCACTCAAGGACATTCAGAGACTTGTCCCAAAGCCATTCCTGCGTTGTCTTGGCTGTGTGCTTAGGGTCATTGTCCTGTTGGAAGGTTTTTCGAGTCTCATTGCAAAGGGTCTGAATACTTATGTGAATAAGGTATTTAAAAATATATATATATATACATTTGCAAAAATGTATAAAAACCTGGTTTTGCTTATCATTATGGGGTATTGTGTGTAGATTGATGAGGGAATGTTTTTATTTAATCAATTTTAGAGAAAGGCTGTAAAGTAACAAAATGTGGAAAAAGTCAAGGGGTCTGAATACTTTCCGAATGCACTCTCTGTGTTCCAGAGTAATTTACTCAAATCAAATTGTATTTGTCACATGCGCTGAATACAACTGGTGTAGACTTTACCATGAAATGTGTGTTTACGAACCCTTCCCAATGACGCAGAGTAAAAAAAAAATTGTAACACTGTAGAATACAATAAAATACAGAAGAACGGAGCTATATACAGGGAGTAGCAGTACCAGATCAATGTGCCGAGGTATGAGGTATATATGTACATCAAGGCAGGGTAAAGTGACTAGGCATCAGGATAGATAATAAGTCAAGAGCAGTGCATTTGCTATATCAAGCGGTGATGCAGCTAGTCAAGATGCTCTCAATGTTGCAGCCATAGAGTGTTTTGAGGATCCGAGGGCCCATGGCAAATATTTTCTGCCTCCTGAGGGGAAGAGGTGCTGCCGTGCCCTCTTCACGACTGTATGGGTGTGTGTGGACCATGTTAAATCATTAGTGATGTGGACGCCAAGGAACTTGAAACTCTCGACCCACTCCACAACAGCCATGTCGATGTGGATGGGGTGTGCTTTCCCCTCTTTCTCCTATAGTCCACAATCAGGTCCTTGGTCTTACTTACGTTGAGGGAGAGTTGTTATCCTGACACCACACTGCTAAGTCTCTGACCTCCTCCATGTAGACTGACTCATCAGTAGAGAGTAGAGTGTGTTCCAGAATAGAGAAACTCACAGTAGCTACTGTAATGGAGTACTGGTAGTATCTGCTGTGGCAGGTGGGAAGGTGCAAATTACCTGAAAAATATCTAATCTCTTAATGTTAATCTCAAAGTGCACAAAATTCATGCATTATACTGTTGAAAATGCCCCTGGACCCCCCTACTGGCTTTGGGCTATGCCACAAATGTCTTCAAATCCTAGAAATGCCCTAATTTGTGCATTACAATTTCTAAAATATTTTATTCAAATTAAATATCTTAATACAATTTCAAAATTATGTTATTCAAACAAAATTTCTGTTGGCACTGAAATCACTCCATAGTCTCTCTTCTGACTTCTTAGGCTACAGTATATTTGAATGGGGAAGTCAGGTTTGTTTATAGTTAATGGGATTGTTATTTTGTTTTGCTGAAAACACTCCAAAAACTACTTTATGTTAGCACCTTGTGTTCCCATCCTAATCCTACTCCTACTGAATACTGCTTTGAGTCTGGCTGTGTCTGTCTTCAGGCTTGGACTGCAGGAGTCTGTAAGAAAATGATAGAAAGTACAGAGCTGTGTTTTGCTTCTACATGTATGGTGACTTAGCACTCTCTCTCAGCTGAAGGTTTACTGTGGTGTGTAGGTCTATAGGATTACCTCTGGTCTTTGGCTCTGATTGCCTTTCCCTAATATCACTACAAGGAAACGCAACAGAGATGGACAACAGTGGGGAGCTGTGGAGATTTTCACATATTTTGTGTGTGTGTGTGTGTGTGTGTGTGTGTGTGTGTGTGTGTGTGTGTGTGTGTGTGTGTGTGTGTGTGTGTGTGTGTGTGTGTGTGTGTGTGTGTGTGTGTGTGTGGTGTGTGTGTGTGTGTGTGTGTGTGTGTGTGTGTGTGTCGATAGCACACTGATGAGGTTAGACAGAGAGAGCAGTAAGGGGAGAGCACACAGTTCACACACAGACACCCAATCACTCACACAGACACCCACTCTTTCACACAGACACCCACTCAGAGTGGAGGGAGGTAGCTGCTCCAGGTTTGAGAACACTGCGCAGATCAAAGCCAAGTAGAAGAGAGTGAAGGACTGACAGGTTGAACGGATGGACAGACTGACGGACGGACAGACAGATGAACAGACATACAGGCAGTCAGACATACAGGCAGGCAGGCAGGCAGGCAGACAAACAGACAGAGAGGAGCCATCAGGGAGAGAGCTGAGAGAGGAGAACACAGAACACTCATCTCTACACTACAGGATCGCAAACCTCTGCACAGGTACTGTACACTCTCCTTTACTGCAAATACTCTAAACTTCTTATTGTCTCTACAAAAATGTGTTTTGTTTTATAGAGATAATGATAGATGGAACAGAATAGAACAGAATTGCAGTCACTGGAATAGAAAACGGCATACATTGGGAATGTATTTAAAGTCTATTTATCAATTATAATAATAATTATCAGAAATAGCCAGTGGACAGTTCCACCAGCTATATAATCCCAGATGATCAAACTAAAATACCAGCAGTTCTGTTGTATGTTTGATTGGACACAGCTGTTGCTCTACCTGGGATAATCAACAGGAATTCAAATTACTATGTTAAAGAGATGGGCGTTTGGCCATATTGCACTTGAGTAATGGAACTGTGTACTGCTGTTTTTATCCAATATTGTTGTATCGCTTTCCTAGGAAATTATCTTATGCTGAATAGTAGGATTTCCATAAAAATCATCCAACAGTTATTGTAGTTTCATGGAGGAAAATACATATTGCTCTTTGCTCTATTTTTTTACATGCATATTTCTGTTTTTTAATTTCAGAAAGCTTCAACCCACCTTTAGTTTTTTATTATTGTACTGCAACAAAAACAAAGCTCTCTCAAATTGTAAATCAGTGATTGGCTTAAAACACTCACACACAGCTGTGTGTATCTCCATTCTATTTACCAGTTCTGGTTAGAGATGGAGCCAGTGTTGGAGAGGTCTGTGGGTGGCTCCTCCAATGCCAGCCTGGCAGTACCTTCTCTGAACCGCAGTGACCCAGTAGAGTTGTTCTCAGGTCTGCAGTTACTGCTGAGCTACCGCCCTCTGTTCATCCCTCTCTACTGCCTCCTGGTGGCCGTGGCCTGCGTGGGCAACTCCCTCCTACTAGCATGCATCCTGGCTGACAAGAAACTCCACAACGCCACCAACTTCTTCATAGGGAACCTGGCTGCAGGCGACCTGCTCATGTGTCTGAGCTGTGTCCCGCTGACCGCCTCCTACGCCTTCGAGTCCGAGGGCTGGCTGTTTGGCCGGCCGCTCTGCCACCTGGTCCCCCTGCTGCAGACCTCCACCGTCTTTGTCTCTGTGCTGTCCCTCACGGCCATCGCTGTGGACCGCTATGTGGTGGTGGTTCACCCTGTGAGGAGGAGGATCTCCCTGAGGGGGTGTGGGGCGCTGGCGGTGGGAATGTGGCTTCTGTCCCTGCTCCTGGCAACTCCTCCTTCCCTCCACACGCACTACGTGGACCTGCGTCCCAGCGGGTTGGAGCTGGTGGTATGTGAGGAGTTCTGGCCAGACTCAGACCACCTGCGGCTACTCTACTCCTGCTTCATCCTGCTCACCTCCTACCTGCTTCCCCTGCTGTCGGTCAGTGTGGCCTACTGCGGCATTACAGCCCGGCTCCGTCAGCGCTGTCTCCCTGGGGCACCCTCCCACAGCCTGCATCGCTGGAACAGGACAAAGAAGAAGACCTTCTCTTTGCTGGTACTGTCTGTGCTCTCCTTCGCCTTCTGCTGGCTGCCCTTGCAGGTACTCAACCTGCTACTGGACCTGGACCAGGACTTCCTGCTGGTGGGCAAACGCCACGTCAACCTGCTGCAGGTGTGCTGCCACCTGCTGGCCATGAGCTCTGCCTGCTACAACCCCTTCATCTATGCCTCGCTGCACAGCAAGGTGCGTTTGCGTCTCCGTGACTACCTGAGACCCCTGACAGGGCGGGGCCGCCAGAGCAGCCTGCTCTCCCAGCATGCGTTACAGCACAACACTAACACCTGTCTCAGCATGGTGTCTGAGCAGCCAATCAGAGACGAGCAGGAAGGGCCACAGACCAACGCTGACAACTCCTTCTGAAAGATGAAACACTCACTCTCCACACTCAGGGATGAAAGGGCTCAGGATAAGGTGATGTTGCGAGAGGTTAAAGGTGGTACTGCTGTTGATTTGACTTTAGGTTTGCCTCCACACCCATCTCCCTAATGCTCCTCTCCCTGACCCTCTCCTGGGTTCTCACCTCTCAGTAATTCAGTTAGCTACACTCTCTCTAAGTGTTCTGTGAAAAGTCTATAGCACCAGAGTACTCAGAGTCCTACCTGAGGCCAGTGTTGTTTTGATGCTTGTTTTAATGTCCTCCAGCTCCCCTGAAGGTGCACACTACCAATCCCTCAAATGAGATTATGGCCAATGGATAATGAGCGAACAAGGGTGGCACTGAGGTCTGTGTATATGCCTCTCTGTTTCTCTCTTTCTGTCACACTCTCTCTTACTCTCAAGTTGTCAGCTGTACAGCACTCATATTCTGCCTCACCTGTGAGTGTGTATGCTGATTATCTAGATTGTCACTCTGCATGTTTGTCATAGTTATCTCCCACAGCATACTGTACATAACTCAAAATTATCTTTCCACAAGCTGTTACAAGTGATTCTGTCAAGTAACATTTAATGTTTATGATATAGTGTCAGTGTATCATGGCATATAGTTTTACCTCATACATCTGCAAGAATAGTTGGAAAAGGGAGGCGCCTGTATAGTAGTTCACCATTACTTGTTCAAGCTTACTTGTATATCATAGATGTACCAAACTGTGAATAAACAGGTTTCCTCCCCAATGATGTTGACTCTTCTTATCCTGTAGTTACTGTGGTCTGGACTAGAAGCAAAGACACCTGTGTGGGTCGAGCAGTTTTAGTCAGTGTTCTGTGACAACCATTGTCCCTGTATGGAGCCCAGGAACTGGGGGGATTCATAGAAATTATGTTAAGTGAAAACACAGGTCAGGTGAGCACCTGGATAAACCTGGTATTATGTTGAAACTCCCAGCTGTGTCTCTCAACTTGTATACATAAAGGGTCCTCTCTTTTACTATATTTCCACACCTCACGACTACGCTACCACATGTACACAAACACACACGCACACACTCGCAAGCATGGACACACACACACACATCCGTCTCTCATGTTACCTGCAAATCTCCATATCCGTTTTCTATGCCCTTGTGATACAGTCTACATGCGGTGTCGTTCTGGTTTCCTGTGTCTTGTGGTGCTTTATTGAAGGTTATGGTAGGTTTCAGTCTTCCTGGTTTGCTGTATCTAGTTCTCTTGTGGTACTGTAGAAGGTTCTGTTAGGTTGAGCACCAAGCACAAAACCCAACGTTGAGTAATCACCAGGGTTGATATGCCAGGGTAACAGCCCATGCTTTGTTTCTCAATCATGACTGATTATTAAGTTCAACCGTGTGAACTCTATGTGACATGTTATACTCTCCCCCTTGTTCCTCTCTGAATAAGCCTGACAGGGCTGCCTAATGCACTAGCCCCTCACAGGGGTGAGAAAAGGCCCTCTAAAGAGCATTCTCATGTCAGAAACTGGGAAGAATTCTCAGACGTCAAAGGTCATGCAGGCTGATGAAAGCACAGCTGAAAGTAAAGTATAGATCTGCAGTGCTGTCTGCTCCCTCTGCTGACTATCAGTCCCTAGCAGGGATGTACAGTAACAGTGTTAGCCTCTTAAAGTGCCAACCGCAAGAAGAACTTAGAGCTCTGTTATATTTCATGGATTATTGATAAGTCCAGAAAATGTAGGAGGCTGTTGCGAATCTTTATGTAACCTCCTTACATGCCCTATAAGCTCCTCCAGACTACAATATTTACACATACTGTGGTAAAAATGCTAAATATGATAGGTCTATGTGTGATTTGGCAAAGATTGAGCTAGGGTTTCCCAACTGGGGTTTGATTATGTACATCTTTCCATTGTAATGGATGACCATGTGCTTAACACTGAAAAGGTAATCTCATCTGCTGACAGCAGGAAACACTGATAGACATGAATAGAATCCAGGAATCATGTATTGTGTTATGTACACATTACAATTTTATCCCATAATAATAGAGATTCTATTTCATGCCAAGCTGCATAGAAGCACTTTCTGTATTTTGAGTGATAAACAAGGCATGGGTGCATCTGTATTAGTAATTAGCAGGGAAGGAAACAGCGAGGAGAGGAGAGGAATGCGCAGACAGACAGAGCTCCTCAGCCTCAACTCAACACAGAGGAGGACCAGGCTCATCAGCCCTGAAGTGCCCTCAAGAGCCTGGGCAATGGTAAACACGCACACACACAAACAAACATACTGTAAGGGGTGCGTACTGGCGGCAGAGAAGTCAGGCGCAGGAGAGCAAAAAACTGTGTTTACAACGGCGTAGTTTAATAATAAAAACCACCAGAAACAGAACAATAAATCCATGGGTACAAAACCCATCGCACCCCAGACATAACGTGTACAAGCACTTACAATAAACAATTCCAGACAAGGACATGGGGGGAACAGAGGGTTAAATACACAATATGTAATGATGGAATTGAAACCAGGTGTGTGGTAAGACAAGACAAAACAAATGGAAAATGAAAAGTAGATCGATGATGGCTAGAAGGCCGGCAACGCCGAACGCCGCCCGAACGCCGCCCGAACAAGGAGAGGCACCAACTTCGGCGGAAATCGTGATACATACACAGTGCCAGTCAAAAGTTTGGACATGTCTAATCATTCAAGGGTGTTTCTTTATTTTTACTATTTCTACATTGTAGAATAATAGTGAGACATCAAAACTATGAAATAACACATGGAATAATGTAGTAACAAAAAAAGTGTTAAACAAATCAAAATATATGTTATATTTGTGATTCTTCAAAGTAGCCACCCTTTTCCTTGATGACAGCATTATCATGCTGAAACATGAGGTGATGGTGATGGCGGCCTCAGGATCTCGTCACGGTATCTCCGTGGATTCAAATTGCCATAGATAAAATATATTTGCTTTTGTTGTCCAAAGGTTACCCACATAACGCATTACACATGGTCTGCGGTTGTGAGGCTGGTTGGTCGTACTGCCAAATTCAATAAAACGACATTGGTAGAGAAATTAACATTAAATTCTCTGGTAACAGCTCTGGTGGACATTCCTGCAGTCAGCATGCCAATTGCACGCTCCCTCAAAACTTCAGATATCTGTGACATTGGCACATTTTAGAGTGGCCTTTTATTATCCCAAGCACAAGATGCACCTATGTAATGATCAGGCTGTTTAATCAGCTTCTTGTTATGCCACACCTGTCAGATTAACTTGGAAAAGGAGAAATGCTCACCAACAGGGATGCAAACAAATTTGTGCCAAAAATGTAAGAGAAATAAGCTATTTGTACATATGGAACATTTCTAAAATCTTTTATTTCAGCCCATGAAACATAGGACCAACACTTTACATGTTGCGTATATATTTTTGTTCAGTGTAATTAAAGAGACTAGATCTACGCTACTATCGTATCAGTATACTGGTCCGTCTGTCTGTCTGTCTGTCTGGAGCTCAACTGTCTCGATGTCCGCGGCCACACGGAATTGCCATTTTATTCTTATTTTAATCACAGTTTAATTGATCAAAATCCGTCTGATTAAGCTAGAGACTTCTAGGTTTTTGCATGGGCTGCATCTCAATCGTCTCAATGTCGGCCTTCCACCGAAGATGCGGTGAAAAAAACAGCGCTGTTTTTCAGAACAGGATAATCCCCTATAACTTGTCTTCTCCTGAAAATGTCTGTAAAGTCTGAACGGTTTGAGCAAAAAACTAATGTGACCCTACTATGGAAAGCTGAGACTCTCACGGATGTTTTGCTCTATGACGCCCACAAGGTTCACAGGACTCGTCTGAAGTCATTCCCTTCAGTGTGCCGACTGAATTCTTTTTGTCATGGAAACTTCTATCAAACCCAAATGGTTTGAGTTACAAACTAATATGACCCCACTATGATAAACTGAGATTCTCACAAAAAGGAATATATCATCCGTTCTGCTCTACAATGCCGACAAGCTTCACAGGACTCGTGAGAAGGTCACCTGTTACTGTCCTGTAAATATGAAAATGAATAGACTTGAATATGCTTTTTTGGACCCAAGGTTACACATGTAACCTTTGTTTTTGTCCCAGATGCTTTCCTATGTCTCTCAGATGCATTTCAGACACATCAAACCATACTTCCTTTAGATTCATTTTTGGACTATCTTTTTTTGCCATATATGAATATGGTATTCAAAGCATTTCTATGGCTAATAGCAGTAAGGCCAAATTCAATGTTTCATCAGATCATTCCTTTTTTTTGGGGGGGGGGGGGGTATACCTCCACGGGTCCTTAAACTCAAAATAAAATAGCTAAATGGTCCATCTTATGTTATGGCCATATTAAAACAATGACATATGTTAGCTTAGTAGATATTTCCATCTAAAGGCTTAGACTCTTATTAAACTTACTTTCCTTCAATTTGACACACCTGACATTTTTTGTAACATTAGTTGAAGCATTATGGAAGACTGTTCCAAGTAATTTAATCCATAGGAGCCTAAAGATGTCCCAGTCAAGCACTGTGAGCAATCATGAAGAATCAGTCAATGAAATATGTTACCTCAGAATTCACTGACGTAAGTGTGATTCAGTGCAACGCCATAGGTAGTATGATGGTGATGCGGCCCTACAGCTATGTAGCCACGAGGTGGCATCAGAAAATTCTAACCTGATGAGACTTGCCCAGAGCAGTCACCCTTCAAAAGTTGTAAATGCAGACAGCAAATTATCGATGCGTTTCAATGGCACCTTAACTAGTCCCTAAATATTTAACCCGCACATTAGGAGCTCCAGCAGAGTTCCACCTCAGCTTTATAACTGACACTATCTTTACATCAGTCAAGTGGAAAAGGCTATACGGACACCCCTGACATGCAAACCAATATTTAATTTCAGAATTGGTTAAAATGAGGTAAAGGTTAGGGTTAAGGTAAGGGTCAGTTTGAGTTTTTGGTAGTCGTTTTGCAGGTCAGCAGTGTCCTTACAGTCTCTCCCCAACAGAGTGGCTGTGGACCTTTCTTCCCTGGGGCTAAAGGTCCTGAAGCTTCTGCTCATGTGCAGGATTCTCTACTTATGCACATTCTTGTTTAATAAAGTTAGATCAAAGTTGAATACATTTCTACAAGACCACATGATGATAGTATTATACCAAATATAATGTTACTGACAAAAAACACCACCATATTTCTTATGAGATTTTAGGATAATTGTGTGAATGGTCAATTTTTTTCTCTCATGTGACCACAAGTCAACAACGTGTGCCACTAGGCAAAATATAATGCCTTCAGAAAGTATTCACACCCCTTACCTTTTTCCCATTTTTTACAAAGTTGGATTAAATTGATTTAATTGTAATTTGTTGTCTACGATCCACACAAAATACTCTGTAATGTCAAAGTGGCAGAAAAAATCTAACATTTGTAAAAAAATATATATAAAAAATAAAACACTAATATATCTTTATTAAATATGTTTTCTTTGGGGGTAAGTCTCTAAGAGATTTCCACACCTGGATTGTGCAACATTTGTGAATTCTTTCTGAAGGCACTGTATGTACTTTGATT
Organism: Salmo salar; assembly: GCF_965601325.2. NCBI lineage: Eukaryota > Metazoa > Chordata > Actinopteri > Salmoniformes > Salmonidae > Salmo > Salmo salar. Next base: position 86,110,984 of record NC_138303.1, on the reverse strand, counting down.
TAAACAAAACACAGATTTATTAACACTATCTTCTAAACAATTTGCTCACTGTGCATAATTCAAAACAACACTGTACATAACTAATAACATGTACATGCATATCCCCATGCAACTGAATGAGATCACATGGTTGGCATGCAGATGCTGCATGGAAGTTTCACGGTAGAGTTATAATCTACGATTGACAGTAAGAAATCTGAATGGAGGGTGACCACAAAAATGTGTGCATGAAGGTAAAGGAACACATGAGCAGAACATGATACAGATCTTTCCGGGAGGGCGAGACCAATAGTTTATATATACTCTAGATGTATACTCTAGAGTCTAGATGAAGCCACTGCGCCTCCAAATATTTTGGAAGCTATAGAAATGCATTTGTTAATGTCTACATTTTTATATTACACACACCTTAATGCATACTTTTACATTATATTATGTGAGCTAAACATAAAGTATACTTTTTTTAGTGTTCTAATGTTATTATCCCCACTACATTAAGAAAATACACTGAACAAAACTATAAAGCTACATGTAAAGTGTTGGTCCCATGCATCATGAGGTAAAATAAAATATCCCGGCATTTCTCTCAAATGTTGTGCATAAATGTGTTTAAATCCCTGTTAGTGAGCATTTCTTCTTTGCCAAGATAATCCATCCACCTGACAGGTGTGGCATATCAAGAAGCTGATTAAACAGCATGATCATTACACAGGTGCACCTTGTGCTGGGGACAATAAAAGGCCACTCTAAAATGTGCAGTTTTGTCACAACACAATGCCACAGATGCGATAAGCTACCTCCAACGTAGTTTTAGAGAATTTGGCAGTACGTCCAACCGGCCTCACAACCGTGTATTGACCACATGTATGGCATCGTGTGGGCGAGCGGTTTGCTGATGTCAACGTTGTGAACAAATCAAATGCATTTTTATTTGTTGCATGCGCCGAATACAACAGGTGTAGACCTAACAGTGAAATGCTTACTTACAATCCCTTAACCAACAATGCAGTTTAACAGAGTGCCGCATGGTGACGGTGGGGTTATGGTATGGGAAGGCATAAGCTTCGGACAACAAACACAATTGCATTTTATTGATGGCAATTTGAATGCACAAAGATACCGTGAAGAGATCCTGAGGCCCATTGTCGTGCCATTCATCTGCTGCCATCACCTCATGTTTCAGCATGATGATGCACAGCCCCATGTCACAAGGATCTGTACATAATTCCTGGAATCTGAAAATGTCCCAGTTCTTCCATGGCCTGCATACTCACCAGACATGTCACCCATTGAGCATGTTTGGGATGCTCTGGGTTGATGTGTACAACAGTGTGTTCCAGTTCCAGCCAATATCCACCAACTTCGCACAGCCATTGTGGAGTGAGACAACATTCCACAATCAATAACCTGATCAACTCTATGTGAAGGGTATGTGTCACGCTGCATGAGGCAAATGGTGGTCACAGCAGATACTGACTGGTTTTCTGATCCACGTCCCTACCTATTTTTTTAAATTATCTGTGACCAACAGATGCATATCTCTATTCCCAGTCATGTGACATCCATAGATTACGGCCTAATTTATTTATTTCAATTGACTGATTTCCTTATAGGAACTGTAACTCAGTAAAATCTTTGAAATTGTCACATGTTCTGTTTATATTTTTGTTCAGTATACATTTGTCTTTCAAACATTTAATTGAAATACTGTAGAATTCCATTTATTCCTAATGACTGCTTCTTCTGGGAAGTGCCAATATGGCTGACCGGTGGCTTCAAAAACCCTCTCATTGGTCAATACATAGCATCAGCAATCCAGGGTTTCCACAGGGTGTAACAGGCAGCCAGTTACATACGGATCCGCAGCCTCAGCCTTACATCTAAGGGGATATCTCTGAAATAACCATAGATTGAAATTTAAATGCATTTCCTTAATTGTAATCGCACAAAATTCTATTACTCTCTTGTCAGTCATTGTTGCATTAAATCAGATTAAGTGCTATATAGGCAAAAACAAATGAATACGCAATGTGTCAGACATCACTTGCCTAATATTGCAGCCAAATGTACAGAAATATCTTACTTGATGAACTCTCACACACATGGAATCACAGGAGGTCTGACGACAATCTTACAAGATTTAATTTATTCACTATTATACAGATCACATAAGGCCTTCATCGTCATACACCATTCTCAGTCAGACAAATCCCATGGTTTGCTGTTGATGAACAGTACTTCATCTTTCACTTGTTATGTCACACTTGTTTTAAAATAATGAGTTGTTGAACCATCTCCCTTGGTGTGTTGTTAAATCATGCACTAAACTGAAGTGGCCTTAAACCATTCACAAAATTGTAAAAATGTGACTTTCAAATCATTGAAATGCACACACAAAAAAAAATTCTACCATTGACTAAAGGGCAAAGTGTTAGACCCCCTAACATACAAATAAACAACCATTTTACTATAGTATGCTCTTGCCTTTTTTTCTCCAAATAACTGCAGATCTGTCAAAGTTGTCAGAAATGATGTGATGCAGCCACATGAATCCTCTGAGCCAAAGTCACATTCTACTGGGACAATTTGTTTTTCCTATCCATCTCCCATCTGGTCTGTTGTGCGTGTGGTAATAATGTACTGTACTGGTTGAGGAGTCACTGCAGCGTTAGTATATTGATCACAGAGACAACTGCCTCCCACAGCAGGAACACACAGGATAAGTACCAGTGAGTGATCCAAGTATTGAGTAGAGTTGACCCTCAATACAACAAATAGTTTTGACTGATCTGTTCTGAGCAGGCAGCATGAGAACAATCCAACATGGCCAACAGAGTACCACCATGCCTCCTGGCCAATCCTCAGTCAACCCCAAAAGGTGCATGTGGCAATGCTTTTATCTTATATTGATAGAAGAATACAGAATATAGCAGGAGTATTCATTAAACTACTTTACCTTGACTACTTTATTTTTTTTCAACAAGTGAGAGGACAGTTAAATACCAACATGAATCCCATAGAACACTGGAGCTAGTCATTCTATGCTTTGTTGACATTCCTGGGCATGAGTCCATACATCTCTATAGGATATACTATACTGTTATTACTGTACTGTAGTTCGTTGCCGTGGTAGTGTTTTCTGTATGCACACCTTGCCTCAGTTTAAGGTCCTTACATTTACATTTTAGTCATTTAGCAGACGCTCTTATCCAGAGCGACTTACTTAATATTAGATGAGTACAAAGAGTTCAACTGGCTAGACACCCATAGCAACATATCCAGCATCATTTTGCAATAGGGCAGTGGTTTCCATGGCCACCAGATAACACAGTGGAACAAATACAGTACATAGAGGACTTGTCTGGTATAACTAATGTCTCTCTAACCTCTCCCTCATTATGCTACTGTCTGAGGTTTCTGTCAATAATTCCCATAATCAATCTTCAATGTTCAATCATCAAACCCTAACTGATGGAGTGGACCTGAGGTCATCTTAACCAAGAGCATTCCTCTCCTGGATCCTGAAGGGCCTGATTAACTGACCCTGGCTCAAACTTACTTGCCTAAACAACACCAGGCGACTTCCATATTCGCAACCATTAGTAAAGCAACAGCAGTCCTAAAAAGAACTGCATGCTATTCAAACCTGCATTCTCAGAACAAACTATTTCTGTCTTGACTAAGATGAAAGAGGAATGTGTAACCAGTATTATGGTTTGGTTTTCCATGGGGTTATAAAGTGAGCCCTGAATCCTCTAAAATAACAATTTTATGACAGGGTCATGTTAACGAGTCCCTCTCTACTACTGCCACACCCACACGGCCATTAAAACAAAGTCAATTGATCAAGGTTGTATTTCATGGAACTTCAAACTAGAGTTTAAAAGTGCTTCAGATAAGTATGTGGATACAAATACAAGGGTTTGGGTGTAAACAACATTTTGATCTGCCAAGGCCCCTTCAGAGAGGCAATGGGTATGGCTGTTTGAGCCGGGAACGCAACACACTAAAACATTCTGGCCCAACAACATCCTTTTTGATATTATTTTTTTTTTAACAAAAACATTCTGACCATTAAAGTGCATCCCTGGATGTCCCCCCACTCTCCCAAACTACCCCCCCATCCCCACTGAACCCCCCCAACCCCATAGCAGGGGTCCTTCAGGAAGACAGGGAGGCTCCCCAAACAGCGGTGTGGCACGTTACTGCCAACAGCCTTCAGAGCACAGTCCATACATCCAGTGGCTACTTTCATTAACAAACAGAAAGAAACAGATGTCAAATTATTATACACAAATAACAACATAGCTATGGGCACAAATCATATCTTCCAACTTGACATGGAGGCTTGGACTTTTTCCATTATAGTGTATCATTAGGGTTAAAATGGTTGGTTGGCAGAGAGATTCTTAACTGTAACAATTGAAACCCACTCTGTTCTTTCCCCTGGCCCTCCTGTTGGTGAGTCCTAGAGTCAGATTCCTGGTTATCAGGGGCTATAGGGGGGTGGAGGGGAAGAGTCAGCATTGGGATCTGCACTGGCACACAGGTGGCAGGGGCAGGTCAGCTGGATGCTGTTCACTAGTGGCAAGTTTGTTTGTCAAACGCTCCTCGTCTCCTCTCTCGCTCTCTTTATCTATGTTATTATCAATGACCAAACAAGGGAGTGTCAGTGTGTGTATTGGTGTGTGTGTTTGTGTGTGTAAGGGTCCAGCATCATCAGATCAGGGATACAGCGTGTGCTCCCTTCTCAGTGTCTTTCACAGTGTCTTTCACAGTGTCTCTTGTTCGGTGGGGGCGCAGTGGGGGTGTTGGTGGAGGGGGGGCAGGAGGGACTGCAGGGGTGACTGGGGGGTGGTGGGGGGTGACTGCTGCAGGGGGCTGAATTGCGTGGTGGTGGGGGGAGGGGAGGAGCGGTAGCAGGAATAGGTGGAGCCCCCGGTGAGGGTGGTGGTGGGGGAGGCAGGGAGGCCAGCCAGGCCAGTGGGGGAGTCCAGGAGGGGCTGGTTGTAGAAGAAGAAAGCACACTGGTGGATGAAGGTCTCGATGATTGTCTGGTAGGTCCGCGTGGCCGTCAGGGCGTCCATGGTGGTGAAGGCTGGCCGCATCAGAGTGGGCCAGAAACAGATGGACAGATTCTCACTGGTCATCAGGTTCTGTCTGCTCAGCTGGCTCACCCTGGGAGAGACAACACAATACACTCCCATCAACAACAGCATGACAACAGCTACTAGTGTAATAACATTATTACACAGGTATGAGAGCTACTTAATGATACATGTTACAAAACAGGCAAATGGTTTCAGTCACAATGCAGTCAGGGCCAAGGTCATAGAATGGAACAGCTAGCCAGTCTGATCTGCACTCACTTGTGTAAGTGGCTCATGACAAATCTGAAAACGTCATAGTTCTCCCTGGGGAACTTCCTCAGCACATCCTTCATGGTGTACAGCCTTTGTTCCCTGTCGTTAATTTCTGTGCACACACACAGGGAGTAGGTCAGTGCTATGACTCACATGTTTTCAACACTGTTACTCCATATGCAGCACTACATACAGTATACATCTACACACATAATTATAATATATTATATTTTCTGAGAACAAAACACAACATATCCTTATCCCACCGACGAGAAATCCTCCCCAACACCCTGTAAGAAATTGACTGTCAAAAATCACAAGAATCACTCCCTGAACAATCACTCAGCACCACCCTTGTACCCCAGCCTGATCAATGTCTTACTGAACCCTTCAGAACACCTCCCTAACCCCAGCCAGCTCTATGTCTTACTGAACCCTCCAGAACCCCAGTACCCCTTCCTAACCCCAGCCAGCTCCATGTCTTACTGAGCCCTCCAGAACCCCAGTACCCCTTTCTAACCCCAGCCAGCTCCATGTCTTACTGAGCCCTCCAGAACCCCAGTACCCCTTCCTAACCCCAGCCAGCTCCATGTCTTACTGAGCCCTCCAGAACCCCAGTACCCCTTCTTAACCCCAGCCAGCTCCATGTCTTACTGAGCCCTCCAGAACCCCAGTACCCCTTCCTAACCCCAGCCAGCTCCATGTCTTACTGAGCCCTCCAGAACCCCAGTACCCCTTCCTAACCCAGCCAGCTCCATGTCTTACTGAGCCCTCCAGAACCCCAGTACCCCCTTCCTAACCCCAGCCAGCTCCATGTCTTACTGAAGGCCTCGAGCAGCTCCACCTGCAGGATGCAGGGCACCAATGGCTCCGGCAGCTCAGAGAAGAAGGCCTTCAGAGCCCCAGCCACCGTGTTGATGGCAAAGTCCTTCTCCACTAGGTCCAGCCCATGGTCTAGAGGAAAAAAGAGGTAGAGGGATAGAAAGAGGTAAAACAAGATGAGGGAGATGAAGAGGGAAGAAGAGAGGGAGAGAACGGTGAGATGTAGAAGAAGAGAAAGAGGAGAGAGTGGTAGAGGGAGGTGAGAGGTAGAAGGAGAGAAAAGGGGAGAAAAACATTTAGGGGAGGGAGGAGAGAAGGGGGAAGAGAGAGGGATAGGAATAGTGTGTAAGAGGTAGTCAGTCGGCTTTGTCACTGTTCTAAATATATTTTGTTGTAGGCCATAATTTCCTCTACAGCTCATGTGTCAATATATTGATTAGCCAAATAACTAACCAGGGTTAGTCCAGGGGTTAGGGACAGAGTGTGGTGAGTATTACAGTCAATCAATCCATTGGTCTGATACAATGTTTTAGACCAGACTAAGTACAGTAACTCACCCTGGTCAAACTGCCTCTGCATGCTCTCCATCTCACACTTGTTCCCGCTCACCCTGTACAGCCCCTCTGTGTTGAGACCTGCAGAGAGACAGAGATTGAAACCAGGAAGAATGCTTCATTCCATCGACTCCATCTGCATTACGTCATTATCCATTTCCTGTAAAGTCAATGAGGGCACTGCTGAAGTACAGAACTTGATCACTGGCTACATTTGCTCTAGTCGTAGTTAGTTCTTCTTGGCCGGCGTAAAGAGTTGGGTGGAAAAATAATCATTATATTCACATTACATTTTTTTCATTTAGCAGATGCCCTCGTCCAGAATGGCTTACATTAAAGCACATTGAAAATGAACAACCGCAAAGCGATTATTTAAGTAAAACTTTCACAGTGCAACACTAAAAAGACATTACACATTTTCATAATTCAGCAACACAGGTTTACCTCAGAATTATCAACGATAAGATTCTGCCTACGTTTTGCACAGCATCCAGGTCAAATAGCATAATGAACCAGACAAACACACACACATATAAACAAACACAGGGGAGAAGAGGAGACAGAAAATTGTGACCTACCTGTGGTCTCAATGAAGTGGACACACTTGTCGATAAAAAGTGGGATAGGTCTGTCTGGGAACACCACATTGACCAGGGGTACCCCGAAGTAGTTGCTCTCCAGGGGCTTGGGAATAGAGGGCCGGGGCTTTGGTCTGGTTTTCTGCACAGAAACAGGAATGTTGACATTGTTAATGACCAAGTCCATATTAGAATGGTTGTTCATTATGTCAACACTATGTTCAATTCAGCTGTAAGCTGGCAAACTAAATTTGCCTTTATGTATTCAGCATTAACAGCTGCCGCATCAAGTGTCTTAGTAACTCTGAAATACAGGCTTAAATTCTATCCACTCACCTTGAACTTACTTTCTATGAATAGCATATTAGCATGGAGGAATAGTTTTGATTAAAACAATCAAGGAATTACGCATCAAAAAAGTTATTTAGATAGTAGAGTTCACGTGAGAAAACATATTAACCATGTTGTCAATACTTAACCATGTTTATCGGATCAAAGCTAGCCATCCATTTACCTAAACTTGAAAGACAATAGTCATTCAAACTTGAAAATTATAGTGTTAACCCATTAGCAGTTAAGAGGAGAATACTAAGTGAAGAAATACATACCTTGGCAGTTCGCCGTAGGCTCTTCAGAATGTTCCTCTTCTTGGGGTCCTCTCCCTCCTCATTGATGATGTCTCCTTTCAGGGTTCCGAACTCATCCTCCTTGGTCTTTGGCAGGGCCCCCATCTCATCGTCGCTGCCAATGAAGCTAGTGCGAAAGCTGCTGAACTTACCCAGGCGTTTGGAGCGGTCACGGTACAGCCGGGGCTTCACCCCCGCCGCCGAGAACTTCCTGCAGCGCTCCAGGGAACTGCTGTCTGCCTCACTGTCCGAGCCGTTCCCATTTGAGTGCATCCTGTTGGCGTTGCGGATGGTGATTATCTTGCCCTGCGTGCTGTCATGGGGCACAGAGTAGATGATCTCCTCGTTGCTGGGCCGGGGCTTGGACACAGCATCCATAGGCTCTGCATAGTCTGAGGGGTCGTAACCTCCGTCCCCACCTGGTACCCATGTCACAGTAGAGGGCAGGGAGCGACGGTGGCCCATGGTGTCTGTGTTGTAGGGGTTTCGGCCCACCTTCCGGAAGTCAAAGGTCACAGTGGGCTTGGGCCTCACCTGGGGAGGGACCTTGCTGTTGAGTTTGTTCTCAAAGGAGCTGATGTCAGAGATGACAGAGACATCGCTGGAGTCCAGGTCAGGCAGGTTGAAGCCCCCACCATGGGAGGTGAGTGTGCCATCGAAGTAGGGTGGGGAGGGCTCCACGTCATCCACATCAGAGTCTAAGAACATGTTGCCAGGGCTGGGTGAGCTACAGCGAGGGGAGTAGGCAGTGTCATTAGTGCAGGCCTCAGCCACGTTATCATACATGTGTGTTGCCTCCACAATGTTGCGTTTCTCCACCACCTCCATCAGGAAGTGCTGGAACATCTCTATCCTGTGCAGGCCGCCCACCACCCCTCCAGACCCACACACCACACTGTTGAACCTGCCCTCTATCTCTTGGGCCAGCTCCTCTCCCTGGACTAGCTGCTCTCTGGCAGACTCACTTTCTGTGAGCTCCACCTGGCTCTCCCCTACTGCCAGCAGCTGAACAGGGATGATGTCCTGGATCTCACACAGGAAGGCACATAGAGTCTCCAGGGAGGCCTTGCGGCGGGCTGAGTACACAGCGATGTAGCCATGCACTAATCTGCTCTTCCTCAGGGAGAAGGAGGCGTGGTAGGAAAGAAGGGAGAGCTCAATCACCTGTTTGTGAGGCCCCACTGTCTGCTCCAGTATCACTGAGGTCCCACTATTGGATGTTGGCCTGCAGTGCTGAGGCAGTAGGAAGGGAGAGAGGAGCTGTTCCACGTCGTAGTTGTCTCCACACATCAAGCACATGACGATGCGGATGTCTGCCTCTGGGCTGGGCTGGTGAGGAGAGTCTCTTGGGCCTGGAGGTTTAGGGGGCAGAGGTGGGGAGCTGCTACTAAGAGATGAGCTCCTCCTAGAGTCCAGGAGACCCCTCAAAACTTGATTGATCTGACTGTCATTCACATTGTGCCCATAGCCCACACCAGGAGAGGCTGGGTCTAGGAAGCTACACTGCAGTCTCCTTGCTACCTGCTGTCCCTGTGTTATTAGGCCTAAGGCAGTTTCTCCCCCAATATCTGCATATGTCCCTACTCCCCTTTTAGTAACCAAGAGCAGAGACGTTAAAAGCTGAGCTATATGGCTGTCCCTTCTACCTATTGTTGACTCCCGCAACCTTTCAATGCTTTCTACGACATAGGTTAGGGACTCTTTTGAGTTGTACAGACACAGGCATCCATGGGGTGTGAAAGTGGTAGTGTGAAAGGAATTTACAGGAAGTCGTACGTTTCCCTCAATAGGTCGCAGGGTCAGCTCATACATTTTCCCATCCAGCACATACCGGTCATCATTGGTACAGAGGGTCCTGATCTCATTGGCAAACTCCCTGGCCAGTCCGTCTTTGCCCAATATCACAAGGTTGATACGGTCAGCTTTAATATCCCCAAAATGGGACTTCACATTGAAGAATGGGTAGCATGTTGGGAAACGTGAGGCCAGGAGCTGCTCTATCTTGAAGTCTCCACACTGTGGGCTGCTGGGACAGGTCTCCTTGGTTGGGTGGTAGACAAAGTGGATATGCTTCAACACCAGAGCATCTCTCTCAGCTGGAAGCTTCTGCAGGGTCTTGAACCTCTGCTCCTCCCCTAAAACATCCTGGATGGCCCCCATCTTCTCCTTGCTGGGCTTGGCATCCACCTCCAGCTCATAGAAGAGCTCAGAGTACTCCAGCAGCAGCTCCTGGAAGTCCTCTTTAGCGTGGTCTATTATGTCTTTCTGGTGGCGGTTGTAGAGGTCCAGGTACTCTGATTCCTCCAACCATTGGTAGAAGTCTTCGTTCATGATGAAGCTGCGGGCCTCTTCCCAGGGCTTGCCTGGCGTGACAAAGGGAGAACAGGCCAGCTTGTGCTTGAACTCCTGCCTCATCTCAGCCCGCTTGCACTCATTCCTCAGGTGCTCCAGGTGGGCATTGAAAATGTACTCGGCTGGGGCCGTCTCCAGCAGGTCTGAGGGGATGCGCTCATCCTCCATGTTATCTATGTGAGACGTGTCCTCCCATGGAGAGTCCTCCAAAACCACAAACCAGTGGGCAAAGTGCTGCTTGGACTCCAGGACCTTCTGAACCCCAGACCAGCTCAGCTGGTCGATCTCATCCAGGTCAGGCACCAGGGAGCTAAGTGCTAGAGGAAGAGTGCTCAGATAGATTTTCCGACGTCTCTCAATGTGCTCCTGTTTCAGACGGTACACATGCTGCTGGAAGAGCTTCTTGCATTTCGCTGTACCCTCTAGAAAGACGTATTCCTTGAACTCTGAAGAGCTGTGCATGCGTCGGCTGGTGTTAAGCCAGGTCTCGTTGTGGTTCTTCACTACACGGTTGACTAGCCATTCGTATCGGTCTTTAGCCAGGGCTATCTGCTGACTCTGGAGCTTGAGGGCCTCGAAGTAAGGAATGATCTTGGGCTTGCCCCTGCTCTTATCAATGAGTTGCACCAAAGCAATGAAGGCTAGGTCAACATTGATGTTGGAGCGTGCAGATGTCTCCACTACTGGAAGACTCTTTTTAGTGATGGCAAAGGTGTGAGAATCTTTGATGTAGCGTTCAACCCCCTCATCACACTTGGTTAAGACCAGCACAATGGGCTTCTTTGTTTTGCTCAGCTGACCATAAAGGTTTGTGACAAACTTCAACTGGTCGTCAAAGTTGCGGTTCATCCCCCTACTGACGTCCACACAGAGCATGAACCCGTCAGCCTGTATCTTGCCCTCAGGCATCTGCTTCTGCTCAAAGTCCTGCTCCAGCCCCAGCTGGTCCGTGCAGAAGTACATAAGCTTCTCTGCAGAGGCCAGCTTGGTGGAGGCCGCCCTCTTGATGTAGGGCTGCATGGCAGTGCTGCGGTGTGGCTGGAACGTCTGGTCATCAATGAACTCGGTCTGCTCCACCACATGCATCCTGCACTCCGGCCCCTCCTCCACCACCCGCCCCACCTCCCCCCAGAACAGGAAGTGGTCATTGTTAACCACTCTGCCCCCAAAGTCACTGGTGCTCAGCACTGACGTGTGGTCCAGATAGAAGTCATCAGCACTGGGGCGCACAAAGCGGTTACACAGGCAGGACTTGCCCACTCCACACTGGCCCTTCTCTTTCTCAGTCCCTGACAAACCCACAACAATAAGGTTGTATGTGGGTGACTTAGCATCCTGCTTTTTCGCCATCATTATCGTCTGCTGACACTCATCCTGCCATATTCAGGCACTCGATAGAAGAGAACACCTGGATGTGAGTGGCAGATTAGTTGGTGTTTCCTCTAGTGTGCTTCATGTTTTATCAACAGCAGTGTAGGGGTGTAGCAAAGGCAGAGGCTTCTCTCAGTCATTTCTAATGTAGCTATGAGCCTGTCAGGAAGAAAAAAAAAGAGCACAAAAATCAAATAATTAGCTAAACAAAATCTTAATTTATGTTTAAAAAGGAACACATATTAGTTTGAGCCAAGTTAACCTTATTTCTGCTCTCATCAAAAAAAGAACAGTCAAACACCTTCACAAGAACAACAGTGGTTAAAAGAAGACAAGACTAAGAATAATTTCCCTTCAACTTAATGAGAGAACACTGAGTAGGGGCAAGAATTTCTCATTTCTAATCCGCTCTCAATCTGGGCTGGCCTTTTAATAGAACAGGGTCGTTCCACCTCAAAAAGCACAAGAAAGAGTTGACACACACCATCTCAGATTGTTCTGAAATCGTTTCTGTTGTTAGAAACAGAACATTAGCATTCCTGCAACATTCTTTTGTTTTAATATAAATTGACCTAATTGATTGCATCCAAATAGAAGCTGTTTAGAAGCCTCTTGTACCTAGATTTGGCGCTCCGGTATCGGTCTGTGTCTGACAACTATTATGAAGCTGCGGCTCTGAGTATTGTTTTTCCATTATATGTAATATATTCCTAGTGAATTTAGTGATTGTTTCAAATGGTAACTTTTTAAGATTTGTGGTACAAATCCAATGCAAATCAATAGTACCTATATTAGCATTTTCCCACTTCATATTCAAATCATCTGAAAGTATCTAAAAATATATTGTGTAACTCAATGATGTTACTTATAGATGATTTGGTTATGAAGCACAAAAATACTATTATAGATACCATTGACTTGCATTTGAAACAGTGGCCTGGTAAACAAAACCAAAGCATGGATTGCCTCCATACATGTTACCAAAAGAATGTGGACACCTGCTTGTCAAACATCTCATTCTAAAATCATGACCATTAATATGGAGTTGATCCCCCCCTTTGCTGCTATAACAGCCTCCACTCTTCTGAGAAGGCTTTCCACTAGATGTTGGAACATTGCTGTGGGGACTTGCTTCCATTCAGCCACAAGAGCATTAGTGAGGTCGGGCACTGATGTTGAGCGATTAGGCCAGGCTCGACAAACCGTTTCTGTATGGACCTCGCTTTGTGCACGGGGGCATTGTCATGCCGAAACAGGAAAGGGCCTTCCCCAAACTGTTGCCACAAAGTTGGAAGCACAGAATCGTCTAGAGAGTCCTTGTATGCTGTAGCGTTAAGAATTATCTTCACTGGAACTAAGGGGCCTAGACCGAACCATGAAAAACAGCCCCAGACCATTATTCCTTCTCCACCAAACTTTACAGTTAGCACTATGCATACGGTTCTCCTGGCTTCCGCCAAACCCATATTCGTCTGTCAGACTGCCAGATGGTGAAGTGTGATTCATCACTCTATTTAAACGTGTCCACTGCTCCAGAGTCCAATGGCGGCAAGCTTTACACCACTCCAGCCGACGCTTGGCATTGCACATGTGATCTTAGGCTTGTGCGCGGCTGCTCGGCCATGGAAACCCATTTCATGAAGCTCCTGACAAACAGTTATTGTGCTGACGTTGCTTCCAGAGGCAGTTTGGAACTTGGTAGTGAGTGTTGCAACCGAAGACAGACAATTTTTACACGCTACGTGCTTCAACACTCGGGGCCCCGTTCTGTGAGCTTATGTGGCCTACCACTTCACGACTGAGCAAGTGGTTGCTCCTTGACGTTTCCATTTCACAACAGCACTTACAGTTGACCGGGGCAGCTCTAGCAGGTCAGAAAGTTGATGAACTGATTTGTTGGAAAGGTGGCATCCTATGACAGTGGCATGTTGAAAGTCACTGAGCTCTTCAGTAAGGCCATTTGTACCTCGAATGTTTGTCTATGAAGATTGCAAGGATGTGTGCTCGATTTTATACACCTGTCAGCAACAGGTGTGGCTGAAATTGCTTAATCCAAAATCACTGAGAATACATTACAAAGGATGAAGAAACAATTCTCCGAGCCGCAGCTCCATACTAGTTGTCAGAAATAGAAAACTGATACTGTATCCCAGTGGAGGCTGCTGAGGGGAGGACAGCTCATAATAACGGCTGGAATGGAGTCAATGGTATCAGAAACATGTTTTTGTGTTTGATACCATTCACTCCATTCCAGCCATTATTATGAGCCGTCCTCCCCTCAGCAGCCTCCACTGCTGTATACTCGTTGTTGGGTTGGGATTAGCGTGGGGTGTGGGGGTCCGTGGATGGCTTTTTACCATTTACATGAGGATGTCTTAGTCATTGTTAGAAAACTATTTGGTCCAAATGAGATGTAAGGTACTTTATTTATTAAATATTATATGAATCCTATAAATTAAAAATGGCCAATTGGTGTACAATCAATTAGTTTAATTTCTCAGAGATCAAATTATATCTCAACAAAATAACGTGTCAGGGATGCTAATGTTATACGTTTCTAACTACAGAAACAATTTCTGAACAATCTGAGATGGTGGGTTTCATGGCTTGCTGAAATGACATGGAACAACCCAACAAATGCAATATACAAAGAAAAACTCAATATCCCTGCAAATCAAGTGAGACAGTAAATATGTTGAGGGGGTATGTAGTGAAGAGATTACATTCTTTTTTTTGCCTTGTATGAGAGATGTCGCATGAAAGGAGCCTAAATGGGACTGGAGACATGGGTACTCTCCACCATGGATCCACATACTTCAACTCAATGACAAACTTATCACATGTAGGCTACTGACAATCCCATAAAAGGATCACACCAACTGCAATACAACATCAAGTACAATACAACATCAAGTACATTACAACATGTGAGGAGTTGGTCATGTTAAGTGGATGAATCAAGGTTAGCCCTAAACCCAATTTGGGATTTGGATCATTAACCTGCTAGTTAGCAGTTTGGTTCCCTAGCCACGAGGCTGTACTGTACTTCTGCTCAGAGATATCTTTTTTTAGGCTCTTTTTCTGCCTACTTTATGACTTGGCAGGTTTTGGAGTGTGAGCAGGGATGGGAGTGAAGGGGAGGAAAAGGAGAAGCACTCACACTAATTGGAGTCCCATCCTACCTATCGCTAGCCAAAAGCATTGAGGGGATGGATGGTCTGTGTATCTCATAACTATGTAAGATACGTCCTTATCTCGATGGTGGACAAGGACCTCTTCAGACAAAGGGCTAAGCAGTGCTCTTGGTTTCCTTGCCAACCGGGACCTTTAGCTGGTCACTATTAAGGATCTATGCTCTTGACTATGGCCTTGATCCTGAATATCATGAATGAATGACAACACACATTTAGGTAAACATCAACCTCTTTAGACAGCAACAAAAATATAAACTCATCAGCCAGAGGTCTGTTTGCACTGTTCTTAGTGTAATAGCTTCCTAATTGCTGTGTTTATACTGTTGCCAAACAAAGAAAAAAAACAACAGATGAACAATCTGTGCAGCATACAGACAATCACTAATTAGCATAATCCAGTCTACTGCATGTACACAGTAACCTATCATCACCAGCGTTAGAATCAGGTAAGGTTTGGTGTACTCTTGTCTGTCAAGTTGCCAAGCCGTATATTTGACACAGAGGAAGTGGCCATACTGGAGAAACTCCATAACTACAACCAAATTATGACAAGAGGATGCCCAAAGTACAACCAGAAAACAAATCACTGTATTATTGTGATAAAATGACTCATGTAAATAGACTATTGATGTACTTACTGTATCAATATTGACATGAAATGTGGACTACAAACTGACAGGCTACTGCCATTTAATAAAACTGTTTTCATTATTATTGTTTACAAAAGGAGGCATCTCCATATATTCTAAACCTATATAAAATCCAGCATTTAAAACCTGTCTAAATAACC
Organism: Salmo salar; assembly: GCF_965601325.2. Classification (NCBI taxonomy): domain Eukaryota; kingdom Metazoa; phylum Chordata; class Actinopteri; order Salmoniformes; family Salmonidae; genus Salmo; species Salmo salar. The sequence goes on along the minus strand of NC_138303.1, from coordinate 86,095,334 downwards.
CATCAAAGGCACAGTAGGCAGACCATCATGAAGCTCAGCTGTGCAAGGCCTGACTGACAACCAGATTGAACAGGCAAGTTATTTGGAAATGAAAACAAGCAAGTCACTACCCTACCCTCTGATTGTAAAGATACATAATTTTCTATATTCAGAAGCACAAACATAATTGTGCCATGTTGTTCGACATTGTCAATATATAGTGGGTTGGTTACAACTCCTTATGCATATTTGAATGGATTAACAACGAATTTGGAATGAATGTTCATGGAAAGCACTGGCCACGCCAGGCCTCTTGTCCACAGAATGAAATAGCCGACTCGTAACTAAACCCATTCACCTCGTATTTCTGAATCCACTTGCACTTTTAAATCATCACCCTATTCACCCAAAGATACATTTGTAACAGACAATTGATACATTGTGAGTAAATTGAGCATGAGAATGTTTAGCTGGAACACTGGTTTGAGTCTGTGTTTCAGATTAAAATGGGGAGAAAGTGAATACATACCATCGCATTCTCCCTGAATCTGTCAGGCCAGCGCTTGCCGCAGCCCTCGCCGCCTGATATACATGGACAAGAAACACAAATGTGGCTCGTTTGATTCCGAAACAGACACAAATAACTCTACATATGTTGTTATTGTTAGCTTGACAGATTCATTGTATGTCTATATCCCTATCTTGATGATTTCCAATTCCATTGATATTTTCGTTGTCTTTGTGATAATAAAACTACTAACGTAAAAACAATGATCTTCCTGTTTTTTCTCTCCTCGGAGAATAAAAGCTTGTTTCACCGTTTTCTCCTTGGTTCACCACGTTGCTTTTGACCAATTATTATGTCCATTGTTGTGCCAACATTATGCTGGATCGATCATGCACGGGACACCGGTCGAGGTTGCTGCAATTGCCGTACAAGGTTTATTCTAAACTGGCTTCATGCAATAAATTGGTAACGTCTTTATCAATTTAACAAGAGATTGCGTGTGTGTGAAAGTGTTTTTTTCCCCAGCTTCCCAATAATGGCGGCGGCCCTCCTCCCGGAGCTAATTCTCCTCTCCTTTTCTCAGAAAATGGGGAGCTACGGAGACAGACGCGGCGAAGACTCGCCCAGCGGCGCACACACACAACTGCAGAACGTCGCTATTTACAAAGGCGAGACGCTGCTGTCATGCCGACACGCGCAATCACCATCACTGCTACAAAGGTGACTTTAGCCAACGTATGTCAAGGGTGATAATGGCTGTGATATATCTCTGTGCATTCCTGCTTTTCACAAACTAACCAATATATTTTTAATAGAGTTCTATTTTGTTTGAACAAAATGACATCACCTGCTTTGGTAGGTCTTATGTCTTTGTGTTTGTCTTATTCTTTTATTATTGTGTCCTACTCTAAAGTCACGTTAATGCGTCATAGTAATATTTGTTCAAATTATTATTATTATTATTAGGATTGTTCTGAGACAGGTCCCAAAAAGTCCCAAAAGAGATTAAAATACTTTCAAGTAAAAGGGAAATGATAGGCCAACTTTTCAACATTGTCTAAAAAATAATATTTCCTATCCAACATTGTACAATAGACTGTATCTTGGGGTTTCCACTAGCTTCTAGAGACTATAGGCAAAGTCAGATTCCACAGCCACAAAGTCAAAATTGGCAAAAGAAAAGTTTGAGCTTTTTGGTCTTAATTAAGGTTAGCGGCGTAGTTAAGATTAGGGTTATGTTTAAAATCATTTTTTAAGAAGATAAATTGTAGAAATGGGCGGGGTTTATGACTTTGTTGGTAAAGAACTGGTTTTAATGTCTATCGTACAGAAGCTAGTGACGACCCTGTCTTGTGGGCTTCTATAAATCTGATGCCGTAAAGGCTATTGCCGCCCCCTGGTGTAGCCTACTGTTGTGTACGTATATTTGTACAAATAAATACAGGTTTTACACGTCTATGCATGGGGCCAGTGCTACTGCAATATATATGTAATAATTTAGCCCGAATACGCGTTGAATATATGCAATAGACATATTTGAAGTTCAGCCACAGCAGCACACGTCACACCAAAATTCTATATTTGATAATTGATGACTTACTTCCAAAACATTTGAGCACGGGGAGGCAAGCATTGAAACGACAGGACAAGACACCATGGTGACAGTTCGTCCCCTGACACTTTTCCTACGCGTTGGTTTGAGTGGATTACGGAGCTCATGTGGAATTTCAGAAATAACGGGAACATAAATTAAGTATTCAGCTTTAAGGTAAGCTTTAATTCAAGCATTTTCTTATCTTTGGCTATAGCATTGCTTCAATTAGCTGAAATATTACATTTATGGATAAGGTGATCAAGGCTACTCAAAGGAGGAACTCATCATGGTATTTTGTAGCTGACTGCAACCTTTGCAGCTAACGTTAGCTTTATAATAATAGTTAACAAAATTACCCTTTATACTTGTATCGCATATGCTTCAGAATTGCCACGTTGTGGAAAATGTATTATTAATAATCTGTTGGCTAAATGCTTATTTGTAAAATCAGACTCAAAACCAACACACTTTTGATCTGGTGTTTGCCTTGCAAATTGTATAATTTTGCCAATAGGGTAATTTTCACTTGACTTTTTAAATATATTGAATACAAGATTGTATTTATTTGCAAAAATAAAAATATATATATAACCAACTGCTATATTCTCCCACTGGTAGTTATTTCAAGCAAATATTGCATTTATTGCAATTTTCACAGTGTTAAGTTTTGCAATCATGCTTAGGTTATAGTTTTAACAGGTGAGAAACAATGTTCCCTCTAATTTTGGGGTGCACTGATTTATATGATATAGCCTACAGTAGCCTATATGTGGTGTTCAATGCAGGCCTAAATTGCATGAGACTTTTAAAAATGTTTTTACATTATGAAGGGCTTAATATTACTGAATGCTTTCTTACTTGGTCTGTAACACCATGGGCCAAATAGGTGTCTGTGAATTGCATTGCATTGTATTGTTTTGTATGATGCAAGAAACCACTATACGAAATAAAATGTATTATTATTACCATACAGAGAATTAGACAGTGTAGGCTACCCCTCTGCCTATTGGCTTATTTGCATATTCAAGCCTGTCTCAAAATACAACACTGCCCATTTAATTAAGATATAAGCTTTTTACCTGACTGGCCTTTCAAAGACAGCTTGAAATGTAGCCTACACGTTTTGTGCTCTTGTAGGAAGCAGTAACTCCCCATTGCTGACCTATACTTATCTACAGTGGCGACCAATCATTCAGGGCAGAGCCACACCTGTTTTGAGCCCCATATTTTTAACAAAACAAATTAAATACACTACCTGTCAAAAGTTTTAGAACACCTACTCATTCAAGGGTTTTTCTTTATTTGTACTATTTTCTACATTCTACAATAATAGTGAATACATCGAAACTATGAAATAGCACATATGGAACCATGTAGTAACCAAAAAACTGTGAAACAAATCAAAATATTTTATATTTGAGATTGTTCAAATAGCCACCCTTTTGCCTTGATGACAGCTTTTCACACTCTTGGCATTCTCTCAACCAGCTTCATGAGGGAGTCACCTGGAATGCATTTCAATTAACAGGTGTGCCTTCTTAAAAGTTAATTTGTGGAATTTCTATCCTTAATGCGTTTGAGCCAATCAGTTGTGTTGTGACAAGGTAGGGGGGTATACAGAATATAGCTCTATTTGGTAAAAGACCAAGTTCATATTATGGCATGAACAGCTCAAATAAGCAAAGAAAAACGACAGTGCATCATTACTTTAAGACATGAAGGTCAGTCAATACGGAAGAATTTGTAGTTTCTTCAAGTGCAGTCACAAAAGCCATCAAGCGCAATGATGAAACTGGCTCTCATGAGGACTGCCACAGGAATGGAAGACCCAGAGTTACCTCTGCTGCAGAGGATAAGTTCATTAGTTACCAGCCTCAGAAATTGCAGCCCAAATAAATGCTTCACAGAGTTAAAGTAACAGACACATCTCAACATCAACTGTTCAGAGGAGACTGCATGAATCAGGCCTTCATTGTTGAATTGCTGCAAAGAAACCACTACTAAAGGACACCAATAAGAAGAAGAGACTTGCTTGGGCCAAGAAACACGAGCAATGGACATTAGACCAGTGAAAATTTGTCCTTTGGTCTGATGAGTCCAAATTGGTGATTTTTGGTTCCAACCGCCGTGTCTTTGTGAGATGAAGAGTAGGTGAACGGATGATATCCGCATGTGTATTTACCAACGTAAAGCATGGAGGAGGTGTTATGGTGTGGGGGTGCTTTGCTGGTGACACTGTCAGTGATTTATTTAGAATTCAAGGCATACTTAACCAGCATGGCTGCCACAGCATTCTGCAGTGATACACCATCCCATCTGGTTTGGGCTTAGTGGGACTATCATTTGTTTTCAACAGGACAATGACCCAACACACCTCCAGGCTGTGTAAGGGCTATTTTACTAAGAAGGAGAGTGATGGAGTGCTGCATCAGATAACCTGGCCTCCACAATCCCCCGACCTCAACCAAATTGAGATGGTTTGGGATGAGTCGGAGCTCAGAGTGAAGGAAAAGCAACTAGCAAGTGCTCAGCATATTTGGGAACTTCTTTAAGACTGTTGGAAAAACATTCCAGGTGAAGCTGGTTGAGAGAATGCCAAGACTGTGCAAAGCTGTCATCAAGGAAAAGGGTGGCTATTTGAAGAATCTCAAATATGATTTTTTTTTTTTAATTTGTTTAACACTTTTTTTGGTTACTACATGAATCAATATGTGTTATTTCGTAGTTTTGATGTCTTCACTGTTATTCTACAATGTAGAAAATACATAGCGTAGGGGTTGGTAAGGTTAGGCTCCCGAGTGGCGCAGCGGTCTAAGGCACTGCATCTCAGTACTAGCGATGTTACTACAGACCCTAGTTCAATTCCAGGCTGTATCACAACTGGTTGTGATTGGGAGTCCCATAGGGTGGTGCACAATTGGCCCAGCGTCGTCCGGGTTAGGGAGCGTTTGGCCGGGGTAGACCGTCATTGTAAATAAGAATTTGTTCTTGACTGACTTGCCTAGTTAAATGAACAATACATTTTTTTTTAAATATCCGTCAGTCTACTAATTAACCTATACAAATGGGCCCTATTATATTTCAAAATTAAAATCAAATTTGCTATCCTATACTTGTAACTTGTAGGCCTCATGTGCTGCACCAGAATCACATGTTCTCTTCTGCTTTATCATAGTTTGAACGATGTGCGTAATTCCAGGCCCTTTAATACAGTATAATACAATACAGTACAGTAATACAGTTCACACTAAAAAAGATTAGCCTACTGGAACTAGTTTAATTTATTTACCTAAGCTAGCTACATATATGGGTTTTTATGTTTTTATGTCGTGCGTAATGTGCAGTAGCCTACAGTATGTCATATATGCATTGGATAATGGCACAATCATTTAGGCTTTTTTGGGCTTGGGATCATTAAATGTCGTTAACGTAGGGCTCATAAAAGGTATTTAATGTATGGCTCATCAGGCTCAGGTAGCATCAGGTTTCAAATCCAGACATATTCATATGCTTTATAATGCTTTTGAATAACACTTCCGGTTTTGGCGGGAAATACCGGGTTACCCGGGAGAAAAGTGATTTATTTCCGGCATGGGACATTTGTAAAATACCGGGAAAATATTCAACCCTAGTGTGGACTGTGCTAGCCTCCTCTGTTAGATCATCTTGGCCTTGGAATGAGCCTCCCTCCTCACTGGAAGATGATGTTTTCTCTTTCTGTGGTGCATGAGGGAACATCATTATCTGACATATTTCAGTCAGCTGCGGAATGTCACCAAAAATGCAACTGTAATGCCAAGGTCAAACTCCTTTATAAAATTCATCAGTTTCTTATTAGCTTATTAAATATGACCATGCACTCTGTTGTGTGAACTAAAGTTACTAAACTGCAGTGCATAGGGTCACTCAGTTGCTTTTTGTCTCTAGGCCTACAGTTCATCTGTTGTTGTTGTGTGGTTTGTTGCTTGTGTTTGCATGAGCCATGTCCTATTTTTGGGCATACCACACAGTGTCTCTATTGATGCACAGGTACCTGATCTGAGCTCACTTCCTCCTCTCCTCACTGCCACTTCCTGTTTAAAGGCCAACCATGGTGGTTTCCTGAAACCACAACCCCACAATGCACTTTTAACTTCAAGCAGAAATTTTCATAAATTTCAGCATTTCGTGCACTCATTTGAGACAATTTCCACACTGCCATGTAGGGCTGCACGATATGGACAAATAATCTAGGCCTTATTTTTAACTAAATGTTGCAATTGCGATTTTATTTGCAATATAGATCAAAACACTTGGGTGAACTGTTGGTATCATGGAAATATGTCTAATTCAATAGTTAGAATATAAATTATAGTGGGCACTTTCAATACAGAGTTGTTTGACATGACAACGAATGAAAATGCCAGGGAGGAGTTTATGCGACAGGGTACGAACCAAAGTGTTAGTCAGTGTTTCCCAGGGGACCCTATAATCTTTGGCTATGTTAAATGTTTCTTCAAGTAGCCAACATATTCATGCTTCGCCTATTATTCTATGTCAGAAGATACTGTTGCACAAACAACATGCTGATTTAGGCCTACACCATCACTGGTATCAGGCTGTATTAGCTAGCTACGTTTGCTCTGACTAAGTTCATTTATTAACTAGCTAGCCAGTTAACTAGCGATTAGCAGCTAATACAATTTAGCTAAAACTTGCTAAGAAAAGACGGCAGATGTAAGAAACACAAACTAATAGAGTAATTATAGAACGCTTGTGGATTTATATTAAGAAGCAAAGTGGAAGTAGCATCATTGTCATCAACATTGTTGCATGTGCTGCATTGACCATGTAGACTGAATGGAAGTGTCTCATGGTCAAGCAACAACAAATGCGCTCTTTGAGTGACAGGGGTCGGGACTAGGTCTGTGTGGAAAGCGCCATGGATAGAGAGAGAGAGAGTGGAGAGGGATGACTCAAGTTGCGGTTTAAACTACAGAAATGTATGTCACACATGGCATATCACATTTAACAAACCAAGCATTAAAATACCCTTATAGAAGGTAAAGTAAAAACCCAAACCGGTCCATGCAATGTATACCAGTATATAGTAAAATATGGTATACCACCCAGCCCTAAAGGACTTAGGCCTTTGTAGATAGTGGGTGAGGATTCAGAGGAACAGCTCCAGTGTTTTGTCTGTGAGAGGGGACCTGAGACTACTGAGGGTGAGTGAAGGTAAGGAGGGGGAGAAAAAGATGGTGGCTGTGGGAATCAAACACAGATGGACAGCAAGCAGGAGAAGGTGTGTGATACTGTAGACTCATAGACTAGACCAGGGATTCCCAACCAGATTCCTTGGTCTATCCACAAGGGGTACTTGAGAACACTCATGAGACCACATGCTTACTGATAAAATGTACATGAGGGGGTACTTCAGGGGTACTAAGGGAAGAGCAAAATTCAGTTGGTGGTACAGTAAGCAAAAAAGGTTGGGAACCAGTGGACTAGACAGAGCTACATACATAGGTTGCTGTTTACACAACCTCACAATGACAGGGGCTCCAGAGTGGCGCAGCGGTCTAAGGCACTGCATCTCAGTGTTAGAGGCGTCACTACAGGCCCTGGTTCGATTCCAGGCTGTATCACAACCGGCCGTGATTGGGAGTCTCATAGGGCGGCGCACAATTGGTCCTGGTTTGGCCGGGGTAAGCCGTCATTGTAAAATAATAATTTATTCTTCACTGACTTGCCTAGTTAAATAAATGTTTAAAAAAAAATACCAACTTTCTGTTAATACACCAATAACCTTTTTCTGGACAAAGCACTTCTCTCACAGAACACTGTTTAAGCGTCAGTGCTTTATAACACTAACAGACTGGGTGAAATGGAGTCTAGGTGGCAGCATAAACGGGGATAGAAAGGGAGAGAGGAAAAAAGAGAAGTCTGGCAAGAGTTGGCGTGTAGATAACGATGAGCTTATTGCTCTGTTCCAGGGATTATATCTGATACTCATTAGCCTACCTCTTTTACGCTGTCACCACACATGCATTTTGTGTGTGTGTGTACCTGTGTGTATGTGTGTGTTTTTTGGTACTGAAGTCCATCTGGTCTTCCTATGAATATTTGATGTATAAACTGTGTGTGTGTGTACATGTGTGAGGGTGAATGCATACCTGCGTGTGTACATACCTGCATGTGTTACGCATGGTTGTATGTGCACGAGTGCACGTGCTTATGTGTGTGTGGGAATGACATCCAGTGTGATAATCCCCCCTCGCCTCGCTCAGACTTCCCTGCCCCAAATTATCATTATCATTCCTCCAAGCCTCATCATGCCAGTGATGGAAAATGCACCAGTTAAAACACAATGAGGGTTAAGAGCATAACAAACTCTCCCAGCTTTTGTCAGAATGTCTAGTCGTTGGAGATATAGGCTAGACTACAGTATCATGCACAATGTTGCTGTTTTTGAGTTGGTAATGCAATTAACTGTCATTTCATAAATTAGAGTCAGTCATCAGTCTATGCTACTATGAGAAGGACTGAATATGGTAGGGAAGTTATTTAGGCTCTATTTGGTTATGTAAAAAAGTGTTGGGGTGCCTTTAAAAAAAAAAGTATTTTATAGCATTTGTAAAAACGCATCCAAAGATGTTGTTTGTTGTTATTGAGTGAAAAGGGGGTGGAGAGCATAGCATGCACTGCGGGTCTTTTAGGATAGGTCTGGGTGGAGACCTATTGGATCTCACTGTTCTGCACACCGCCCTTATGTGACTCTGTTCAGAGGCGGAGAGAGAGAGGCTCCGTCTGGAAAACATTATTCAAATTCCACAAGGCTGGATTTCTGATGATGTTGGCAAAGAGAGAGAGGGGACAATGGGGGGAGGGGAGGTTTAAATGATAGTAACTGGAAATCAGAACAGAGGTGGAGGCAGACAATGGGGAGTGCCGTCCTCAAACTGAGACCAGTGACCTTGGCCTTACCAACCCTGTCAGGGGGTGAAGCCACTGTAGGGTGAAAGAGACTGTCAAATAAGTGCACTGCTGCTCCACTCTGTGTGTACTGTACATGAGGGGTTAGGGGATATAGTTATCACTAACACACAGTTACAAAACGTGTGAACAAATGTGTGAACATATAGCCTACAAACATATGGCATAGAAGGGGTAGCAGAGTAATGAAATAAGAGAAATGTCTGTGCTGGTGTTATTGTAAGAGAGTGATGCATCTTGTGTTTAATGGACAGTTTTTTTTTTTTTCATGGACGGGAAGAGAGCCAAAGGAGAGGGTTGGGTATGAAATTAATCTTGTTGGTGTGACAGTTCTATTGCTGTCATCTCCTACAAATCTGTCTCAGCTTGTGGGAGAAGAGAAGACGGGAGGGAGGGAGGGAGGGAGGGAGGGAGGGAGGGAGGGAGGGAGGGAGGGAGGGAGGGAAGGAAGGAAGGAAGGAAGGAAGGAAGGAAGGAAGGAAGGAAGGAAGGAGGGAGGGAGGGAAATAATGCCCTCAGACCTCAGTCATGATTTTTGTAACTTTTTTAATATAATTTCAGACCGATTACATGTTTTGTTGACGTCCATGGGCTGTTAGCATATTTTTCCAAACCTTTTGAAATCTTCCTTTTCTTTGCCCTCTATTCTTTGGTCTGGCTCAGACAGCATACTTTCCCTCGTATTTTTCTCTCTCTTTCTTTTTTGGAAGTTGCTCCGGTCCAAATGTGTGACGTGTAAGTGGAGTTACAGCCCGTGTTTCAGATCGGTGGTTTAAGAACTTGCGGACTAGTGGAGAAGAGGATGTTTTCTTGACCTGTCAATGGGACTACCGGGCTGAAGGTGTAAACAAGTTGAACTGCTGGTATTTAGGCTTGATGCTGTGTGTTTTGTCCTCATAGTGTAGCAGGAGGGACTGAGAGGAGAAAGAGAGAGAGAGAGAGAGAGAGAGAGAGAGAGAGAGAGAGAGAGAGAGAGAAAACCAGACTTACAGAGACAGTATACTGTACTGTGTGCGAGAGAGAGAAGAAGGAGAGAGTAACTGTAATCTGAATCTATTGCACATGGACAGAGAGGCTAACTAGAACACGTAGGGAGTCTTCCTGACGGGGAGGGAGGACCAGAGGCACCAAGGACCAGAGAGCGAGATCACCAAACACTAAGCTAGGACAGGATGAGGTACCGAGGCAGGGTAAGATCCATTTCCCTTCTCTACATGCTGCTCATAACATGTTGTGTGTGTGTGTGTGTTGCAGAACACACAGAGCAGATGTGTACAGAACATATGGAACATTCCTCTGAAAACCAAGGTAATGTAAGCTCATGTTGGGTTGCCCTCACTGCGACCACAAAGAGGAAAGGGAGACACATTCAGTCATTCATCAATCACAAATAATGTACTCAGCATGAGTCAGGGTGTACAGTACAAGTAAAAAGTTTGGACACACCTACTCATTCAAGGGTTTTTCTTTATTTGTACTATTTTCTACATTGTAGAATAACAGTGAAAACATCAAAACTATGAAATAACACATATGGAATCATGTAGTAACCAAAAAAGTGTTAACAAATCAAAATATATTTGATATTTGAGAATCTTCAAAGTAGCCACCCTTTGCCTTAATGACAGCTTTGCACACTCTTGGCATTCTCTCAACTAGCTTCACCTGGAATGCTTTTCCAACAGTCTTGAAGGAGTTTCCACATATGCTGAGAACTTGCTGGCTGCTTTTCCTTCACTTTATGGTCTAACTCATCCCAAACCATTTCAATTGGGTTGAGGATGGGTGATTATGGAGGCCAGGTTATCTGATGCAGCACCATCACTCTCTTTCTTGGTCAAATAGCCCTTACTCAGCCGCGAGGTGTGTTGGGTCATTGTAATTTTTGAAAAACAAATGATAGTCCCACTAAGTGCATGGCGTATTGCTGCAGAATGCTGTGGTAGCCATGCTGGTTAAGTGTGCCTTAAATTCTAAATAAATCACTGACAGTGTCACCAGTAAAGCACCCTCACACCATCACATCTCCTCCTTCATGCTTCACGGTGGAAACCAGACATGCAGAGATCATCCGTTCACCTACTCTTCATCTCACAAAGACATGGCGGTTGGAACAAAAATTCTCAAATTTGGACTCATCAGACCAAAGGACAGATCTTTACCGGTCTAATGTCCATTGCCCTGTTTCTTGGCCCAAGCAAGTCTCTACTTCTTATTGGTGTCCTTTAGTAGTGGTTTCTTTGCAGCAATTCAACCACAAAGGCCTGATTCATGCAGTCTCCTCTGAACAGTTGATGTTGAGATGTATCTGTTACTTGAACTCTGTGAAGCATTTACATATTTGGGCTGCAATTTCTGAGTTGCAGTTAACTCCAATGAGCTTATCTTCTGCAGCAGAGGTAACTCTGAGTTTTCCTTTCCTGTGGCAGTCCTCATGAGAGCCAGTTTGATAGTGCTTGATGGTTTTTGCGACTGCACTTGAAGAAACTTTCAAAGTTCTTGAAATTTTCACGATTGACTGACCTTCATGTCTTAAAGTAATGATGGACTGTCTGTCAATGGTGTGTGTACTGGGAGCGGAGAGGTGCAGGAGAGCAGAGAGTTGTGAACAGGCGCACACTTTATTTAGGCAGGAGAAACCAACAGATGGACGCCACTGTGTCGAAACCTCCATCCAATATGCCAAAGTGCAAAAACGCGCAAACAGTCACAATAATAAAGTACAAACAAATAAACATACCTCGTGAATGAAAAACATGGAATAAATACACACCAGAAATAGCGCGTCAAAAATGACACGTAACACGAAACAATCACACACAAAGACATGAGGGGGAACAGAGGAATAAATACATGTAGTGTGATTGGGGAATGAAAACCAGGTGTGCAGGGAACAAGACAAAACGAATGGATGAATGAAAAATGGAGCAGCGATGGCTAGAAAGCCGGTGACGTTGAACGCCGCACGAACAAAGAGAGGAGCCGACTTCGGCGGGAGTCGTGTCCTTTTTCTTTGCTTATTTGACCTGTTCTTGCCCTAATATGGACTTGATCTTTTACCCAATAGAGCTATCTTCTGTATACCAACCCCACCATGTCATAACACAAGTGACTGGCTCAAACGCATTAAGAACGAAATAAATTCCACACATTAACTTTTAAGGCACACCTGTTAATTGAAATGCATTCCAGGTGACTACCTCATGAAGCTGGTTGAGAGAATGCCAAGAGTGCAAATCTGTCATCGAGGCAAAGGGTGGCTACTTTGACAGATCTAAACTCTAAAATATATTTTGATTTGTTTAACACTTTTTTTGGTTGCTACATGATTCCATATGTGTTATTTCACTAGTATTTTACGATGTAGAAAATGTACAAATAAAGAAAAACCCTTGAATGGGTAGGTGTGTCCAAACCTTTGACTGGTACTGTATGCATTTGGACTAAAGTTGTCCCACCATTACAATGTGTCATCTACATTTCCTGGGACTGATTCTAGGCTCTCCAGGGACATACTGTAACTGGTATTTTTCCACACTGTCCAGTGCTAGCACATCCATGATAGAGAGCCAGCTGTGTAGATGATGTGCGTCCACCCATAGTAGGTTTGTCTGGGGACAGAGGAGAGGGGCACCTTATAAGGAAGAGACTGAGGGGAATCAGCCCAACTGAGCTGACTTAAGGGGCCCAGAGCCAAGTCCAGCTGAAGCCTCCCTGCTGCCTCTCATAGATGCATCATCCACAACCCTTTTGGCTCCATAGGACTATAATACCCTCAACCCTCACTATTATAGGGGTTGTTCAATGTAATTTCAGCAAGCCATGACACCCACCATCTCAGATTGTTCTGAAATTGTTTCTGTAGTAGAAACAGATAAGATAAGCATTCTGGAAACATTATTTTGTTGAAATATAATTTGATCTCTGAGAAATTAAGCAAATTGATTGCACCCAAATTGGCCATTTTAATTTATAGGATTCATATAATATTACATAATAATAGTATCTAACATCTGATTTGAACCAAACTGTTTTCTAACAATGACTAGAACATGAGGAATCCAAAGAGATGGTCAAAAGCCAACCACAGACCCCCAACATGGTTCCCCAACTGCCAATTTTATTTGGCCCACCAAGTTTTCTGAGCAACATAATTTTTTGAATTTTCATTGTTGGACATAAAATACTTTAAAAACACCAGGAAATCATCTCCAAGTGATTTTAATTTTGGCAATCTGTTTCCAAGTATTCCCACGCATAATAGAGAGACGTGATCGTATACAAATGTAAGCAAGGTTTGAAATTATGATGTTTTAGTCAAATATTAAATAATATATCTGTTTGGGCTTCTTGCGGTTAATTTGCAGTCTGCAAATGATTTGTAATTATGTTCTGGCCCCCCAACCATCCACTCAACAACAAAATCGATCTGCAGCTGAATCTACAGTGCTTTCGAAAAGTCTAGAGACCCCTTGATAATAACAAAGCAATTACAGGATTTTAGAACTTTTTGCTAATTTCTACATTTTTTGGGGTTGAAATGTCACATCTACATAAGTATTCAGACCCTTTACTCAGTATTTTGTTCATCACTACATGACAATATGCTTTTCTTAGTATACCTCAATTCTTGTTTTGTGTATTTGAATGAAAACACCCCTCTCTTTCTCTGAGTACCCCTCCCTGACTCACAGTGATGCCCTCTGCCTCGTACTCTTCCTGCTCAGACTTGAGGGTGAGCTCAATGAACAGCTGCTGCAGCTTCTCATTGCAATAGTTGATGCAGAACTGCTCAAAACTACAGGGAGATGGTTAGGGTAAAAAATATGGCACAAAACAACTGTGCTACAATGCTTTTTATTTATTTATTAGCCTTTATTTAACCAGGGGAACCCATTGATAACAGGGTCTCATTTCCAATGGTGCTCTGAGAACAACAGTTCAAGCAATGTGAGCAACAAATTTAAGCATGGTCACCACAAAATTAGTTACAACGCTTCAAATATATAATATTACATTCAAAAGGGCAGTAGAAACAAATATACAGTGCATTCAGAAAGTATTCAGACTCCTTGACTTTTTCCAAAATGGTTTACGTTACAGCCTTATTCAAAAATTGATTACATTGTTTTTTCCCCTGATTCATCTACACACAATACCTCATAATGAATCAAAAACAGTTTTTTAGAACATTTAGAAAATATCTGAAATATCACATTTACATAAGTATTCAGACCTTTTACTCAGTACCTTTTTTGAAGCACCTTTGGCAGGGATTACAGCCTTAAGTCTTCTTTGGTATGTCGCTGCAAGCTTGGCACACCTGTATTTGGGGAGTTTCTTCCATTCTTCTCTGCAGATCCTCTCAAGCTCTGTCAGGTTGGATGGGGAGTGTCGCTACACAGCTATTTTCAGGTCTCTCCAGAGATGTTTGATCGGGTTCAAGTCCGGGCTCTGGCTGGGCCACTCAAGGACATTTAGAGACTTGTCCCGAAGCCACTCCTGCGTTGTCTTGGCTGAGTATTTAGGGTCATTGTCCTGTTGGAAGGTGAACCTTCACCCCAGTCTGAGGTCCTGAGCACTCTGGAGCAGGTTTTCATCAAGCAGGTTTTCATCTCTCTGTACTTTGCTCCGTTCATCTTTGCCTCAATCCTGACTAGTGTCCCAGTCCCTGCCGCTGAAAAACATCCACACAGCATGATGCTGCCACAACCATGCTTCACTGTAGGGATGGTGCCAGGTTTCCTCCAGAAATGACGCTTGGCATTCAGGCCAAAGAGTTCAATCTTGGTTTCATCAGACCAGAGAATCTTGTTTTTCATGGTCTGACAGTCCTTTAGGTGCCTTTTGGCAAACTCCAAGCGGGAGCTCCACTCTACCATAGAGGCCTGATGGGTGGAGTGCTGCAAAGATGGTTGTCCTTCTGGAAGGTTCTCCCATCTCCACAGAGGAACTCTAGAGCTCTGTTAGAGTGACCATCAGGTTCTTGGTCACCTCTCTGACCAAGGCCTTCTCCCCCGATTGCTCAGTTTGGCTGGGCGGTACCCTTCCCCAAATCTGTGCCTCAACACAATCCTGTCTTTCTCTAAGGCTGTAACTTAACAAAATTTGGAAAAAGTCAAGGGGTCTGAATACTTTTTGAAGCCACTGTAGTTAATGATCCCTGCCCTACGCCAATCCCAACCCCAACAACGAGTATATAGTATCAGTTCTCTATGTTTAACAATTAGTATGGAGCTGCGGCACGTAATATTGTTTCTTCATCCTATGTAATGTATTCTTGGTGATGTTTGATTTCCCTGTTCAAAGAAATGAGTCATTGAAGTTGGTTTATGTCCCATCCTATATTATGATATTACCAGGTTCTGACCACTAGATGGTGCTGTTCCTGCTATTCGTTGATAATTGTTTTATGAACCCCGCCCCTTTCTAAAGGGATAGTTATCCAAATTACAAAATTACATATTGTTTCTTTTTCTTCTGTCTATGAACCAGTAATGTCAGCAATCCATGCCACCCGTGTGAATTGTATGAATGAGTGATGCATGCAACACACCCACAAGCTATCACACACACACCTCATACTCACAAACACATGCACATACACACGTTCACACACTCACACAGCCAACACTGCTCTCACATGTTATAGAGACATTGAACCACTGGACACTTCCCGTTTCACACTGTGTATTTAAATACTGTATCCCTGAGATTCTAATATTTTAGTTTCACTTTTTATACACACCACATACAGTGCTGTGAGAAAGTATTTGCCCCCTTCCTGATTTCTTATTTTTTTGCATTGTCACACTTAATTGTTTCAGATCAAAAAAATTATTTTAATATTACACAAAGATAACCCAAGTAAACACAAAATGCAGTTTTTAAGTGATACTTTTATTAAGGGAAAAAAGCTATCCGAACCTTCATGGCCCTATGTGAAAAAGTAATTTCCCCCCTTGTTAAATCATGAATTTACTGTGGTTAATCACATGTTTTGGAAAGCTGAGTTCAATTTCACTAGCCACATCCAGGCCTGATTACTGCCAGACCTGTTGAATCAAGAAATCACTTAAATAGCACCTGTCTGACAAAGTGAAGTAGGCCAAAAGATCTCAAAAAGCAAGACATCATGCCGCGATCCAAAGAAATTCAGGAACAGATGAGAAACAAAGTAATTGACATCTATCAGTCTGGAAAGGTTTACAAAGCCATTTCTAAAGCTTTGGGACTCCAGTGAACCACGGTGAGAGCCATTATCCACAAATTGAGAAAATTTGGAACAGTAGTGAACCTTCCCAGGAGTGGCCGGCCTACCAAAATTACCCCAAGAGCGCAGCGACGACTCATCCAGGAGGTCACAAAAGAACCCATAACAACATCTAAAGAACTGCAGGCCTCACTTGCCTCAGTTAAGGTCAGTGTTCATGACTCAACCATAAGAAAGAGACTGGGCAAAAATGGCATCCATGGCAGAGTTCCAAGGTGAAAACCACTGCTGACCAAAAATAACATAAAGGCTCGTCTCACTGACGAGACAAAAGTTGAACTTTTTGGAAGGTGTGCGTTCCGCTACATCTGGCGTAAAAGTAACACAGCATTTTAGAAAATGAACATCATACCAACAGTCAAATATGGTGGTGGTAGTGTGATGGTCTGGAGCTGCTTTACTGCTTCGGGACCTGGACGACTTGCTGTGATTGATGGAACCATGAATTCTGCTCTCTACCAAACAATCCTGAAGGAGAATGTCCGGCCATCAGTTCGTGACCTCAAGCTGAAGCGCACTTGGGTTCTGCAGCAGGACAATGATCCAAAATACACCAGCAAGTCCACCTTTTGAATGGCTTAAAAAAATAAAAAATAAAAATAAAATGAAGGTTTTGGAGTGGCCTAGTCAGAGTCCGGACTTGAATCCGATTGAGATGCTGTGGCATGACCTTAAAAAGGTGGTTCATGCTCAAACCCTGCAATGTGGCTGAATTAAAACAATTCTGCAAAGAAAAGTGGGCCAAAATTCCTCCACAGTGATGTGAAAGACTCATTGCCAGTTATCACAAACACTTTATTGCAGTTGTTGCTGCTGAGGGTGGCACAACCAGTTATTAGGTTTAGGGGGCAATTACTTTTTCACATAAGGCCATGAAGGTTCAGATAGCTTTTTCCCTTAATAAATAAAATCATCACTTAAAATCTGCATTTTGTGTTTACTTCGGTTATCTTTGTGTAATATTTAAATTTGTTTGATCTGTGTCACGACTTCTGACGAAGTTGGTCCCTCTCCTTGTTCGGGCGGCGTTCGGCGGTCGACGTCACCAACCTTCTAGCCATTGCCGATCGACTTTTCATTTTCCATTGGTTTTGTCTTGTCTTCCATCACACCTGGTTCCAATTCCATCAATACCATGTTGTGTATTTAACCCTCTGTCCCCCCCCCCCCCCCAATGTCCTTGTCTGTAATTGTTTGTTGTAGTGCTTGTGCACGGTATGCTGGTATGTACCGGGTTTTGGTTGACCCATTTATTGTATTATTCTGTTGACGGTGGTTTATGGTTATTAAACACAACCGTTGTAAATCAGTTTCCGCTCTCCTGCGCCTGACTTCTCTGCCGCCAGTAGCATCGCATTACAATCTGAAACATTTAAGTGTGACAAATGTGCAAACAAATAAGAAATCAGGAAGGGGGCAAATACTTTTTCACAGCACTGTATGTATTTATATACTGGATTCTTGACATAGCTCACTCTAATACATATACTGCTGTACATATTATTCTTAGTATATGTTGTGTAGATTCTCCAGGTGTACATATAAATTGCATTTTGATTACTGCTGCAGTGTTGTTTGAATTCATCTTTTTTTCAAATGTTTTATTTCTTGTCTGTTTCTCTCACTCTCTACCTCTTTACCCCCCCATTCTCTTCTTTCTCCCTACCCCTTATTTCACCCTCTCTCTCTGTCTGTCTTACCCTCTTCCCCTCCCTTACTCTCCCTTTCTCTCTCTCCCTCCTCCCCTCCATTATCTCTCCCTCCTTTTTTCCCTCCCTCCCTCCACCTCTTCTCATCTCCCTCCTCTCTCTCCCCATCTCTCCTTCACCCCATCTCTCCCTCCCTTTTGCTCTCTCTTTTGCTCTCTCCCTCTCTCTCGTCTTCCCTTACTCTCCCCTTCTTTCACCCTTTTCCCACTCCAATCTCGCTCCCTCCTTCTTTCCCTGCCTCCCCCTCATTTCTCTCTCCCCTCTCTCTCCCCATCCCTCCTTCACCCTCTTCCTCCTCTCTCCCCCACCCTAACTCTCCATTTTCTCTCTCTCCTCCCCCTCTATTCTCTCTCCCTCAGTCTTTCCTTCCCTCTCCCTCCTCATTTCTCTCTCTCCCAGACAGGCCACAGACAGACAGGCAGGCAGTAAGGCAGGCAGACAGACAGATGGAGACACTCTTTAATGATGCTCTGAGTTTAAGGTCTTTGCTATAAGAATTGACCATTCTACAGAGGATGGAAGACAGTGTTTTTGTGTAACTGCAAGGAGAGAATGAAAGGCCATGTTGAAGATGAATTAAGACACTTCCTGTTGCCACAGAAAATCTGAACCTTAACACAGGGCATCCCTATAAATTCACGATTGGTTGTGTGCAAGGACGGTTAGCAAGCTCAATAGCAGTCAACGGGGGCGTCATGGTTATGTGAGAGCTGTAGGTAATGCTTTTCTATGGAAGAAAAGCCTTGTTCTGTGTGGGACCAAGTTTTCACTGTGAAGAATTCATTTCACATGGTCAGATGTAGGCTTGCGTTCATTGGGAGTGTCTGTTGAATGATCCCGTGCTTGAATTTTGTTTAGTCTCAACCGTTCTGCTGATGTCACTCAAAAGCAAATTAAGGTCAGGCTTCAAGTGAGGCCTCCTTTTCTTCCATGTAGTGGGGGAGGGGCAAATTAATTCATTGTTCATTTGATTAAGGTTAGGGTTATGTCTAGGGTTAAGGCCCTAACGCAAACTCTAGCTTCATGTCCACATTCCGAC
The DNA here is from genome assembly GCF_965601325.2 of Salmo salar. Classification (NCBI taxonomy): domain Eukaryota; kingdom Metazoa; phylum Chordata; class Actinopteri; order Salmoniformes; family Salmonidae; genus Salmo; species Salmo salar. The sequence goes on along the minus strand of NC_138303.1, from coordinate 86,076,257 downwards.
TCAAGCCTTAACCTAGCCTCAACCTAACCCTAGCTTCATACAAACTCCCGGCTCAAACCTAAACCTAGCCTCAACTTCAAGCCTAACCCTAGCCATAACCCTAACACTTCATGTCCACATCCCAGCTCAACCCTAAACCTATCCCTAACCCTCACTTCATCTCCACATCTTGGCTCAACCATAGCCATAACCCGAACACTAACGTCTTGTCCACATCCCGGGTCTCATTGACTGCTATGTATTGACATAAGCATCAACCCTGTGACAATCATCTTTTCACATTGAACCCAATGTATTGGGCTCCCGCGTGGCGCAGCGGTCTAAGGCACTGCATTTCAGTGCTCGAGGCGTCATTACAGACCCTGGTTCGATTCCAGGCTGTATCACAACCGACCATGATTGGGAGTCCCATAGCGCGGTGCACAATTGGCCCAGTGTCGTCCGGGTTATGGTTTGGATCGGGTAGGCCGTCATTGTAAATAAGAATTTGTTCTTAACTGACTTGCCTAGTTAAATAAAGGATAAATAAATACAAGTATTGAGAACAACGTCAACCCTGTGACACTCATCTTTCTCCATTGACCGCAATGTATTGAGAGAAATGCCAGCTACCTTTTTGCAGAAATGTCCCAGAATAAGGCTTTCAGGCTGATAATGGGCTGAATCTGGGTGAACTATCCATCTAGTGGTCAGAACCTGGTAATATCAGAATGTAGGATGGGACATAAACCCAACAACTTCAATAACAAATTTCTCTGAACGGGGGGGGGGACGACGACATCACCAAATCCGTTGGTGGCTTCTGATTTCTTTTTTGGATTCCTCATGTCTAATTTATAGTCAAAATCAGATGTTATAGTACGTACTATATTTACTGAATATTATATGAAGCCCATAAATTAAAATTACCAATTTGGGTGCAATCAATTAGCTTAATTTCTTAGAGATCAAATTATATTTAAACAAAATAGTGTTGCAGGAATACTAATCTTATCTCTTTTTAACAACAACAAAAACTTTTTCAGAACAATCTGAGATGGAGGGTGTCAAAATCCTATTTCTTGTGCTTTTTGAGGTGGTACAACCCTTAAGGCATTAAAGAATCAATGTGCATTATTTTAAAATGACAATTGAACAGGTAAAAAGGTATGCTTAGAATATAATCTATGCAGAAAAAGATAAGAAATGTTGACATGGAATTGGGCATAATGATTATGGCTCTATATTGCAGGAAAAATCTGTTTCAGGTGTTTGAGAAATGCTAAATTCTTAGAATTTCCCCCCTCCGGACCACCTCCATTCATCCTCACCTACTTCCCTCTAAAAGAATGGGTGCATGACGCCCCTGACCTAGAGGCTTGTGCTTTTCTGATGAGTACCTACTGCACTTATCTTCTCACTGAGGGCCACAGGACAACAGCAACTAGGCCTACACTTCTTGAGAGTCCACTCACAACCCTTTAAAGAGGCAGAAGAAACGTGTGAGCTAAAGCATTAGAGTTGAGAGAAACACACAAACACCAAAACACACAAAAGACACATTCAATGAAGTTCCTTGAAGACCTGACCCTAAACCTGACCCTAAAATACTTCAGTTGTATCCTTCGGAAAATATGACTGCTTCGCTAATCGCTACATATTCATGTGTGTGTGAGAAAGAATTCCTCTGTTTTACTGGCTGCAGGAAGGCCACCTGCAGAAGTGAGTGGGAGAACAATACACTGAGTTAGAGGGGGGCTGGGTTAGAGCGCAGAGTGGAAGTGTCTCCTGGCCTTCCTCTGCTCAAAGTTCTTGGCTACACTCCACTGTTGTCCTTGTGTTGTTTCAAGGATTTTCCACCATTAAGCGTTCAGAGATAACGACCAGTTAATTACCTCAACGAGCCCCTAACGACACCCCTGACAGGGCTGTGTGTTCCCAAAGCACCTGGCCCCATTGTTCCTCCCCTTTGTGTGTGTGTGTGTGCGTGTGTGCGTGCTTGCATGTGTTTGTATGTGTGTATGTTTGTGGGTGGGGGTCCGTGCATGTGTGAATGTGTGTGTTAGGGGGGGCTGGCTTACTCTGTTCAAAAGATACAGAGAGTGATCAAACAAACTAGAGGGTATTGGTTGTAGTAGCACTGTGCTGGAATATAGGATGTAGCCTAGCCTTGAGATTCCGGTCTGTACTGCTGGATTATAGTACAGTCATAGCTGGATAATCCACAGTAGGTATATTTTTATTTGTGTGTCTGTTCCCTTGGAATTTTTTTCTGATGGACATGATGGTGAACTTCTCTGGATATTAATTCCTGTCATGTTTGCCATCCGTGTACCAGTGTTTACATGTACACACACCTCTTTAGCAGCATTGGTCAGAACCGGACTGGAGCTATGGCCTGTATTTACTGTATATACATCCCAATACGCTATCTCACAATCACACAATAGAGGAGCTTAGAAACACTGTTTATATTAGGGATTCTTGAAATGTCATTGTTTGATTTGTGTTCTGCATGTCTGAACGTCCTGTGTGTGCTTTCCTCTGGTTGATATGGTTGTTCCTGACAAGCCTCTTGTGGAGGTGTTTATTTGCAGTGCTGTTGTCGGTATACACTCAATCCCAACTCGACCCTCTGCCCAACCCTCCATGCACTTGTGTAGATCTAAGAGGTTATGTAAGCAATATGGGGCAAATTACTCCAAGCCTATCAGGGGGCAAGGTGAGGATTTTAACATATTGCTTATACCTGTCAAATTATATCGTATCTAGATGAAGTGCATATTGGTAGGGCCAAGGGGTCAATTTGGGTTATGTGTATCTGGGGAAAGAGCAGCAGGCAATGAAGCCCCCCGCTCTTCTCACCCCATCCCTCTCTATCTCTCTCTCTCTCTCTTTCTAGGAGGTGGGAGGTGAGGGCAGAGTTCATCTAGTTATGGAGAGTACTCTTACAGCACGTGACAGGGTGGGGGTGCAGGACTTTGTCCTGCTGGAGAACTACACCAGCGAGGCGGCCTTCATCGAGAACCTGCGCCGACGTTTTGGGGAGAACCTCATCTATGTAAATAATCATATCATTATGGAAATATTGGTCCTATAAAAATGATTGTCACATGCTTCGTAAACAGCAGGTGTAAACTAACCCCCCCAAATGATTTTTACAAATAATATAAAAATATAAAAATAGCACGAGAAAGGAATAAATACACAATGAGTATTCAGACCCTTTGACTTTTTCCACATTTTGTTATGTTACAGCCTTATTCTAAAATGGATAAAATCGTTTTTTTCCCTCATCAATCTACACACAATACCCCATAATGACAAAGCAAAAACAGGTTTTTAGAAATGTTAGCAAATTTATTTCAAATGAAAAACGGGAACATCACATTTACATTGGTATTCAGACCCTTTACTCAGTACTTTGTTAGCCTAGAGCCTTCTTGGGTATTTCATTTTTATTAGATATTTTTTTAACCTTTATTTAACTAGTCAAGTCAGTTAAGAACAAATTCTTATTTACAATGATGGCCTAAGAAGAGTGGGTGCACTGCCTTGTTCAGGGGCAGAACTATAGATTTTTTATCTTATCAGCTCGGGGATTCGATCTAGCAACCTTTCAGTTACTGGTCCAACGCTCTAACCACTAGGCTACCTGCCGGTAAGACGCTACAAGCTTGGAAAACCTATATTTGGGGAGTTTTTCACATTCTTCTCTGCAGATCCTCTCAAGCTCAATCAGGTTGGATGGGGAGCGTCGCTGCACAGCTATTTTCAAGTCTCTCCAGAGATGTTCGATGGGGTTCAAGTCCAGGCTCTGGCTGGGCCACTCAAGGACATTCAGAGACGTGTCCCGAAGCTGCTCCTGCGTTGTCTTGGCTCCGTCCTTGGGTCGTTGGCCTGTTGGAAGGTGAACCTTCGCTCCAGTCTGAGGTCCTGAGCGCTCTGGAGCAGGTTTTCATCAAGGATCTCCCTGTAGTTTGCTCAATTCATCTTTCCCTCCATCCTGACTAGTCTCCCAGTCTCCACTGAAAAACATTCCCAAAGCATGATGCTGCAGGCACCATGCTTCACCGTAGGGATGGTGACAGGTTTCCTCCAGACGTGACGCTTGGCATTCAGGCCAAAGAGTTCAATCTTGGTTTCATCAGATCAGAGATTCTTGTTTCTCATTGTCTGAGAGTCCTTTAGGTGCCTTTTGGCAAACTCCAAGCGGGCTGTCATGTGCTTTTTGAGGATTGGATTCCGTCTGGCCACTCTACCATAGAGGCCTGATTAGTGGAGTGCTGCAGAGATGGGAGAACCTTACAGAAGGACAACCCTCTCCACAGATGAACTCTAGAGCTCTGAGTGACCGTCAGGTTCTTGGTCACTTCCCTTACCAAGGCCCTTCTCCCCCGATTGCTCAGTTTGGCCGGGCAGCCAGCTCTAGGAAGAGTCTTACATTTACATTTTTACATTCTTGGTCACTTCCCTTACCAAGGCCCTTCTCCCCCGATTGCTCAGTTTGGCCGGGCGGCCAGCTCTAGGAAGAGTCTTACATTTACATTTTTACATTTTTAGTCATTTAGCAGACGCTCTTATCGAGAGCGACTTACAGTAGTGAATGCATACATTTCATTTAATTTCATACATTTTTTTTTCTGTGCTGGCCCCCCGTGGGAATCGAACCCACAACCCTGGCGTTGCAAACACCATGCGTTGCAAACACCATGCTCTACCAACTGAGCTACAGGGATGGTCTTGGTGGTTCTATACTTCTTCCATTTAAGAATGATAGAGGCCATTATGATCTTGGGGACCTTCAATGCTGCAGACATTTTTTTGTACCCGTCCCCAGATCTGTGCCTCAACACAGTCCTGTTTTGGAGCTCTACGGAGAATTCCTTTGATCTCATGGCTTGGTTTTTGCTCTGATATGCACTGTCAACTGTGGGACCTTATAAAGACAGGTGTGTGCCTTTCCAAATCATGTCCAATCAATTGAATTTACCACAGATGGACTCCAATCAAGTTGTAGCAACATCTCAAAGGTGATCAATGGAAACTCGATGCACCCTGAGCTCAATTTCGAGTAACATAGCAAAGAGTCTGACTACTTCTGTAAATAAGGTATTTCTGTTTTTTTATTTTTAATACATTTGCAAAAAAAAAAAGTTTTTGCTTTGTCATTATGGGTTATTGTGTGAAGATTGATGAGGAAATGTTTTTACTTAATCAATTTTAGAATAAGACTGTAACATAAAATGTTGAAAAAGTAGGGATAAAGTGACTAGGCAACAGGATAGATAATAAATAGTAACAGCAGCGTATGTGATAATCAAAGGACTTAGTGCAAAAAGGGTCAATGCAGATAAATCGTTAACCAATAGCTAACCTGACTAACTATTTAGCAGTCTTGTGGTTTGGGGTTAGAAGCTGTCCAGGGTCCTGTTGGTTTCAGACTTGGTGCATCGGTACTGCTTGTCTTGCGGTAGCAGAGAGAACAGTCTATGACTTGGGTGGCTGGAGTCTTAGAAAATGTTTAGGGCCTTTCTTTGACACCTCCTGGAGGTCCTGGATGGCAGATAGCTCGGCCTCAGTGATGTACTGGGCCATAGGCACTACCCTCTGTAGCACCTGCAGTCGGATGCTAAGCGGTTGCCATACCAAGCAGTGACTTTTTGAGGATCTCAGGGCCCATGCCGAATCTTTTCAGCATCCTGAGGGGGAAGAGGTGTTGTCGTGCCCTCTTCACGACTGATCCTACATAGCTTCACATAATGTTTGGTTAAGGTTGATTTTATGTCAGTGTTTGAGGGGTTGGTGACGGCAGTGTGTGGCTCTTGTCTCCCTGTATCAGACCTACATAGGGTCAGTGTTGGTGTCAGTGAACCCCAACAAGGACCTGGAGATCTACTCCAAGGCTCACATGGAGCGCTACCGAGGGGTCAGCTTCTACGAGATATCACCCCACATGTGAGTCACCCTCTGACCCCTGACCCCTGATCCTGAACCTCTCTCTGACCAAGCAGGACCAGCATGTATGTGTAGATGTCTTTATGTACATACAGTAGGCCTACATATGAATCTGCATTGGGTACAATACATTTACAGTATGTATTGTGTGTTTGCTATATGATCGTGATCCACTGTATGTGAAAACACCAGTATGAGCTGGATCATTAGCTAATATCATGTTTGTATCCCACCCCTCTGTTTCTCTATCCTGTAGCTATGCGGTGTCAGACAACACGTACCGGGCCATGCGGACTGAGAGGAGGGACCAGTGTATCCTGATCTCTGGGGAGAGCGGAGCAGGGAAGACTGAGTCCTCCAAGAAGATCCTCCAGTACTACGCCACTACCTGCCCTGTCACTGACCGCATGAGTACGCTCCGGGACCGCCTGCTGCAGTCCAACCCTGTTCTGGAGGTACGGTATACCCCCCGCCCCCTCCCAAGATCCCCTGCCAAGGATCTCCATGAGCACCTCTAAGGCTCTGGAGGAGGAAGGACATTTATAGCAGGGGTACTGAGACTGGTGTAACACCAATGAGAGAAATTAATGGTCCACTACAAAATCATGTTGCTTCAAACAGGTACATCTATTTGTGGATGAGAGAAATCATGTTGATACATTGCATATTTTGAACCAATCTCTGACAAAGCCATAACAATAGATACATCCTGCTGTGAACATGCTATTACTGTACTGTTAATGTTTCCTATCGCTCAGCTGTGTTTGATCTTATCTCTGTTGTTCCCCTCACTCACTTCTCTCTCTCTACAGGCTTTTGGTAATGCCAAAACACTGCATAATGACAATTCCAGCCGGTTTGGCAAATACATGGATGTCCAGTTTGACTTCAGGGTAAGCCTTTTGTTCTTCCTTCCTTTGGCTCCTGGGTTAAGGGATTTTCCTCACATAAGTCTACTATCGCTGATACTCATGCCATCCCACCATACTGTCTCTAAAACACACCATTCCATCAAAAGATTGTGCATAACTAAAACATGTTGCATTCAGGCCTTACCATAATTCAGCTAAAAGACGATTTATAGTCATTCCGCATCTGCATTGGCCGTACAGCATTTACTGCGATGCGGCCTCTGCAGAAGTCAGGGCATTCATACTTCTTGCGCTTTGTGGAGCAGAGCTGTTGTGAAGGAAGTTGTCAAGGAAGTGAGTTTGTGTTTATATTGTGCTACACCCTCCGTATGGAGCCTCCAGACCGCATTTCCGGATCAAGCATAAATCGTCTTTAAAGCAGCTCTAGTAGGACCACACTCAGCAGTACCTTGACTGTCCCTGTTCCTAACCTCCCCTAGGGGGCGCCGATAGGAGGCCACATCCTCAACTACCTGCTGGAGAAGTCCCGTGTTGTGCACCAGAACCACGGCGAGAGGAACTTCCATATTTTCTACCAGCTGCTCGAGGGAGGAGAACAAGACCTTCTCAGCAAGCTGGGACTGGAGAGAAATGCCCAGAAATACCAATACCTGGTCAAGGTGTGTGTGTGTGCGTGTGTGTGTGTGTGCGTGTGTGTGTGTCTGTGCGCAGTTATTTGATCAGTGATGTCCTGTTCCTCTCAGGGTTGCTGTCCTAGGGTGAGCTCCATCAATGATAAGAATGACTGGAGAACAGTGAGGAAGGCCCTGACCGTCATCGGCTTCCATGAGGATGAGGTGGAGGTTAGAGACATTTTAGTGTATAATAATACTGCATACCGTTTTTCACTGCAAACAATTTTCACTCAACCCAAAGTTTCACCACGAAGAATGAGAAGGTCATGGTTTAAATGTCTGTTCGCTCTCCCTCTTTAGGATCTGTTGAATATAATCGCCAGTGTCCTCCATCTTGGGAACACTCAGTTTGGAGAAGGAAAGAATGGGGAAAACCAGATCACCACTGAGCCACAGCTCAAATACCTGTCCAAGGTTGGAGCTATGAAGATGAACGATACCCTACACACACACACACACACACACACACACACACACACACACACACACACACACACACACACACACACACACACACACACACCACACACACACACACACACACACACACACACACACATTTCCCATTCTAAAGGCAGATGTTGATGTTGTCCTGCTTGTTCTGCAGCTGCTAGGTGTGGATGGAGCAGCACTGAGAGAGGCTCTCACTCATAAGAAAATCACTGCCAAAGGGGAGGAGGTGAGTGTCTATGGCGGGCTGTTTCACTTGATACAGAACTATGCCTGGTAATATAATATAGTTTAATATCCCACTTACAAACAAGTAATACAGTATGCCTTTGATGTGTATGACATGCATCTTTAGATTTTGGTTTTAAAGAGAGGGTACTGATACAGTTCAGCTGAGCCCAGAGGATAACACTAAAGCTAACATTAAAGTATTTTGCATCTCTAATGTGTGTGTGTGTGTGTGTGTGTGTGTGTGTGTGTGTGTGTGTGTGTGTGTGTGTGTGTGTGTGTTCCAGATGATAAGCCCGTTGAGTTTTGAGCAGGCTGTGGCAGCCCGTGATGCCTTGGCCAAAGCGGTGTATGGCCGTGCCTTCACCTGGCTGGTGGTGAAGATCAACCAGTCTCTGGCATTCAAGGTCTCACACAAACATCACTCATGATAGCTAGCTAGCAAAACAATTTGCTTTTTTGGTCATAGTTACTGCTCCTCTTTTTGATAGCTACATAATGCTGCTTCCTACCTCCAAAACTGAGTGTATTGTGTGCTGTCTATCTGCAGGATGATGTGTACAACAGCAGTAAAGGCTCGTCATCAGTCATAGGACTGCTGGATATCTATGGCTTTGAGGTCTTCCAGCACAATAGGTACCAGAACAAATGTTAGCTCATTTATTCAGTGCATGAATATGTGTTGTATAGCAATGTGCTGTACATTATGTAATTGTTTGGCTATGACTCAATTCAAGAATCACTCACCGATCTTAAATGAGTTCTAAATGTCGATTAAACCAGGTTTATGTTTTTCTCCAGGTCTCGTAAAATGTATCCTAAAGACCTGCCTATCTGTACCTTGAGAGGCGCCCAAATTGAGCTTGTGGCCCATTATAAGTATCTAGGTATTTGGATTGACGGTAAACTGTCCTTTAAAACACACATTGATAAACTGACCAAAAAATTGCTAGTAAAGATTTGGTTTCCTGTATTGAAATAAATCCTGTCTCACTTTTGAAAATAGGAGGAAGATTGTTCAAGCAACACTCCTCCCAGTAATTGATTACGGCGACTCCATCTATATGCACGCGCAGATTCTGTATTAAAACCTGTTTAAAATCTACCACTCAGCCTTGTGTTTTATCACTAGCACGTATCACCGACCGTCCCCGTCGTAATTTAAGTCCTGTCTGAATCTGCTATGTCGGTCATTTGTACATCGCAGAAGAGTAATAATTCCAGCTGCAAAACACCTAATGTTTTTGGACTAACTCCAAGGTCCTCTGATAATACTACTCCTGTGTGAATCGACATCCCTGTCTTTTCAAAATGTCTGAGTTTGAGAGGTGTTGCCTGCGGTTTGAGCAACAAAACAATAATTGATTCGATAAATTGATGCTTTAAACGAAGTGCTGCGTATAGCGTATATATGAAGGTCTACTTGTGTCAACTTTCACAGTCAATGATTTTGTTTATACGTTTAGTGCCATTCAATTGAACATAAATACATATTGTTCCTATTTAATACAACCCTTGCAGCATTACAATTGAGCTAAACTTTTGGATTTACCAGTTCACTTTCTCATCCATAACCTAAAAACACATCTCAAGTGCAAGTGTGCTGTTTAGCTCACATCTGCGGGCTGGGGGGCATTTAGGACATCTTCTACGGCGGATCGCTAAAATATCCTAATCTGATTATGATCATATTTCTGCAATTAAAATATTATGGCAACACTATACGGTGTAGCCTGTTCACCTGGACATGTTGATATACAGTGCCTTCAGAAAGTATTCATACCCCTCGATTTATTCCACATTTTGTTGTATTACAGACAGAATTCAAAATGTATTAAAAAGATTTACCTCATCCATCTACACACAATACCTCAAAGTGAAAACATGGTTTTTAGAAATGTTTGCTAATAAAATAAAAAAAGAAACAGAAATACATTATTTACATAAGTATTCAGACCCTTTGCTATGAGACTTGAAATTGAGCTCAGGTGCATCCTGTTTCCATTGATCATCCTTCAGATGCTTCTACAACTTGATTGGAGTCCACCTGTGATAAATTCAATTGATTGGACATGATTTAGAAAGGCACACACCTGTCTATATAAGGTACCACAGTTGACAGTGCATGTCAGAGCAAAAACCAAGCCATAGGGTCGAAGGAATTGTCCGTTGAGCTCCGAAACAGTTTTGTGTCGAGGCACAGATATGGGGAAGGGTACCAAAACATTTCTGCAGCATTGAAGGTCCCCAAGAACACAGTGGCCTTCATCATTCTTAAATGGGAGAAGTTTAGAACCAGCTAGACTCTTCCAATAGCTGGTCGCTCGGCCAAACTGAGCAATCGGGGGAGAAGGGCCTTGGTCAGGGAAGTGACCAAGAATCGGATGGTCACTCTGACAGAGCTCCAGAGTTCCTCTGTGGAGATGGGAGAACCTTCCAGAAGGACAACCATCTCTGCAGCCCTCCATCAATCAGGCCTTTATGGTAGAGTGCCAGACATTAGCCACTCCTCAGTAAATGGCACGACAGCCCGTTTAGAGTTTGCCAAAAGGCACCTAAATACTCTCAGACCATGAGAAACAAGATTCTCTGGTCTGATGAAACCAAGATTGAACTCTTTGGCCTGAATGCCAAGCGTCACATCTGGTGGAAACCTGGCACCATCCCTACAGTGAAGCATGGTGCTGGCAGCATCATGCTGTGTGGATGTTTTTCAATGGCAGCGACTGGGAGACTAGTCAGGATTGAGGCAAAGATGAATTGAGCAAAGTACAGAGAGATGTAAACCTGCTTGATGAAAACCTGCTCCAGAGCACTCAGGACCTCAGACTGGGGCGAAGGTTCACCTTCCAACAGGACAACGACCCTAAGCACACAGCCAAGACAACGCAGGAGTGGCTTCGGGACAAGTCTCTGAATGTCCTTGAGTGACCCAGCTAGAGCCTGAACTTGAACACAGTCAAACATCTCTGGAGAGACCAGAAAATAGCTGTGCAGCAACTCTCCTAATCCATCCTGAGCTTGAGAGGATCTGTAGAGACGAATGGGAGAAACTCCCCAAAAACAGGTGTGCCAAACTTTGTAGTGTCATACCCCAGAAGACTCTTGGATGTAATCGCTGCCAAAGGTGCTTCAACAAAGTACTGAGTAAAGGGGTTCAATACTTATGTAAATGTGATATTTCAGATATTTTCTAAAATGTTCGAAAAAAACTGTTTTTGCTTCGTCATTATGAGGTTTTGTGTGTAGATAAATAAGGGGGAAAAACAATGTAATCAATTTTAGAATAAGGCTGTAACATAACAAAATTTGGAAAAAGTCAAGGGGTCTGAATACTTTCTGAATGCACTGTATATTTGTTTCTACTGCCCTTTTGAATGTAATATTATTTATTTGAAGCGCTGTAACTAATTTTGTGGTGACCATGCTTAAATTTGTTGCTCACATTACTTTAACTGTTGTTCTCAGAGCACCATTGGAAATGAGACCCTGTTATCAATGGGTTCCCCTGGTTAAATAAAGGCTAATGAATAAATAAAAAACATTGTAGCACAGTTGTTTTGTGCCATATTTTTTACCCTAACCATCTCCCTGTAGTTTTGAGCAGTTCTGCATCAATTATTGCAATGAGAAGCTGCAGCAGCTGTTCATTGAGCTCACCCTCAAGTCTGAGCAGGAGGAGTACGAGGCAGAGGGCATCACTGTGAGTCAGGGAGGGGTACTCAGAGAAAGAGAGGGGGGGTTTCATTCAAATACACAAAACAAGAATTGAGGTATACTAAGAAAACCTATTGTCATGTAGTGATGAAGGTGTAGTTCGGTAATGATACTGTGTATTTCAGTGGGAGCCGGTGAAGTACTTCGACAACAAGATAATCTGTGACCTGGTGGAGGAAAAGCACAAAGGCTTGATCTCCATCCTGGTGAGAATGACTGACATTCACTTCAGTTTAGTAGTGTATCTGACTCACTTTAGCCTTTCACCTCTCTCTAATATCGCTCTCCTTCTGTCCTCTCCCTGTCTCTAGCTGAATGTTAAGGTATAAATGTGTTTTAGGATGAGGAGTGTTTGAGACCAGGGGAGCCCAGCGATATCTCCTTTCTCGAGAAGCTTGAGGACACTTTGGGAGGCCATGCCCATTTTGTCACGTGAGTCTTTTTTACACACACACATGCACAAAACACATGGGTGCCTTCACAGTTTGTTTGTGTATTTGCACCATGTTCCAAATATGTTTTTGTGTGTATATTTGTGGTTCTGTATCTAAGATATGATTTGTCTCTGTATGTCTGTCAGTCACAAGTTGGCGAATGCGAAGACTCGCAAGGCAGTGAGCAGAGAGGAGTTCAAACTGATTCATTACGCAGGAGAGGTCAACTACAGTGTCAATGGTGAGCTAGCTAATCAATCTGGCAATAGTGTAACTGCAGAAAATAATTAACTGATTTCATCCTCACATACTGTTTAATATTTTGTGTTCATCTGCATCAAAGGGTTTCTGGACAAGAACAAGGACCTTCTCTACAGAAACTTGAAAGAGGCGAGGCTGGAGCAACAATAGAGATATGAGAACACACAAACCACACACACACACTCACCACACAATTACTACAGGTTTCCCATGATCTCTCTCGGAATTCCCACACATGGTTTATGTGTGTACACTACAGTAGGTATAGAGTGTGGCGAATGTTTTGGTGTGTTGTGTTTACATGGTTCTGTGGTGTACTTTCTCTGTCCAGGTCATATGCCAGTCAGATAGCCAGGTCCTGAGTCAATGCTTCCACAGAGAGGAAGTGACTGACCAAAAACGCCCTGAAACGGTGAGATATATATATACACACACACATACACATACAGATGCAAGCACGCACACACCACACACACACACACACACACACACACACACACACACACACACACACACACACACACACACACACACACACACACACACACACACACACACACACACACACACACCACACACACACACACACACACACACACACACACAGTTTGATATGTCACCTCTCTGCTTCCCTCTGTAGGCTGCCACTCAGTTTAAGAACAGCCTGGCCAAACTTATAGAGATACTGATGTCCAAGGATCCATCTTATGTGCGCTGTATCAAACCCAACGATGCCAAGCAGTCAGGTAATCATACACCCTGTGAAGTCAATCAGTCCAATCAATCAATCAGTCAATTAAATATTCTCACTCTCCCCAGGGAGGTTTGATGAGGCTCTAGTCAGACACCAGGTCAAGTATCTGGGTCTGATGGAGAACCTGAGGGTCAGGAGAGCTGGGTTTGCCTACCGCCGACACTACGAAACCTTCCTTCAGAGGTGTGTGTGGTGTGTGTGGTGTGTGTGTGGTGTGTGTGTGTGTGTGTGTGTGTGTGTGTGTGTGGTGTGGTGTGTGTGTGTGTGTGGTGTGTGTGTGTTATGCCACTCTGTTTACATGTTTCTATAACGAAAGTTTCTATATTAACTATATACATTTCTGTAACCACAGTTTCTATATTAACTATATACATTTCTATAACCACAGTTTCTATATTAACTATATACATTTCTGTAACCACAGTTTCTATATTAACTATATGCATTTCTGTAACCACAGTGTCTGTATTAACTATATAGATTTCTGTAACCACAGTTTCTATATTAACTATATACATTTCTGTAACCACAGTTTCTATATTAACTATATGCATTTCTATAACCACCGTTTCTGTATTAACTATATACATTTCTGTAACCACAGGTACAAGTCTCTGTGTCCCGGGACGTGGCCTAACTGGCAGGGCAGACTGGCTGATGGAGTAGCCACTCTTGTCCAACACCTCGGCTACAAACCAGAGGAATACAAACTGGGCAAGTAGGTACACACAGAGAGAGAGGGGAGGGAGGGAAGTAAGGGGACATACATTTCCCTTAGTCATGTTGTGAGGAGAAACATGAGACAGTAAGTTGTTGAAGTATAATTCCCTATCTCTTTGCAGGACCAAGATCTTCATCCGCTTCCCTAAGACTCTGTTCAGCACTGAAGATTCCCTGGAAGCCAGGAGGCCTGCCCTCGGTGAGACTATACAGCAGGGAAGATGATGACAAGGCCATTTGGGGGAAATGAATGTAATTCATGTAATTAGCTAGGAGAATAACACAGATCATGATAAACAGCAGAGTAGCAGTGGAAAACAGGGATCTGCCCGCTTGGTCAACTAAGCAGCAGCATGAGGATGGATAATACAGTAAGGTCATGTAATTATACTGAACAAAAATATAAACACAACTTGCAACAATTTCAAAGATTTTACTGAGTTACTGTTCATATAAGGAAATTAGTCAATTGAAATTAATTAATTAGGCCCTAATCTATGGATTTCGCGTGACTGGGCAGGGGTGCAGCCATGGCTCCCACCCACATAGGGAGCCAGGCCCAGCCAATCAGAATGAGTTTATCCCCACAAAATGGCTTTATTACAGACAGAAATAGCCCAGAACCTCCTTAGCACACCTCCCCCCATCCCCCCCAGACAATTCCGCAGGTGAAGAAGCCGGATGTGGAGGTTCTGGGCTGTCGTGGTTTCAGGTGGTCTGCGGATGTGAAGCCAATTGGAGGCAGCTTATGGTAGAGAAATTAACATTCAATTCTCTGGCAACAGCTCTGTTGGACATTCCTGCAGTCAACATGCCAATTGCACGCTCCCTCAAAACTTGAGACATCTGTGGCATTGTGTTGTGTGAGAAAACTGCACATTTTAAAGTGGCCTTTTATTGTCCAAAGCACAAGATGCACCTGTGTAATGATCATGCTGTTTAATCAGCTTCTTGATATGCCACACCTGTCAGGTGGATGGATTATCTTGGCAAAGGAGAAATGCTCACTAACACTAACAAATGTGTGCACAAAATTTGAGAGAAATAAGCTTTTTGTGCCTATGGAAAATTTCTGGGATTTTTTATTTGAATGAAACATGGAACCAACACTTTACATGTTGCATTTATATTTTTGTTCAGTGTAGGATCCAATTAAACATTTCTGTTCTGTGGTCCAACCATTTTGTCTCCTCTGTTCCTGTTCTCTGCTCTAGTTCTCACCCTACAGACCTCATGGAGGGGTTACAGAGAGAGGGCCAAGTACCTCCGCATCAGACAGGCAGGTGAGGGTCTGGATCAAAGAGCTCACACTATTTCTCTGCTTCTCAATTACTGCTTCCTGAAGCAGTTACTCTGTAGCCACTTTCTTGATATCTGCTGAATCTATGAATGAAGTAATGCAAAGGACCTTACTTTGTTGTTTGTTCTTATGAGCTCTGCACAGTTGTAGCTTGTTGTGGTGTTTCTGTGACATGACTGATTGTGTCCTCTATCCATCTATGCATCTATCCATCTATCGATCTATTAGTTGTAGTGATCCAGTCTGCGTGGAGAGGGATGAAATCCCGCCAGAGTGCCAGGCGTCGCAGACACGCTGTGGACATCATACGCAAGTTCATCAAAGGCTTCATCTACCGCCACTACGAGCGTTGTCCAGAAAACGAGTACTTCCTGGACCATCAGCGTTTCTCCTTCCTGATGATGCTGTTCAGGAACTCACCTAAGAGTGTCCTGGACAAAAGCTGGCCCATCCCCCCACCTAGCCTCACTGAGGTACTGCAACCAGCCCAACAACACTCCACACAAAACTCACTGAGGTACTGCAACCAGCCCAACAACACTCCACACAAAACTCACTGAGGTACTGCAACCAGCCCAACAACACTCCACACAAAACTCACTGAGGTACTGCAACCAGCCCAACAACACTCCACACAAAACTCACTGAGGTACTGCAACCAGCCCAACAACACTCCACACAAAACTCACTGAGGTACTGCAACCAGCCCAACAACACTCCACACAAAACTCACTGAGGGACATTAAGCGTAAGCCAAGGGGTGATGGTGCAATGCATCTGACTGTTGTCAATGTTTTATTTGTATCTGTCCCTATGTCTGTGTAGGCGTCAGAGCACCTGTGCAGGCTGTGTATGCAGAACATGATGCGCGCCTACTGCAGGAGGATCCAGCCAGAGTGGAAGAAACAGGTAGGCTACTCTACTGTCTGTTACTGTCACTCACCTGACGGGAACACATAGGAAGGATATTTCTGTCCTCTTTCTATTCGTTTTTTAAATCTCACTCTCTCTCTCTTGCTCTGTGTGTCTCTCTGTCTGTGTGTCTCTCTGTCTGTGTGTCTCTCTGTCTGTGTGTCTCTCTGTCTGTGTGTCTCTCTGTCTGTGTGTCTCTCTGTCTGTGTGTCTCTCTGTCTGTGTGTCTCTCTGTCTGTGTCTCTTTGTCTCTGTGTCTCTCTGTCTCTGTCCACATTTCTCCATTCTTTCTCCCTCTGTCTCTCTCTCCAACCTCACTCTACAGGCATCTCTTCTGTCCTCTTTCTATAGATGGAGCAGAAGGTGGTAGCCAGTCAGATATTCAAGGACCAGAAGGACAGCTATCCCCAGAGTGTCCCTAAGCTGTTTGTGGCCTCCAGACTAAGTAGGGTCCACTCACTAACACAGTGTGCACACACTTCCAAACTTCACAGACCACGTACTTGACAAACACACCACTGACAGATGTTCTCTCCTGTATACAGACAATGAGGAGTTCAACCTCAAAGTGATACAGACTCTGGGCAATGACAAAGTGAAGGTGAGTAATATGATATTGTAATACTATCCCCCTGTAGTGTTTGTGAGACAGTGTTTGCGACCCCTGTCTCACCTCTGTCACTCTGCTGTTGTTGGCTGAGTAGTTTAATCCTGCTAATTGTCTGTTTGCTGTGTACATCATCTTTACAATGTCATGTATTGCTTTGAATCAGTATTTATACAGTTAGACTTCAAACTTTGGGTTTTTATGACAACCCCTCCCTCTTTCTGTGTCTCTCCCTCTCTCTCTGTCATTCTCTCTCTTTCTCTCTCAATCCCTCTCTTTTTCTATCTGTCTGTGTAAGTATGGAATTGAGGTGACTAAGTATGATCGGAGGGGTTACAAGGCACGGCCTCGCCTGCTGCTCCTCACCTCCTCCTTCGCCATGCTGGTGGCCGAAGCCAAGCTGAAGCAGAGGATCGACTATGCAGCCCTGAAGAGTGAGTCTCTGCTGGGGGCCATAGGGAATTGAGGGGCCAGGGGTGGGGGGGTGTAACCTTGGTTATGAGGTAGTTGTAGTGTATGTGTCCAGTGTATAACATGGTTCTTCTCTTTCCAGGCATCTCTGTGAGTTCTCTCAGTGATGGGTTCATGGTTCTCCATGTGCCCAGTGAGGACAACAAGCAGAAGGTAACAGGATGACCTCATCCTGGTTATTCTATCTAGCAGTTGTCATGGCGACTTACTGCCATGGTGCCATAAAGTACAGTACCTCTGACCCCTTGTCTGCCCTGTAGAGTGATGTGGTGCTCCAGTGTGATCATTTGATCGAGGTGGTGACCAAGCTGGCCACTATGGCGGACAAGAAGATCAAGGTCAACATGAGCCAGGACAGGTGAGTTTGGCTCCTCTGATCATCTGGACACTGGATAGCTTCATCAGAGTATCTTTGAGAGCCTGCTGACATTTGTCAACCCATTCCAACTGTCATCCACTGTTAGTGATCATAATAGTTATCTTTTATCCCCTCTTCTCTCTCATCCCCTTCCCTCCTTTCTTACTCTCCTCCCTCTGGTCCTCTCCCCCTGTCTGTTCCTGTGTGCAGTATTAAGTTTGCAGTGGCTCAGGGGAAAGAGGGGGTAATTGACTTCACCAGTGGACCAGAGCTGAAGGTGGCCAAAGGCAAGAAAGGACACCTGCTAGTGGTGAGTAAGGGGACGGAAGAGACATATTATTATGAGGACAGCAGGGCTGAGGAAGGGAGGATGAGAAAGGGGGATAGAAGAGAGGACTTGTAGATGGAGCATGAGGAGGACCGGGATTGGAAAATGGAAAGCAGTAGAGTTTAAAGATAGCCACCTCTTTCGTCTTTATATTTTCATTGGAAGTTTTGACCAATAATCCACATTAGGTAATAACAATGACGCCATTTGTGAATTGACTTGTTTTGCAGACGGCTCCTAAACTCAACCCATGATGATGATGGGAAGTAATGACCGCCTCACTGTAATCCACAGCGAACCAATCATTCCACAGGATGATTTTCTGCCATAGCCAATCAGATTATAGCCACACAAAGTTGTTTTTCATCTTTAAATGTGAGACCATAGCCATACACTCACTGCAAAAAATATGATTATTTTCTCTTTTAACACAATTGCACTTATCAATCTGCATTTATATAGTTATTGATTTAGTTATTGACGACATATCATATATAATGGATTCAGAGGTTTTGCCGGCATTCAGAATACTTTGATGTTTATTAGCAATAGTCGTATTAAATGAAACCACACATTTTAAATCTTATGCTTCATCTTTATTTTGTAGTCCTGTTTACAATATATTAGCTCTTGTATGTAATACAAATACAAAACAATATTTATATTTCCATAGTAACAACAATAAACAGCATTTTCAAATAAATAAGTAATAAATAAGTAAATAAATAGGCAAATAGGCATTGAAGTCAGTGAGGGCTTTGGAAAAGGGGATGTTGGGTTGTGTTTCTCAACACTCTTCCGGTTCTTGGCTGTTAGTCAGAGAAAGTGAGAGACAGAAAAGATGGAAACTCAGGGAGAAACCCAGAGGAGAGTAAGGCTGTACAATTTACAGTAATACTACATGTAAACCTGATTTCAGTCTAACAAAGTGAACAGAGCATCTCTCAACGATCAGAAATCATGATCTTAGGGTAAATACCAGAAATTAAACTCCATTGAAGTCTTTCTGTCAAAAGTAGTACTGAATTATTTATAAATATGAATAATATGAATATCATTATTATTGGTATTAGCTGTATTAACTTGTTACTGCTGAAATAAACTGTGTGCATTGACAACATAAAATACTGTTGTGTTATGATTCATAACAATACGTAAATTCTTACATCCAATAATATCCCTCGTCCACAAAATAAGTTAAAAGCCACTCTGACCACAACTTTTCCAGGCTAGTGCAGTACTATTACGCATTATGAATATGAATCCATGCACACCGTGTCTATCTGCCACTGGGCTGGGCGCTTGGAGGACCACTGGGTTTGGTCTTCAGGAGGATGAAGTCTCTGGCCAGCTTGGTGAGGTAGCGCTCCAGGTCCCTGAGGATGACGTAGCCCTCCAGGTGGCTGGTCCACAGGGACTTTGATGGGGCCTGGTGGCTGGAGGAAGGGCTCACTGGACGGGTCAGGGCTGGGGGAGAGGTGGGGCTCACACTGGAACTGTTCACATACCTCAACTGTAAAGACCACAGAGAGGTTTATCAGACAGCTCGTAACAATATTCTCCTCACGGTGGATATGCAGTAGCTGCTGAGTGATGGGTAGCTATGTGAACACCTAATGTAGCGTGCAAAGACAATAAGTATACACACAATGTGTCAACACCTCATGTGTATCTGTGCATGTGTTTGTTCATTCATTTATATGATGGGCATTGTACCTGAAAGTTGACTTTTGTCATGAGATCCCGCAGGTCTGTCTGAATGCGGTGTATACCCTGGGGTATGGAGGTTTTAGCCTTCCCCCTTGTCCCCATCCAGTGGGCTTCTCTCTGTTCCACCTTATCCACCTCCATCTCCTTTCTCTTCATATCCAGGTGAGCCCAGAAAGTGTGCAGGGCTTGAGAGGCAGCACTCAGACGCTCCCAGTCCTGTACAGATCGTAACATTATACACAATGTCCCTCCTGCTCCATCGTACCTTTTAAAGCATTAAACCACCACAGGTTAACAGTGATTCATACACAGGTCACACACAAACACAAACCTTCATCTGAAGCCAGTGGTAGAAGTCTGTAGAGAGTGATGGTATGGTCTGTAACTCCAGATCTATGTCCTCAAACTGCTCATCATCTAACAGCTCTTCTTTCTGACAAGACAAATGAGGGTACATTATGATAACAGCCTGTAGAAGGTGAGGATAGCTGTTGTCTCTGGGCGTACAAGTGCTAGCAGACTAGCCACCAGTAACAGAGGAATAACAGAGGAGTTAACTCACATATCTCCTGAGCAGCTGCTGAACCCGGGCGTGGGTGCACCTGGTGGATTTCAGGGAGTATGAGTAGGCCTGGAGTAGGCCTGGAGTGGAACCACAACATGGGTACACACAGCTCAGGGTGAGGAAGAACAGGGGAAACAGAACGCACCACCAAACAGCCATCTGGAAGAGACAGGGAGAGAATGAATGTATGCTGAACTGCACAATCACAACATTTATTCCAATCAATATTCATTACATGTTGGCTACTTGTGGAACTCTGTAATGGCTCTATTCAATCTGTATTGCGGAAGTTCAGCTTTATAGCGTGATTGAAATTAAAAGGCAATGTTCTGGTTTTAATGGAGACTGCACTGACAGATGGTACAAATTGTAGATCCTTGACAATCTAGTACCTACTATGGAAAACTGTAGAATTTGACAAGCTCCAAAAATCCTTACTTTCTAACCTAGTATCATTCTCCCATCACACTAACACAGACTTCTTAGTATCTAAGCCTTATAGCGATAATGGAGTATACCACAGGTGGTCCAGCTATGGAACACCTGTAAAGCTCAACACTAGTTCAGAGAGTGAGCTCGAGAGACAGAGCAGACTTACCTTTTAGCGATAACAATCTGTGATTGACATACATCCTAGGAGCATCTTTTGATATTTATATATGTCTTTAGTTTCTCTTGTGGCCGGGAGTTTTTCTCAGGAGCTTGAGTAGGGGTTCCTGCACGGATGATTCATCTCAATTGCCAATTCAATGTAGAAGGTTGTAAGGTTTTCACTATCATTTTGAGATAAAAGGGCCTAATATGATGTATAATTAGGCTAATAAATGTTGTATAATTATGCTAATAAATCTTATCTTGATCGAACTCTACTTTTTAAACTTTTTACAGTGTAATTGCAATCTAGCCTAATTAGTCATTATATATGATATTCTGATGAGAATAGTGAACTACATTTTATTTTTGTATCTGATTTATTAGACCATTGGATCGGTATTGGGTTTAAAGACCTACAATCCCTCCTTTACTCTTTACATTAGTAGTGTGCCAAATTATTTTAAACGGGGCTTATAAGTAGTTTATACACAGTTAGTTACTTGTTAATCGTTTATAAATAATTAATATACAGTTATAAAACAATGATTGAAATTGTGTGATTTGTCATTTAGCTGGTTGCCAAATACTGTCATATAACCAAAATATCAATCACACAAATTCAACCATTGGATTCCTAGCTGTTTATTAATGATGTATAAACTACAGGTATCTCCCAAAATAAAGGAAACAACAACATGTGTCTTAATAGGGTGTTGGGGCACCATTTAAAAAAAAAAACATTTTTTACATTTTAGTCATTTAGCAGACGCTCTTATCCAGAGCAACTTACAGTAGTGAATGCATACATTTCAGACATTTCATATATTTCATACATTTTTTCCCCCCGTACTGGTCCCCCGTGGGAATCAAACCCACAACCCTGGCGTTACAAACACCATGCTCTACCAACTGAGTCACACGGGACCACCACAAGCCAGAACAGCTTCAATGGTGTTTTGTTGATGATGGTGAAAAATGCTGTCTCAGGCGCTGCTCCAGAATCTCCCGTAAGTGCTCAATTGGATTGAGATCTGGTGACGAAGACGGCCATGGCATATAGTTTTCATGCTTGTCAAACCACTGCGCTTTGGAAGGGGGCATTGTCATCCTATGGAGGCATAGCTATGGCAGCCAAAATAATGGCCTGCCCAGCATTTTTATACATGGCTCTAAGCATGATGGGATGTTAATTGCTTAAATAATTCAGGAACCACACCTGTGTGGAAGCACCTGCCTTCAATATACTTTGTATCCCTCATTTACTCAAGTCTTTCCATTATTTTGGCAGTTACCTGTAGCTCAGTATTTCAATCATTTATTTTATACAGTCATTATTGCTCATCTTTATCAACGGTGTTAATCATTTCGAACCCCAATGTCTTTATATATTCATATATGTGACACGCCCTGACGAATCCAGTTGGTAGTCTGAAAACACGCATTGGAAATAAGCTAAAGTAGAAATATCAAAATCTGGTCCAAAATATTTAATGCATAAATACCTACATCAACATGTAATCTTGAATTTTGTCACATTTTATATGCATACAGCACCTCTTATAATGAGGGCATACATTATGGGTTTGGCTATAGGATAGCACTAGCTGAGACGTTGACAATAACAAGTTTACCAGAAACAGCTGATTCCACATGCAAATTGTTTTAATCCAAATTAAGAGTTAAAAGGTAAATTAAACAAATCCCTTTATTTTTCAGAAACCTTTATAATAGTATACCTTATACTATGTATAATGTATAGTGTTAAAAAAATTGTGAACTTGGATGGATGGATGACCAAGACGTAGGTGGGTGACTATAGAAGAAGAGGATGAAGCAGCATTATTATCTAAATTACAGTATTTTGTTCCAGAAATAGACAACTAATCACTGCCTAAAATAATCGTGGAAACTAAAGCTTCATTGGGCAATTACATTTTTTTATTCACTTTGTGTCACGTCCTGACCAATATAAGGGTTAATTGTTATTGTAGTTTGGTCAGGACGTGGCAGAGGGTATTTGTTTTATGTGGTTCGGGGTGGTGTTTTATTTAGTGGGGCATTTGATTTGTGTACTCCGGGGTTTTTGGGCACTGTTTTTGTATTCATGTATTTCTATGTTTGGTCTGGTGAGTCTGGTTCTATGTTTGGTTAATTGGGGTGGGGACTCTCAATTGAAGGCAGGTGTTGTCTATTTGCCTTTGATTGAGAGTCCTATATATTAGGGGGTGTTTGTAATTTGTGGGAGATTGTTTCTTGTTTAGCGTGAGTAAGCCTTACAAGACTGTTGTGGTGATCGTGAGTTCGTTTTGTTTATAATTTTGGTGTTCGTATTTTTGAGTTAAATAAAACGTCAAGATGAGCATCCACAATCCTGCTGCATTTTGGTCCTCCTTTCCCAATGACAACTGTGACACTTTGATGTTACTGCACAGACCACCATGGTAGTTGTAGAGTATGAAAAACATATCCCATTTATGCCCACCTAAAATAATATCTCAAAATGCAATTGATAGTAATTTTGAAAGTGAATAATTGTGAAAGCACTGTTCTCATTCAGGATGCAGTATGTCAGTACTTTAAGTCTGGCAGCACAGTTAATCAAATGATACACTTTGCATTGACCAGCAGCATGCACTAATCCACAAGTCATATCAGGAGTCTGCTTGGAATATACACTACCATTCAAAAGTTTGGGGTCACTTAGAAATGTCCTTGTTTTTGAAAGAAAAGCACATTTGTTGTCCATTAAAAAAACATCAAATTGATCAGAAATACAGTGTAGACATTGTTAATGTTGTAAATGACTATTGTAGCTGGAAACGGCAGATTTTTTATGGAATATCTATATAGGCGTACAGAGGCCCATTATCAGCAACCAACACTCCTGTGTTCCAATGGCACGTTGTGTTAGCTAATCCAAGTTTATCATTTTAAAAGGCTAATTGATCATTAGAAAACCCTTTTGCAATTATGTTAGCACAGCTGAAAACTGACAACTGGCCTTCTTTAGACTAGTTGAGTATCTGGAGCATCAGCATTTGTGGGTTCGATTACAGGCTCAAAATGGCCAGAAACAAAGTACTTTCTTCTAAAACTCGTCAGTCTATTCTTGTTCTGAGAAATGAAGGCTATTCCATGCGAGAAATTACCAAGAAACTGAAGATCTCGTACAACGCTGTGTACTACTCCCTTCACAGAACAGCGCAAACTAGCTCTAACCAGAATAGAAAGAGGAGTGGGAGGCCCCAGTGCACAACTGAGAAAGAGGACAACTACATTAGAGTGTCTAGTTTGAGAAACAGATGCCTCACAAATCCTCAACTGGCAGCTTCATTAAATAGTACCCGCAAAACACCAGTCTTAACGTCAACAGTGAAGAGGCGACTCTGGGATGCTGGCCTTTTGAACGGTAGTGTATATTTTTGTATAATTAACAAAAAAAAAGTGTAGAAGCACCTATTGATGTTATCAACCATTTTTTTTTACAGCTTACCTGTTGCTGCACGGTATGAGATAAGTCACAAGACAACATTTCACAAATACAGCCAGCGTTCTTGCATTCACACACACACTGTCAGTCATCATAATGCATACCCACTCTGGTCGTTGCACCATATAAATGATGTACACTACAGGGCAAAGGTGTGCATGTAAAATGTGGTAATCATACAGTGAAGGGATCAAAGGTCACTCAATAACCCTTGTGCCTAGACAAGAATGTCCCCTCCACTGCACAATTATTGCTGCAAATGTAGCAGTTTACTGTTTTTGGCTTTCTGTCTTGCCATTTATTTATAGAATTTGACAGTTGAGATTTTTGGAAAATAAACATTTCCGGCAGTTTTAAAATATACTTTTGATGATAAAAAAAATATTTGTAGGTTGTTGTATCATAGTGCCGTCTTCAGAGCATTGCATCACATTTGTGTGTCATAGACAGTCTGAGTAATAGTGGTCTCTCTCTTTTCGCTTTCTCTCTCCATCTACTTTCTCAATTACGAGCAAGCGATAGAGAGAGAGAGAGAGAGAGAGGAGTCATTTTCTGGATTGCGGAAGCAGGCCGTTTCATCACAGTCTTATGCAGAGAGTGGCAGGTGATAAAAAGAGCAGAGAGGAGTTTCTGTCCTGCCAATCTCCTGGTGATCCCCCAGAATCAGCAGCCTGCAGGGGGACTGCCATGGGAATGTCTCAGAGTACATCATCAGTACCATTTTTACCACCTTCACCACCACCGTCATGACCATCATGACTATCCATCCCACTTTCTGTTATCAAGAGCCATAGCAGAGATATGATATGGCACTCTGGCATTACCCTAAGGCCGACGGTCATAAATAGTCATAATCAAGATTCAAATGAGAGATAAAAGATATATTAAGCAGCTGCTTAATCGATTTAGTGATCAGTCAAAACCAGCCAGTAGTATGGGCACAGCTGTGGTACTTGGTACTATCTGAGTGTGTATCTGTGGTGTCACTGTTGTGGCCCTACTGGCCCGTGCACACAGGTCAGGTTCAGACCTGGAGAGAGGAAGTGGACAGTTGGGACAGATACAGTATCTACTTCCTCTCCTTGGGGAGCAGAACACTCTCACAGTGATGTGGTATCGGGAGGGGCTGAGTGGGAGTGTGTGGATGTGTGTGTTGTGTGGAAGAAGATCTTTATGAGTCACATACATACATACTACCCCTTTCAAATCACACTCATGACTCACCAGATGGGCTTCCCTCATTCTTATGACTCCCTGTGCTCTCTCAGTTTGAAGGAACACTGACAGAGATTCCCCCTGTCTCGGTCACTTTTAGTTTCAATACATATATTTTAATTTCATTACCTTTCCTTACCATTTTTCAAATCAAATCAAAAATCGAATCAAATTTTATTGGTCACATATACATGGTTAGCAGATGTTATTGCGAGTGTAGCGAAATGCTTGTGCTTCAAGTTCCGACAGTGCAGCAATATCTAACAATGTAATCTAACAATTCCATAACAACTACCTAATACACACAAATCTAAGTAAAGGAATGGAATAAGAATATATACACTACCGGTCAAAAGTTTTAGAACACCTACTCAGTCAAGGGTTTTTCTTTATTTTTACTGTTTTCTACATTGTTGAATAATAGTGAAGATATCAAAACTATGAAATAACACATAGGAAATCATGTAGTAACCAGAAAATAATTAAACAAATCCAAATACATTTTATATTTGAGATTCTTCAAATAGCCAACAATTGCCTTGATTACAGCTTTGCACACTTTTGGCATTCTCTCAACCAGCTTCAAATCAAATCAAATCAAATTTATTTTTATATAGCCCTTCGTACATCAGCTGATATTCTCAAAGTGCTGTACAGAAACCCAGCCTAAAACCCCAAACAGCAAGCAAAGCATGTGAAAGAAGCACGGTGGCTAGGAAAAACTCCCTAGGAAAAACTCCCTAGAAAGGCCAAAAACCTAGGAAGAAACCTAGAGAGGAACCAGGCTATGAGGGGTGGCCAGTCCTCTTCTGGCTGTGCAGGGTGGATATTATAACAGAACATGGTCAAAATGTTAAAATGTTAAAATGTTCATAAATGACCAGCATGGTCAAATAATAATAATCATAGTAGTTGTCGAGGGTGCAACAAGCACGTCCGGTGAACAGGTCAGGGTTCCATAGCCGCAGGCAGAACAGTTGAAACTGGAGCAGCAGCACGGCCAGGTGGACTGGGGACAGCAAGGAGTCATCATACCAGGTAGTCCTGAGGCATGGTCCTAGGGCTCAGGTCCTCCGAGAGAAAGACAGAAAGAGAGAAAGAGAGAATTAGAGAGAGCATATTTAAATACACACAGGACACCGGATAAGACAAGAGAAATACTCCAGATGTAACAGACTGACCCTAGCCCCCCGACACATAAACTACTGCAGCATAAATACTGGAGGCTGAGACAGGAGGGATCAGAAGACACTGTGGCCCCATCCGATGATACCCCCGGACAGGGCCAAACAGGCAGGATATAACCCCACCCACTTTGCCAAATATAACCCCACCCACTTCACCTGGAATATTTTTCCAACAGTCTTGAAGGAGTTCCCACATATTCTGAGCACTTGTTGGCAGTTTTTCCTTCACTCTGCAGTCTGATACATTCCAAAACATCTCAATTTGGTTGAGGGATTGTGGAAGCCAGGTCATTTGATGCAGCACTCCATCACTCTCCTTCTTGGTAAAATAGCCCATACTGCACACAGCCTGGAGGTGTGTTGGGACATTGTCCTCTTGAAAAACAAATTATAGTCCCACTAAGTGCAAACCAGATGGGATGGTGTATTGCTGCAGAATGCTGTGGTAGCCATGCTGGTTAAGTGTGCCTTGAATTCTAAATAAATCACAGACAATGTCACCAGCAAAGCACCCCCACACCATCACACCTCCTCCTCCATGCTTTACGGTGGGAAATACACATGTTGATATCATCCGTTCACCCACACGCACCTCACAAAGACATGGCAGTTGGAACCAAAAATCTCAAATTTGGACTCCAGACCAAAGGACATATTTCCACCGGTCTAATGTCCATTGCTCGTGTTTCTTGGCCCAACCAAGACTCTTCTTATTTCTGTCCTTTAGTAGTGGTTTCTTTGCAGAAATTCGACCATGAAGGCCTGATTCACACAGTCTCCACTGAACAGTTGATGTTGAGATGTGTTTGTTACTTGAACTCTGTGAAGCATTTATTTCGGCTGCAATTTCTGAGCCTGGTAACTCGAATGAACTTATTCTCTGCCGCATCTGGGCCGGCCACGGAGAATGAGAACCCACAGTCCTTGGTAGCGGGCCACGTCGGTGGCACTGTATTATCCTCAAAGGCGGCAAATAAGGTGTTTAGTTTGTCTGGAAGCAAGACGTTGGTGTCTGTGACGTGGCTGGTTTTCCTTTTGTAGTCCGTGATTGTCTGTAGACCTGCCACATACGTCTCGTGTCTGAGCCGTTGAAGTGCGACTCCACTTTGTCTCTATACTGACATTTCGCCAGTTTGTGTAACGGTTGTCGTCGGATTGAGACCAAAACGCAGCGGGTATATGTGTACTCATCTTCTTTTATTATGGAAAGAAGGAAAAAACAAAATAAACACGTACACCAAATGAAACACAACGACGAATAAACATTCCTGTAAGGCCATAAGCTATACATGGAACAATCTCCCACAAACACTAAACCAAACACATACCCATATATAGGACTCTCAATCAGAGGCAACGAGAAAACACCTGCCTCCAATTGAGAGTCCAACCCCAATAAACAAAACATAGAAATACAAAAGACTAGACAGAACATAGAAATACACTAACATAGAACAGTACCCAAAAACCCGGAAATAATAAATCAAACACCCTACTAAATAAACCACCACCCCGAACCACATAAAACAAATACCCTCTGCCATGTCCTGACCAAACTACAATAACAAATAACCCTTATACTGGTCAGGACGTGACAGTCCCCCCCCCTAAAGGTGCAGACCCCGGATGCACCTCATAAATTTTTAAAAAAAAAACAACAAAATAAATCACCCTAAACTAAAGGGAGGGAAGGGAGGGTGGCTGCCGTCACTGACGGCACTTGTGCTACATCCCCCCTCCCCAACCCACCTATACAGGAGGTGGTTCTGGCTCCGGCCTACTGTCCTCCAGAATGCAGACAGACTTGATCAGTTTCGGGCCGTAGGCAGACTCCCCTCGTTCCGGATCGTAGGCAGACCTCTTCCGTTCCACACTGTAGGCAGACTCATTTGATACACAGTTACTCATATTTAGTTCCGGATCATCAACAGACTTACTCAGTTCCGGGTTGCTGATAGACTCCCTTGGTTCCGGGTCATAGTCAGACTCACCCGGTTCTGGGTCGCAGGCAGACCCCTTCGGTTCCGGGTCGCAGGCAGACTCCCTCGGTTCCGGGTCGCAGGCAGACTCCCTCGGTTCCGGGTCGCAGGCAGACTCCCTCGGTTCCGGGTCGCAGGCAGACTCACTCGGTTCCGGGTCGCAGGCAGACTCACTCGGTTCCGGACTGCACACTATTGCCGGATACTCTGGACTGGACACTGTTGCCGGATACTCTGGACTGGACACTGTTGCCGGATACTCTGGACTGGACACTGTTGCCGGATACTCTGGACTGAGCTGACGCACTGGAAGCCTGATGCGTGGTGCTGGTACTGGAGGTATCAGCCTGGGAACACGCACCTCAGGGCTAGTGCGGGGAGCGGGAACAGGCCGAGTCGGACGGACTGGGTTGACGCACTGGAAGCCTGATGCGTGGTGCTGGTACTGGAGGTATCAGCCTGGGAACACGCACCTCAGGGCTAGTGCGGGGAGCGGGAACAGGCCGAGTCGGACTGGGTTGACGCACTGGAAGCCTGATGTGTGGTGCTGGTACTGGAGGTATCAGCCTGGGGACACGCACCTCAGGGCTAGTGCGGGGAGCGGGAACAGGCCGAGTCGGACTGGGTTGACTCACTGGAAGCCTGATGCGTGGTGCTGGTACTGGAGGTATCAGCCTGGGAACACGCACCTCAGGGCTAGTGCGGGGAGCGGGAACAGGACGAGTCGGACTGGGTTGACGCACTGGAAGCCTGATGCGTGGTGCTGGTACTGGAGGTATCAGCCTGGGAACACGCACCTCAGGGCTAGTGCGGGGAGCGGGAACAGGACGAGTCGGACTGGGCTGACGCACTGGAAGCCTGATGCGTGGTGCTGGTACTGGAGGTATCAGCCTGGGAACACGCACCTCAGGGCTAGTGCGGGGAGCGGGAATAGGACGAGTCGGACAGGGCTGACGCACTGGACCGTAGAGGCGTACTGGCGGTCTCGAGTGCAGGACTGACATCCCCCATATTGGCTGGATGCCCACTTTCCCCTGGCAAATGCGGGGCGCTGGTACTGCGCGTACCGGCCTGAAAATACCCGGCCTCGCCACAGCACCCATCACCCCAAAACATGGGACCTGTCCAGTTAGTCTCTGCCCAAAAAAGGTACGGGGAGTTGGCCTGGGGCTCCATATTCACCCAGCCAAACTACCCGTGTGCCCCCCCCAAAAAAATTATTGGGGCTGCCTCTCAGGCTTAAACGCCAGTCGTGTTCCCCTGTAGCGTTCCCTGTCTTCGCTCCACTTCCTCCATGGACCTTCTCCGGCCATAATCTCCTCCCACGTCCACTTCTCACGATCATTCCTCCGTTGCTCCTTCCTCCGCTGCTTGGTCCTTATTTGGTGGGAGATTCTGTAACGGTTGTCGTCGGATTGAGACCAAAACGCAGCGGGTATATGTGTACTCATCTTCTTTTATTATGGAAAGAAGGAAAAAACAAAATAAACACGTACACCAAATGAAACACAACGACGAATAAACATTCCTGTAAGGCCATAAGCTATACATGGAACAATCTCCCACAAACACTAAACCAAACACATACCCATATATAGGACTCTCAATCAGAGGCAACGAGAAAACACCTGCCTCCAATTGAGAGTCCAACCCCAATAAACAAAACATAGAAATACAAAAGACTAGACAGAACATAGAATTACACTAACATAGAACAGTACCCCAAAACCCGGAAATAATAAATCAAACACCCTACTAAATAAACCACCACCCCGAACCACATAAAACAAATACCCTCTGCCACGTCCTGACCAAACTACAATAACAAATAACCCTTATACTGGTCAGGACGTGACAGTTTGATTGCCTAACTACACTGTTTGTATTCGGCCATATTCCCAGACATCTTTCCATGGTTAAATGCGATGGTTCGCGCTTTCAGTTTTGTGCGAATGCCGCCATCTATCCATGGTTTCTGGTTAGGGTAGGTTTTAGTGACCAAGTGAGCAGTCACGATACCATGGAACACCAAAATGTTTGCTCTTCTCTGCTCTTTTGCACCTGACCCCAGCAATCCATTTCCTTATATCTGTACCATATTATTTTCACTAGAGAAGCCCTAAAGACAGTTAAAAGCATAAACTGTCAATATTAAACCAGATAGTAATTCTGTTCCTTCTCCTGGGGTCTTTGTCACTGTGAGAAATGTATTGGGGATAAGTGCTAACAAATCAAATTGGATTGATTGCCTCAGTTTCTATCAGTTCAGGGACCAAATGCTGAAAAACAGTTCAGTGTTAGTCTAGATCCGCTTGGGGGAGTGCTAGCCTAAAACCATTTCAGTGTGATTACAAGCCTATGTGCACTAAGATGAGCTCTCCTTGTCCGAGAACTTATTTTTGGGATGTGATCCTGTCTCTCTCTGTATGCCAGGGTCCGAATTTTTCATCGACAGTACTGTCTGGATTTGTATCTTGTGTAAACTTCGAACATGTGCATATTTTACTAACTGGGCCCGTCCACCAATTCGGTGCCTTTTGAGATGTGTTACTTGGTGAAAGAAAACCTTTGATTTGCACCTAATTTTAACATTCTGTCATAAAGAGCACATGTTCAACTTCATAAAAAGCGTGTTTTCCCATCTAAAGAGGTTAAATTAAAAAAATACTATCGTAAGTGCCTATTAAGTGTAGGGTTCAAGATTTAATCTTAAATCAGCCATAAATCCCCTCGTGACAGGGGAAATGGAAGCTGGCAAGCTTCACATAAAACATTTCTATCCTGTCTATGTGTCACGTTTGACTTGGACTGGTGGATGTGTGGAATCAAGTGCAGGAGACAGAGGTGCTGGAGGTGAGTGTCTTTAATGATCCTACTCACACACACGCCGAAAAGCACAGGGTGCTATACAAAGTTCCAGTAATTGGTTAACTGCGCCCATACAGCACAAACAAAATACACTTTCTAAGGCAAGGAGCGCAGCCCGGTAAATCCTTTCACAAAAAACAAACTATCGATCACACAACGTGGACAATAAACAATCCCGCACAAAATCCCAACTGAAAACACACATTAAATAAGTCCCCACTAATGACATACACAAAACAGGTGCGGAACAGACAGACAAAACTAAACGACACAGAAACAACGATCGGTGGCAGCTAATAGGCCGGCGACGACGACCGGCGAGCGCCGCCCGACCGAGGAGGGGCGCCACTTTCGTTGGATCCTGTGACACTATGGTGTTAGATTCTGGGTTAAACTTGGAATATTGTTAAACTAGAGACATGATACATCAGGAGTAATACTATAGTATATGAGGAGTGATAGAAACTGTTTTTTTTACATCAGAAGTTAATGGTTATCTATAGGAGCCAGATGGCTTTGGAATGTGCTGGGTAGAGGGGAGGCAGTCACGGGAGTGCTATAGGTGATACGGGTGGAGAGCTTTGGATTAGGCATCAAGGGGGTTGAGGTCAGGTCACCTTAATGGAGGAGGAGCGGTTTATTACCCCATCACTTCGTCTTCCTGTCGAACCATAACAGATGTAGGGGTTGGAGAGAAGGAGGAGTGCATCTAAATTGGAGTATATATACACTTGTGTTGGTGGAAACATGTTTTGTCTAATGCAGCTGTATTGATCCTCTGGGAAGGATAAACTTGGTTAAGCTTTCATAGTGTCCGGTGACTTTTTTACTCGGAGAATTAGAACCTAACAATGGGTAAGAAGGTTGGAGTGTCACGCTCGACCCAGTCAGTTTTCCACAACAAATACCTTAAAATGGCCAAGAAGAGTAGAACCAGCTGACCTGCTTTTACATTATGAATTGACTATTAGATGTTGAATGTTTCTTCAGAATTTTAAATTTTTATAATAGTTTCATCTTATTAAAATGAGAGTTCAGTTCACGTTACAGGGTTGACCTTAAAATGAGGTTTTTTTTTAACCTTCAAATGAATCACTAAAACATGAAATAAATAATAATCTTCAGAAATGACTGTCAAATCAATCAAAATAATTAGGACTTTACAATCATGGTGTAAACTTGGAGAATGTTGGAGTTAAGTGGGTTAAAATCTCCCTTGAAGTCACAGAGGGTGCACTTAGAGACTTGTCAAAATGCTGAATTTTGTCAATTTAGCAAGTCATCATTTATATAAAAAAATGGATATATCGAATTCTCCACTCCATTGAATATAACAGGCTTTTAACATTAAATATTGGTGCACTATTTGTACTTAAAATATCAAAAGGATGCCAAAGGCACTCATTTCGTGGAACAACTCAACTATTACAGTGTTTGGATTGTGTCTATTACAGTGTATCCAGATTTGAATCCTGAAGCATGTGGATGTCCATGCATGTCTGATCACTGATTATAGACCAGTCAACATGCTGTGTTACCTGAGCTGTGGAGCAGTGAAATATGATGTATATCAAGGTAATTGTCACACCCTGACCATAGAGAGCCCTTGGTTCTCTATGGTGTAGTAGGTCAGGGCGTGACTAGGGGGTGTTCTAGTTCAATATTTCTATGTTGGTGTTTTGTATGGTTCCCAATTAGAGGCAGCTGGTAATCGTTGCCTCTAATTGGGGATCATATTTAGGTAGCCATTTCGCCCACTTGTGTTTGTGGGA
This sequence comes from Salmo salar, assembly GCF_965601325.2. Taxonomy (NCBI): domain Eukaryota; kingdom Metazoa; phylum Chordata; class Actinopteri; order Salmoniformes; family Salmonidae; genus Salmo; species Salmo salar. The sequence goes on along the minus strand of NC_138303.1, from coordinate 86,042,854 downwards.
TAGTGTTTGTTTTGGTGCTTGTGTCACCATGTAGTCACGTTGTGTTTATTGTTTTGGTTAAGGAAGTTTCACTTTAAATAAATATGTGGAACTCAACAAACGCTGCGCCTTGGTCCGTCTCTTACAACAACCGTGACAGTAATATGTCAAAAATGTACCACTTTTTCAACAAATCCCTTTTAAGTTGAAGATTTAGTGGCATGTAACCTATTCAGCAATGTGACCATATTCATCCGCTCAAAGGAAAAACAAATCTGTTGTCTTATAGAGTTTGCTGTAGAGCAACAGAGGACAGACAGCAGAAGACAGTGGGCCAACCTCATTTCACTCCTACAGAAAGTGAGTCAATGCCTCGATGCCTGTCTGCCACATAAGTTACTGTTCGATTGAACGTTAGAATGGGCAAAACAAGTGACCTAAGCAACTTTGAGTGTGGTATGATCGTCAGTGCCAGGAGCGCCGGTTCCAGTATCTCAGAAACGGCTGGCATCCTAGGCTTTTCACGCACGAGCACGACAGTGTCAAATCACACACATGACTCACCAGTAGAGCTACCCTCATTCTGTTTGAAGGAACACTGACAGAGATTCCCCTGTCTCGGTCACTTTTAGTTTCAATACATCTGTTTTAGTTTCATTTGCTTTCCTTCCCATTTTTGGTAAGCAAGAGAGCACTGACGATACCATGGAACACCAAAACGCTTGCTCTGCTCTTTTGCAATGTACGGACAGTACCTGACCCCAGCAATCCCTTTACTTATATCTCTATCTCCCACTGTACATCTATACCCTGCCATATTATTTGCACTAGAAAAGCCCTAAAGACAGTGTGATTACATACCTGTAGTAGCGGTGATCTATAGTACCAGTCAAAAGTTTGGACACACCTACTCATTCAAGGATTTTTCTTTATTTTTACTATTTTCTACATTGTAGAATAACAGTGAAGACATCAAAATGATAAAATACCACATATGTAGTATCCAAAAAAGTGTTTAACAAATCTAAATATATTTTATATTTCAGCCACCTTTTGCCTTGATGACAGCTTTGCACACTCTTGGCATTCTCTCAACCAGCTTCATGAGGTAGTCACCTGGAATGCATTTCAATTAACCCATCTCAATTGGGTTGAGGTCGGGTGATTGTGGAGACCAGGTCATTTGATACAGCACTCCATCACTCTCCTTGGTCAAATTGCCCTTACACAGCCTGGAGGTGTGTTTTGGGTCATTGTCCTATTGAAAAACCAATGATAGTCCCACTAAGCCCAAACCAGATGCGATGGCGTATCACTGCAGAAGGCTGTGGTAGCCTTTGCTGGTTAAGTGTGCCTTGAATTCTAAATAAATCACAGACAGTGTCACCAGCAAAGCACCCCCACATCATCACACCTCCTCCTCCATGCTTCACGGTGGGAACCACACATGCAGAGATAATTCGTTCACCTACTCTGCGTCTCACAAAGATACGGCGGTTGGAACCAAAAATCTCAAATTTGGACTTGTCAGACCAAAGGACATATTTCCACCATGTCCATTGCTCGTGTTGCTTGGACCAAGCAAGTCTCTACTTCTTATTGGTGTCCTTTAGTAGTGGTTTCTTTGCAGCAATTAGACCATGAAGGCCTGATTCACACAGTCTCCTCTGAACAGTTGATGTTGAGATGTGTCTGTTACTTAAACAAGACAGCTGATAGGAACAAACGCATTAAGAAGGAAATAAATTCCCCAAGTTAAAAAAAAAAAAAATCTTCCTTTTTCGTGGTATCCAATTGGTAGTTACAGTCTTGTCTCATTGTTGCAACTCCCATATGGACTCGGGAGAGGCGAAGGTCGAGAGCCATGCGTCCTCCGAAACACAACCCAACCAAGTAGCACTGCTTCTTGACACAATGCCCACTTAACACGGAAGCCAGCCGCCCCAATGTGTTGGAGGAAACACCATACACCTACTTGGCCACCGTATCACTGCGCCCGGCCCGCCACAGGAGTCGCTAGTGCGCGATGGGACAAGGATATACCTGCCGGCCAAGCCTCTCCCCTAACCCGGACGACACTGGGCCAATTGTGCGTCGCCCCATGGGTCTTCCGGTTGCGGCCAGCCGACAGAACCTGGACTCGAACCCAGAATCTCTAGTGGCACCGCTATCACTGCGATGCAGTGCCTTAGACCACTGCACCACTCAGGAGGCCCAAATTAACTTAAATTCCACACATTAACTTTTAAGGAACACCTGTTAAATGGAATGCATTCCAGGTTACTACCTCGTGATGCTGGTTGTGAGAATGCAAAGAGTGTGCAAAGCTGTCATCAAGGCAAAGGGTGGCTACTTTGAAGAATCTCAAATATAAAATATACTTTGATTTGTTTAACACTTTTTTGGTTACTACATAATTCCATGTGTTATTTCATAGTGTTGATGTCTTCACTATGATTCTACAATGTAGAAAATAATAAAAAAGAAGAAAAAACCTTGAATAAGTTGGTGTGTCCAAACTTTTGACTGATACTGTATGTCTGCCTATATTAGTTACTATGCTGTTACTAAGCAGTAATGTATTACGGTAGTGTTATGTTATGACACCTAATAGGAAATGCACATGCTACTAATGTAGGGCACGAGATGTTTTAACTCAACAGCACTAAACTGTACTCCCGTCTCCCGCCTGGTAATTTTCTCCACAACACAAATATTACAGTGGCGATGAGGTGATTAAGCTTCTTAAACGGACATTGCTTGATGGGAAGAATGTTGCGTGAGTAATTAAACTCAATATAATGATGTAAATCGTCAGTTTTTTCCTACAGTAGCAGGAACAGTGTTCAAGAGCTGCCAAATAGCAAGCCTATGGGAGTCCAGAATAGCGACACTGCCCTCTGGTGGTGATAACTGTCGTTGAACCCATTGAAAATAGACGATCTCAGTGGAGAAATAGTGTAAAAAAAATAAAGATTAAACTTAACAGTGTGCACATTATTACAAATGAGTGCAGATAATGAAAAAAATTCAGAAACTACTGAAATGGAGAAAGTAAAGAATTAGATGACATTTCTGAAAATGAAGGAATACAAGCAATGTGGAAACTGAACAATTAACAGTGAAAATTGCAACCATTGGTCGAGTACCAGAGTTTGAGGCTACAAAAGAGCATTTTGATTCCTATTTAGAGTGTTTTGGGCGTTGGCTGGCTGCAAATGAATTTAACCTGTTAGGGCTAGGGGGCAGTATTTACACGGCCAGATAAAAAACGTACCCGATTTAATCTGGTTATTACTACTGCTCAGAAACTAGAATATGCATATAATTATTGGCTTTGGATAGAAAACACCCTAAAGTTTCTAAAACTGTTTGAATGGTGTCTGTGAATATAACAGAACTCATATGGCAGGCAAAAACCTGAGAAGATTCTGTACAGGAAGTGCCCTCTCTGACCATTCCTTGGGCTTCTTGGCTCTGTTTATTGAAAACTTAGGATCTTTGCTGTAACGTGACACTTCCTACGGCTCCCATAGGCTCTCAGAACCCGGGAAAAAGCTGAATGATGTAATTCCAGCCGCTGGCTAAAAAACTTTAGCGCCTTTGGTAAGTGGTCTATCAGAGGACCATCAGACTGAGGCGCATGCACGGGGCGACACCATGTTTTTATTTTCTCTCTCTTTGTACCAAAACACAATTTCCCGGTCGGAATATTATCGCTTTTTTACAAGAAAAATTGCATAAAAATTGATTTTAAACAGCGGTTGACATGCTTCGAAGTCCAGTAATGGAATATTTAGATTTTTTTTGTCACGAAACGCGTCGGGCGCGTCACCCTTCTTTACCCTTTCGGATAGTGTCTTGAACGCACGAACAAAACGCCGATATTTGGATATAACTATGGATTATTTTGAACCAAACCAACATTTGTTATTGAAGTAGAAGTCCTGGGAGTGCATTCTGACGAAGAACACCAAAGGTAATAACATTTTTCTTATAGTAAATCTGACTTTGGTGAGGGCTAAACTTGCTGGGTGTCTAAATAGCTAGCCCTGTGATGCCGGGCTATCTACTTAGAATATTGCAAAATGTGCTTTCACCAAAAAGCTATTTTAAAATCGGACATAGCGAGTGCATAGAGGAGTTCTGTATCTATAATTCTTAAAATAATTGTTATGTTTTTTGTGAACGTTTATCGTGAGTAATTTAGTAAATTCACCGGAAGTTTGCGGGGGGTATGCTAGTTCTGAACGTCACATGCTAATGTAAAAAGCTGGTTTTTGATATAAATATGAACTTGATTGAACAAAACATGCATGTATTGTATAACATAATGTCCTAAGATTGTCATCTGATGAAGATCATCAAAGGTTAGTGCTGCATTTAGCTGTGGTTTGGGTTTATGTGACATTCTATGCTAGCTTGAAAAATGGGTGTCTGATTATTTCTGGCTGGGTACTCTGCTGACATAATCTAATGTTTTGCTTTCGTTGTAAAGCCTTTTTGAAATCGGACAGTGTGGTTAGATTAACGAGAGTCTTTAAAATGGTGTAAAATAGTCATATGTTTGAGAAATTGAAGTAATAGCATTTCTAAGGTATTTGAATAACGCGCCACGGGATTCCACTGGCTGTTACGTAGGTGGGACGAAATCATCCCACTGGCCCTAGAGAAGTTAGATGAAAAGAAAGCAGATGTATTTCTCAGTGTTTTGGGTCCAAATGAGTATGGATTGCTGGAAGGTCTCATTGAACCAATAAAAGCAGTAGAGTTGACCTTCAGATTCTACCAATGTTACCAGAGTCAAGGGGAAACCGTGGCTGACTACATCCTTGCTTTGAAACAGCTGGCAAGTACATGTGAGTTTGTACAATTTCTTGATGACGCTCTCCAAGTTTGTATGTAGTCTCACAGGTGAAGCATATCACAGACGGCTTCTGTCAGTGAAGAACTTGACTTTCAAGAAAGCCTGTGGTATCGCACTTGGACTCGAGCTTGTCCACAGGGATAGTATTGAGCTATCGGGACATACAGATCATCAGAAAGGAGTTCACAAGGTGACACAGTGACACACGTGAAGGAAAATGCTCACATAAGTCACACTTTTCTCAGTCCCATCCTCAAGGCAACATAAGAGCACAGCAGCCCACATCACAAAAGTCTAAGCCAAGTTGGTACAGATGTGGGGGAGATTATCATCAGCACAGTGCATATCGATTCCAAAATAAAAAGTGCTACAATTTTGGAAATGTTGGACATTTACAGAGAGTATGTAAAGCTCCAAAACTCACAGCAAGAGAACACAAGGTGTCAGACGCAGCACAAGAAGAGGAAGGTACATCTGAAACAGTATTGGAACTGTTCACAGTGTACACAGCTCAATAACAAAAATATGAAATCTATCTCAGCATGGAGTTAGCTGGAAAACCAGTAAAAATGCAGCTGGACACTGGAGCATCTGTATCTTTTGTTCCAGAGTGCCCTCTTCAGCCAACATCCATCCGCCTTTCATAATACACTGGTGACACTATTCCTGTGTTAGGGCAGATCCAGGTACCAGTTGTCGTGACTTTAATACTTTATTTACTCTGATAACTGTTATTTATCTAATCAACTAACTATGTTCAATTGTCACCCGATTGAATTCATCATGTAACAATTAACTCATTAGGATTTGGGGAGCCATGGGGGCTCTTTAAAGGGGGCTCTTTAAAGAGTTAACATCTCCCGAAATAAACTATAAAGGGTCTTTACCTATCACATCCATAAACAGTCAACTTATTAATCATAACCTCGTATCATATCATCATTCTGAACAGTCTTAACATCCTGCATTTGCAAAAACCCCAGCCTTACTTATGATTCAGTACTACAAAAATTGGTTTAATTATTTATTTACTAGCTAACTAAATGGTAACACAGGATAAACATACACACTTAATACATTAGAAACAGGTCCCTAGCGGACTGACACAATATGGCAGCTTGTTACAAAAGAGATGGGGGGGCAGAGAAGGACAGAGATATAATACTTTGGTACATTTTGAAACTACTCTCACAGTAATCGTATACTTTGCACATATACCGCTGCCCGTTTGGAGTAAGAAATCATGAATGTATTTACATGGAAATGCCTTGTTGTTTTTGTGTATTTCTCCTAACCGAGCATTCTTGGAAAGGGGTTGGTTGGGCCTTTCCACGGCACGATTGTAAGGCTCTGATTGTCCAAATGGGGTCCCCACCCGTCTTCTACTGTTGCTCTCCTCTGCCGTTGCCCAGCATCCGGCGACCCATCGTGCAGTCCTGAACAGAACTACAAAGCTCACTACTTCCACTCGCTCTGGAAGAGGATTATTTGAAGATAGGCTAGCCAGCCGTGTCGATGGTTCTCAGTGGGGTGATGAGAGTAGCGTACTACGGTGATTTGAGAAGAGTAGGAGAATGGTCCCACTTAAATTCGCTTTTCTAGATACTTTACTTAGGACAGCTAATCAGCCGTACCAGTGATTGTCTGGGAGGTGACTTCATCGTCTCTACCTCGTGTTGAGATTTCAGAGTTCGAACAACTTTGGATGTGAGCTGCAGCTACACGCCTCTCTGGTCTGATATGTTAATTTTTAACCCATCGTTTTATACAGTTCGTTCAGAAAGGCCTGTTCGTGAGGCTGACACGCTCTCTGACCTCACTCAAGGGGGCGGTGACTACTTACTTGTACAAAGTTATAGAAACAATTTCCTCTTATAGTTTGTAAAATCACATCCTTCTCTTAATAACAAAAACACTTTAAAAAAAAACATTTTTCATGCACAATGCATCGGATGTACACTTCACACACATAGTGTGTATACTTTTCAAGTTACAGTATTTTCTTTATAACACCATTAATGACATCACAAAATTACACCCAAAATGTCATTAGTGGTCTTTGGGTTGGCTCTGACAAATCCCCACGTTCTATGTTAGAAATATTGTTCCAGTGTTCGCTAACGTGTTAGAGTTTTGTCTGGAAAATGTCTGTGAAACAAAGGCACATTCCTGTGTAAATTTGGAGTGGGAGATAGCTGAAAGTTATTGTCCTTGATTTACAACAGGGTGTGAGCTGTCAACCCCTCACCAGCTCCCTTCTCTCCCATCTGCGGGTGAGAGGGGGTCTGGCTGAAGTTATTTATTTCAAAGCTGATCTGACCTATTTGAATCCTTACAGGACAGTCATGACACAGTCCACTATGAGAGAAGGAGTGGATGCTACCGCTTATCATTGTTAAAGGAGAGAAACCAGCTTTGCTAGGCAGAAACCGGGTACAGAAGATCAAGCTGAACTGGGGAGAAATCTTCAGTCTGAGAAATGACAAACCAGTGAGTCAGGCTACACTCACTAACATGCTGGAGAAGCACAAATAACTTTTCAAAGATGCATATGGTGAGATACAAGAAGGAACCAAGCCTATCTTTCACAAACCACGTCCACTTTCCTATGCTCTTAAGGAAGCAGTAGAGAAAGAACTGGAGTACTTACAGAAGAATAACATCATCACGAAAGGGGAGAGTATCGACTGGGCCGCTCCTATCTCTGTAGTCCCAAAGAAATAAAAAGACAGTCAGAATGTGAGGAGACTTCAAGGTCACAGTAAATTGCTGCATACTACCAGAGGAAAATCCACTACTAAACGCTGAAGATCTGTTTGCCACTCTAGCTTGCGGGAAGGTTTTCAGTAAGCTGGACCTGTCTTTCACTTAACAGCAACTGAAGCTGAATCCGGAGTCAGAACAGTATCTGACCATCAATACACACAATGGGCTATTCAGATTCAATCGCTTGGCGTATGGGATCTCGACAGCTCCAGCGATATTCCAACATGCAATGGATCAGATCTTGGATGGATAGACAATGTTGTGTGCTTCATGGACAACATCTTTGTCAGCACCAACCATTGAAAAGCACCTTGTCCTGAACGATTACAGAAAGTTTGTGGCAAACTTGTCCACATTGTTGTAACGGCATTCTGTCACGGTTGTCGTTGGATGAAGGAGCGGACCAAAGCGCAGCGTGTGTATCGTTCCACATTTTCTTTATGAAACTGTGAAACTATGCAATACATACAAATAAACTGAAATAGCAAAACAACAAACCGTGACAAAGAGTTACAACATACACTTACTCAAAAACAATCTCCCACAAACCCAGGTGGGAAAAACAACTACTTAAGTATGATCTCCAATTAGAGACAACGATGACCAGCTGCCTCTAATTGGAGATCATCCCAAAAAAGCCCAACATAGAAATACAAAAACTAGAACATAACATAGAAAATCTAAACTAGAAAAAAAACTGTCACGCCCTAACCTACTCTATCATAGCAAATAACAGCTTTCTATGGTCAGGACGTGACAGCCCCCCCCCCCCCCAAAGGTGCAGACTCCAAATGCCACCTAAAACAACAACAACAAAAAACAAAAAAAAGGGAGGGTTAGGGTGGGTGACTAATGTCGGTGGCGGCTCTGGTGCAGGACAAAGAACCCTCTCATCACGCGGATCCTCCAGCAGAGGAGGCGGCTCCGGTTCGGGGCGAAACCCCCGCTCCGCCCGCTGATCCCTCCGCTTTTGTGTCACCGGACCCTGGATCGTCACTGAAGGACCCGGACCGTGGCTCATACCCGGAGGTTCTGGACTGCAGACCGCTGCTGGAGGTTCTGGACTGCAGACCGCTGCTGGAGACTCCGGATTGCAGACCGCCGTTGGAGGCTCCGGACTGGAGGACGTTGCTGGAGGCTCCGTACTGTGGGCCCTCTCAGGAGGCTCCGTACTGTGGGCCCTCTCAGGAGGCTCCGGACTGTGGGCCCTCTCAGGAGGCTCCGGACTGTGGGCCTTCTCAGGAGGCTCCGGACTGTGGGCCTTCTCAGGAGGCTCCGGACTGTGGGCCCTCTCAGGAGGCTCTGGACTGTGGTCCCTCTCAGGAGGCTCCGGACTGTGGGCCCTCTCAGGAAGCTCTGGACTGTGGGCCCTCTCAGGATGCTCCGGACTGTGGGCCCTCTCAGGAGGTTCCGGACTGTAAACTGTCGCCGGAAGCTCTGGACTGGGAACTGTCGCCGGAAGCTCTAGACTGGGAATGTGCACTGGAGGCCTGATGTGTGGGGCTGGCACAGGTGGCGCCAGACTGGTAACACGCACCTCAGGAGCGTATGGCTGGCACAACCCGTCCTGGCTGGACGCTCAGTGTAGCCCGGCAAATGCGGGGCGCAGGCACAGATCGCACCGGGCTATGAATGCGCACTGGTGACATAGTGCGCACTGGTGATATAGTGCGCATCACAGCATAACTCGGTGCCTGACTGGTCACATGCTCCCTACGGTAAGCACGGGGAGTTAGCTCAGGTCTACAACCTGACTCCGTCAATCTCCGCGTGTGCCCCGCCCCCAATTTGTTTTTGGAGCTGTCTCTCGGGCTTCCGTCGTTGCCGTGCTAGTCCTTATATTGTCGCCGCTCTGTTCTCGCTGCCTCCACCTGCTTCCCCGGCAGGTTTTTGTATCTCTCCAATACTTGCTCCAAGTCCAGTCTATTCTTTCTTCCAACTCCTCCAGAGACCAGGATATCATCTCCTCCCGGGCACGCTGCTTGATCCAGTTGTGGTGGGAGATTCTGTCACGGTTGTCGTAGGATGAAGGAGCGGACCAAAGCGCAGAGTGTGTATCGTTCCACATTTTCTTTGTGAAACTATGCAATACATACAAATAAACTGAAATAACATAACACCAAACTGTGACAAAGAGTTACAACATACACTTACTCAAAAACAATCTCCCACAAACCCAGGTGGGAAAAACAACTACTGAAGTATGATCTCCAATTAGAGACAATGATGACCAGCTGCCTCTAATTGGAGATCATCCCAAAAAAGCCCAACATAGAAATACAAAAACGAGAACATAACATAGAAAATCTAAACTACAAGAAAAAAACTGTCACGCCCTGACCTACTTTACCATAGAAAATAACAGCTTTCTATGGTCAGGACGTGACACATTCACCAACTTGCAGGCCAATACAAAGTGGAATTGGTCTCCACAATGCCAAGAAGCATTCAAGACTCAGAAGCAGCATCTGCTAAATAGCAAGTGGCTTTCCCACTACGACACAGAGATGAAGCTGAGACTCGCGTGTGATGCATCTCCATACGAAGTAAGAGCCGTCATCTCACATGTTCTACCATCAGATTAAGGACACCCTATCACATTTGCATCACGGACTCTGTCACCAAGTGAGAAAAATTTGAGAATAAGTTCACAGATACCTCTACGGAAGGAGGTTCCAACTGCTGACAGATCACAAGCCTCTGTTGGCCGTCCTTGGACCAAAATCAGCCATACCAACCCTAGCTGCACTTCGAATGCAACATTGGGCTCTGATATTGCTAGCCTACGACTACGAGATCGAGTACAGACGATCCAGTGATCATGCAAATAGTAATGCACTATAAAGACTACCATGCAAAAGTGACACAGACACTGAAGATGATAGAGCAGTCTTCCTAATCTCTCTCATTGACCAACTGCCCACATCTGCTTCAGACATAGCAGAGGAAAGAAGTCTTGGACTTAACATTGGCCAGCTGGCCAACCTTCGTAAATGACGATAACCTTTGTCCATTCACCACCTGGCTGTGCTGCTGCTCCAGTTTCAACTGTTCTGCCTGCGGCTATGTAACCCTGACCTGTTCACCGGACGTGCTACCTGTCCCAGACCTGCTGTTTTCAACTCTCTAGAGACAGCAGGAGCGGTAGAGATACTCTCAATGATTGGCTATGAAAAGCCAACTGACATTTAGGACATTTAGCAGCATGTAGGCCACTTTTCACCCTGTGAAGCTGTTCGCAATAAGCCTGCTACTACACTTCTTCATCCATGGTCCTGGGCTGCAACACCATGGGGACGCATCCATGTGGATTACGCCGAGATTGACAAGCAACATTTCCTTGTTGTCGTCGATGTCCATTCCAAGTGGATTGAAGTGTTCCCTGCTCAACTGACCACAGCTGAGAAGACCATCAATCTTCTCAGACACCTGTTCGCATCCTTTGGACTAGTCAAGGAGCTCATCTCGGACAATGGCCCTCCTTTCACATCAAACAATTTAGAAATGTTTCTCAATAACAACGGAGTTAGGCACATCCTGTCACCACCTCACCATCCGGCATCAAACAGAGCAGCGGAGAGAGCCGTGCAAACCTTTAAGAAGGCCTGGACTAGACTCGTCTGTGCCAAACCACCAAAGGCTTCCCCTTTTCTTGTTTACTTACCATAAAACACTACGCACAGTAACGGAACGTACACCAGCTGAACTGTTTATGAAACTCCAACCACGTGCCCTCCTAACATTGTTGAAACCAGACTTGTCAAACACTATGGCAAAGCACCAGCTACAGCAGAAGAAAGCTCATGACAGACACTTAAAGACTGTCAATGATTTCAAAGAGGGAGAGAAGGTGATGATACATGATTTCAGATACCTCAAGCGCCTGTGGAACTCAGGTGTGATCTTGCAACGCAGAGGACCTTTGACTTACCAGGTCCAAGTTGGTCATTGCTATGTCAATGTTCATGGGGATCATCTGCTACTGTCTAACGCCCCAGCAGAGACATGCGGAAAGAACAAGAACAATAATCAACCCCAGGACTATTCTCCTGACTGTGGACGTATGGGAGAGACAGTGTAACGACTGTCATAGAGAGGGGACCAAAACGCAGCGTATTGAGTGCTCATGATAAAATGTATTTTAACACAGAACACTAAAGAAAATAACAAAAGCGAAAACGATCAGCTCACAGTTCTGTCAGGTACATAGACTAAACAGAATACAACTACCCACAAACACAGGTGGAAAAAAACCCTACTTAAGTATGATCTCCAATTAGAGACAACGAGGACCAGCTGCCTCTAATTGGAGATCATCCCCCCAAAAAATAGAAATAGAAAACTAGAACTAAACATAGAAATACAAAACATAGAAAAACACAAAACACCCCCTGTCACGCCCTGAACTACTCTACCATAGAAAATAACATCTTACTATGGTCAGGATGTGACAGGCAGAGCCTGGCCTTCCATCTGAACCTGACCTTCCACCCAAACCTGGCCCACCGCCAGAATTTTGCGAGGAGCGGAGATATCCTGTTCAACAGCGAAGGGCACCTCAAAAGATTGACCTGTGAGCTGAGCTATTTCAGGAGGTAACAAACAGTAAAAACAAACAAACACTTGAATATGTCCTAGATAAAAGGAAAGAAAAACAACATTACCTGGGTTAGTTATTAGGACACAAGTTCCATCTCCTGGGCAAAATATCCCCTGGATTTGGGCTGGGATCTGAAAAGTCTGCTTCACCTAAGTAATTGAGAAATGTTTAAGAATGTATTGTTCAGATATTGCATTAGTATTTCACAAATGTATTTACCTTATTCTCTGGGAGTTGAAAGCTACGGGGGAGGAGTGTAGTATCGGTGATCTTTATCTGTCTATATTAGTTACTATGCTGTTACTTCGCCACCATGGCCTATTTATATCCTTAACTCCCTTATCTTACCTCATTTGCACTCACTGTATATAGACTTTTTCCCCTTTTTTTCTACTGTATTATTGACTGTATGTTTTGTTTATTCCATGTGTAACTGTGTTGTTGTATGTGTCGAACTGCTTTGCTTTATCTTGGCCAGGTCGCAGTTGTAAATGAGAACGTGTTCTCAACTAGCCTACCTGGTTAAATAAAGGTGAAATAAAAAAAGAATAATTACTAACTGGGCCATTCCACCAATTTGATGCCTTTTGATATGTGTAACTTGGTGAAAGAAAACGTTTGATTGCACGGAATTTTAACATTGTCATGAAAAGCATGTTTTTTTTATTAAGTTGAACATGTTTTCCCATCTAGAGAGGTGAAATAAATGAAATACTGCCTATTAAGTGCCAAATAATGTAACAGGGTTGTAGATTGCATGTTAAATCAGACATAAGTCCCCCTGTGACATGGGAAATGGAAGCTTGCAAGCATCACCCCAAAAAATGCAATTGTTAAGTCATTTCTAGCCTGCCTATGGGTAAACAGGTTGGGGTGTTACGCTCAACCAACTCAGTTTTCCACCACAAAAAAAACTTGAACATGGCCAAAAAGATTCAAAAATGAATCACTAATCACATTGAATAAATAATCTTCAGAAATGACCTTGTCCAAGCAACAAAATAAGACTTTACAATCATGGTGGAAACCTGAAGAGTCAGAGGGACATGTACAATTATTCATTTTGGCACTTTAGCAAGTCTTTATTCGTATAAAGAAAATTCTCCATGTGGTCTATATTAAAGGGCACTTCATTTAATATAAACAGACTTAAAATTCAATATCGGTGCACAATTACTTAAAATATGAAAAGGCACTAATTTAGTGGAACAACTCAACTATTACAGTGTTTGGATTGTGTCTATTACAATGTTTCCAGATGTGAATCCTGAAGAATGTGGATGTCCATGCATGTCAGATCACTAATTATAGACTTGTCAACATGCTCTGTAACCTGAGCTGTGGAGCAGTGAAATGTGGTGTTTATCAAGGTAATATATCACCATTTTATACCACTTTTGTAACGACGACGCAGTGAGTCAGGAAGCAGGTGCAGATGGTGCCTTTAATAATAACGAACAGAGTGTAAGGTTCTGTATTTATTATTTTCTTTTTTTTCTCCCAAACCTGCCAACTTTGTTTGGGTCTTTGCGTTTGATGCTCCGGCCTGTGGTCGTGATTGCCTCCCAGTCCTCTGCTGTGAACTCTGCGTTGTTGAAGGCATACAGTGCAGGACCTGGTCACAGACAACTACAGTCAGTTATTCATACACATTAGGACCTGCTGACAGACAAGACAACAGTCAGATATTCATATACTGTAATGTTCTGTATATATTTTCTTCGTCAACCTTGTGTTCTGTGTCTTTCATTTTTGTTCATTGATTTCACCTGTGTTAGTTACTCACCTGGTCTCTTCAGCTCCTTATTTAGTTCAGTTCATTCTATTTGTGCCTTTGTGAGGTATTGTTTGTTTTGACTCTAAGCCTTTTCCTAGCTTGTTTGTGAGAACCAGTTATAGCCTTTGATTCCTGCCTGTTTGCCTACCTGTGTATGACCCTTGCCTGCGACCATGAAACCTGCCTTCTGCGAAGGCGAAATAAAACACCTGCCGTGCTCGAATCTACACCTTTTTCTCCCTGAGTATTCATTACACAGTTACAAAACAAGAGAAGCTTCTGGACATGAAAACAGAACCAAGGTAGGTACGGTAACATAACAGTACTTTTGTTTAGAGAAAAAAACAAGCAATTGATCAGCAACAACTTATCGTGAACGTAAAGACCTTTGTTCACACAGACACACGCACACTTTAGACCACTCTGGCGTACTTTCCCACCACAGCAGATCTTTTCTTTTGTCAGCCAATTGTCCAGCAACAATGTAGAGAAATCTGAGAGGGAAAAAAGATCAGGCAAGGTTTAAAGGGGTTAATGATATATCATAATCTTGCAACTCATGTTCTGTCGACTCCCGGGGGAATTTTTCGTTTTCATGTGTGTAAAGACGCAGCGAGTCAGTAAGCCTGGTGCAGATGGTGAGTTTAATAACAAACAGAGTTAGAAAACAAGAAAAACGTCTGGACATGAAAACAGAACCAATACTGCCTGAGGTTGGTGAGGGCTATATGAAGGGAGAGTAATCATGGTGGTGATGAACTCCAGGTGTGCTTAACGATGGGGAGCAGGTGTAGTCAATGATGGTTGCCAGGCGTGCGCAATATGGGTTGCCAGGACCGGTGGTTAGTAGACCGGCGACGTCGAGCACCAGAGAGAGGGAGCACAATACCCCACCCTGACATGCGGTTTCAGCCGCAGGACGGCGCCGGCCAGGAGGACGGCCGCGAGGAGCGGTTGGTTGGCGGGGATGGAAATCCCGGATGATATTGGGGTCCAGGATGTCCGCCAACGGGACCCAAGAGTGCTCCTCAGGACCGTACCCCTCCCAGTCCACCAGTTACTGGATCCGACCCCCAAAATGGCAGGACTTCAGGAGGGACCTAACAGCATAGGCGGGGCTTCCCTCAATGTCCAGGGGAGGTGGAGGGATGTCGTGGGGGGCGGAATCAGCCAAGGGACCAGGAACCACCGGACTGAGGGGAAAAAATGAAAAGATCATGAGATCCGGTAGTTTGTGGGGAGTTCTAAATGATGGGTTACCTCATTGACCCTCCGGAGGACCTTGAAGGGCCCCACAAACCGGGGGTTCAGATTCCGGCAGGGCAGGTGGAGCGGGAGGTTCCTGGTGGAGAGCCAGATGCGATCACCAGGATGGAACACGGGAGCCTCACAGCAGTGGCGGTCCACCTGATCCTTCTGACAGCGGAGGGCAAACTGGAGCCTCATGTGGGCAGCGTTCCACACCTTTGCACGCCTGAAACACTCGTCAACTGCTAGGGTCCTCGGTCTGAGCCAGGGCTGGCTAATATCCCAGGACGCACTGGAAGGGAGTCAGCCTAGTGGAGGAGTGATGGAGTTCTGGGCACATACCGCCCAGGGAAGGAACCAGGCCCACTCCACCTGCCGGTCCTGGCAGTGACTCAGATGTGAGGCTGACCATGGCCCCCCAGCTTCTCCATAAAGGCTTTCCAAAACAGCAAAGTGAATTGGAGACCATGGTCGGAAACAATATTCTCCGGAAGGCCATAGTGCCAGAGGACCTGCTGGAATAGTGCCTCGGCAACCTGGAGAGCGGTAGGTAGACCAGAGAGCGGGATAAAACAGCAAGATTTGGAGAATGTCAACAACAATCAGAATAGTGGTAAAACCATCATAAAGGGGGGAGATCCGTTACAAAGTCTGTAGACAGATGTGACCAAGACCGCTGAGGTACGGGAAGGGGAAGTAGTTTACCTGCTGGAGAGTGCCGGGGAGATTTGGATTGTGTACATACCGAACATGAGTTGACATAGTGGGCAAAGTCCTGCGCCAAGGTGGGCCACCAGTACATATCGGAGAGGGATTGGATGGTGCTGGTGATACTTGGGTGTCCAGCAGCAAGGGATGTGTGTGCCCAGGTCAACAGCCAATCTCTCACCCTGTGGGGACGTAGATGCACTCGAGGGCATGAGCGGGTTCCCTCCAGAGCCTGGCAGATGTCCACAGCTACCTCCCAAAACACGGGGAAAATGATACGGGAGGACCGCTTGATAGGGGTAAAAAAACAGGGTGTAGGAAAAGAGGTCCTCTGGCATCCTGGTCCCCAGGCGGTGATTCTCATCTTTGATCAGGAGATGGTGGGGTTACGGAGTTGGAGCCACGGTAGGCCAAGCATGACTTTGTGTACAGGTGCGGTGATGAAGGAGGGAAGGCTTTCCTGGTGCTTGGGTCCCATGGTAAGGGTAAGTGGTGCTGTGACGTGAGTAATTGTGCAGGATCCCAATGGTCGCATATCCAGCTGGTGCCCCTCGTGACCGCAATAGGAACAGAACCCTAGCTGTCTCCAGCAATGCCGCTGGGAGGTGTGTAGCTCCTTGGGTTCAGGCTCTGCCTCAAGACAGCCAAAGGAGGGAGTTGAGTTGTGAGGTGGACACCGATGCCCCCGAAGAAGGTTATCCAGACAGATGGCCATCGCGATGAGAGCGTCCAAGGATATGTTGTCATCCTGACATGCCAACTCCATCTGGTCCTCTTCATGCAGTCCACTGCAGAATAGAGTGTGGAGTGCCGGTTCATGCCATCCGCTGGAGGCTGCCACAGTCCGAAAGGTGAGGGCGTACTCCGCAGCGGTCTGAGCACCTTGGTGGAGTTGGAAAAGTCGCTCACCTTCCTCTCTGGAGGATGGTCGAAAACCACCTTGAACAGAGCCATGAACCTCTCGTAGGAACCCAGCTCCTCCTCTCTCCCAGATGGCCGAAGCCCACTCCAACGCCTGTCCGGTCAGCAGGGAAAAGACCGTGGCAACCGAGGACCTCTCGGTGGTGGGGGCTCCTGTCTGAGAGGTGAAATAGAGGGAGCACTGGAGTAGGAAGCCACGACATTTTGATAGAGTACCATCATACTTCTCCGGAAGGGACAGTTGGGCATCACGGACCCGGGAGGACGGCTGGGTAGGATGGGGGACTGGCTCACTGACGACCCGTGGTAGGAGGCCATCCATCAGAGGTATGGAGAACCTCGCTGCTGGTGTCGAGGCAGTGGAGAATGCAGACAACCTCCTTCATGGTCGTACCCAGTAGAGCCAGCTGGTCATGGTGTTGGTGGAGAAGATGACCCTGTTATGATATGAGTAATCAGGGTGGTGATAAAGTCCAGGTGTGCTTAACGATAGGGAGCAGGTGTACGCAATATGGGTTCGAGTGCCGGAGGGAGGGAGCAGGAGTAGGCGTGACAACTTTTTCAAAACATACCTTTTAAGTTGAAGATATAGTGGAATGTAACCTCTTCAGCAATGTGATCATATTCATCCTCTCAAAGGAAAGACAAATCTCTTATCTTTTAGAGTTTGCTGTAGAGCAACAGAGGACAGACAGCAGGACGACAGTGAGCCGACCTCATTTGACCAGGGATTTCAGTGTTTGGATTGGACTCCCCCTTAGTTCTTCAGAGGATCGCTGGATCTTTCACAGCCATGGAGACAGAGACTGCACAGGAAGCACTATTAATATACTGTAAGGGCATGAATAAAACTTTCGGTAAAGTTTTAGAAGCTCTTACACAGTAGATATTCTAGTTTGAAAAGTGCACCATATTCTACGCTATTACAGTTTATTGTTGAGATGCCATCGAATAAAGTATGTAGGCTGTCTTATTTACATTGGTTTCATCACTCACACAAGTCTTTAAATGCTGTGACACCCTGTGAAGATTGGGCCTGGGAGTGTTTAGGATACTGTAAACTTTGTGTCGTTTGATTGGTCAATGGTGGTTGGTTTTGGGTTGAAAGGTTACACCTTCAGATGTTAGAAATGGAATTAAATGCCTTTGTTCTCTCTCTTATCCTGTATCCAGTCCATGGGGGAAGGTTGTATGATCAGTTCTAATTTAATAGGCTTGTAGGCCTCCCGCCTAGTAAGCATCACTTTGTTCATGCTTTGTCCTTTAAGTTAATGCTTTGTAACTTAAGCTTTATTCCTTGTAGGTGAATCCATTCATTGTACAATGTGAATTAAATATCCACCTTTGGTGTAGACAATTCTCAGACGAATTCTTGCTAGTCAACATCAAGCATGATGCTTGCTTGTATATTTTAATTATCTTTATGGAGTCAGAAACATTTATTACCAGTCGCATGTGAGGTATTTATAATATCGTATATACACATGTCAAATATTACTGTGCACTACAAGTACATTTATGACCAAGCAGTAAGCATTCATACAGTATAATTATTATCTGAATATTGTCTCATGGCTTACAAACCAATTGGGTGGACCATACCCAAGGAATCATAGAATATACAGTTGAAGTCGGAAGTTTACATACACCTTAGCCAAATACATTTAATCCTAGTATAAATCCCCTGTCTAATGTCAGTTAGGATCACCTTATCTTAAGAATGTGAAATGTCAGAATAATTGTCACGTCCTGACCAGTATAGGGGTTATTTGTTATTGTAGTTTGGTCAGGACGTGGCAGGGGGTGTTTGTTTTATGTGGTTCAGGGTGTGTTTTGTGTATGTGTTTAGGTAGAGGGGTATTTGATTTATTAGTCCGGGGTTTGTTAGTCATTGTTCTATGTTAGTATATTTCTATGTTCTATCTAGTCTTTTGTAGTTCTATGTTTAGTTAATTGGGGTTGGACCTTCAATTGGAGGCAGCTGGTTATTGTTGCCTCTGATTGAGGGTCCTATAATTAGGAGTTTGTTTTTCATGGGATTTTGTGGGAGATTGTTCTTGTTTAGCTGTTTGCCTGACAAGACTGTCAAGTTCGTTTTTGTTTTGTATACGTTTATGTGTTTTCCTTCTTCACCAAATAAAAAAAGATGAGTGTACATTTTCCCGCTGCGTCTTGGTCTCTACCCTACGACACCCGTGACAATAATAGTCGAGAAAATGCTTTATTTCAGCTTTTATTTCTTTCATCACATTCCCAGTGGGTCAAAAGTTTACATACACTCAATTAGTATTTGGCAGAATTGCCTTTAAATTGTTTAACTTGGGTCAAACATTTCAGGTAGCCTTCCACAAGCTTCCCACAATAAGTTGGGTGAATTTTGTCCCATTCCTCCTGACAGAGTTGGTGTAACAGGGTCAGGTTTGTAGGCCTCCTT
Source organism: Salmo salar (assembly GCF_965601325.2). Lineage (NCBI taxonomy): Eukaryota > Metazoa > Chordata > Actinopteri > Salmoniformes > Salmonidae > Salmo > Salmo salar. The sequence goes on along the minus strand of NC_138303.1, from coordinate 86,023,554 downwards.
GCTCGCACATGCTTTTTCAGTTCTGCCCACAAATTTTCTATAGGATTAAGGTCAGGGCTTTGTGATGGCCACTCCAATACCTTGACTTTGTTGTCCTTAAGCCATTTTGCCACAACTTTGGAAGTATGCTTGGGGTCATTGTCGATTTGGAAGACCCATTTGCGACCAAGTTTTAACTTCCTGACTGATGACTTGAGATGTTGCATCATATCCACATAATTTTCCTTGCTCATGACGCCATCTATTTTGTGATGTGCACCAGTCCCTCCTGCAGCAAAGCACGCCCACAACATGATGCTGCCACCCCCGTGCTTCATGGTTGGGATGGTGTTCTTCGGCTTGCAAGCCTCCATATTTTTCCTCCAAACATAACGATGGTCATTATAGCCAAACAGTTCTATTTTTGTTTCATCAGACCAGAGGACATTTCTCCAAAAAGTACGATCTTTGTCCCCATATGCAGTTGCAAATCGTAGTCTGGCTTTTTTATGGCAGTTTTGGAGCAGTGGCTTCTTCCTTGCTGAGCGGCCTTTCAGGTTGTCGATATAGGACTTGTTTTACTGTGGATATAGATACTTTTGTACCTGTTTCCTCCAGCATCTTCACAAGGTCCTTTGCTGTTGTTCTGGGATTGATTTGCACTTTTTGCACCAAAGCACGTTCATCTCTAGGAGACAGAACACATCTCCTTCCTGAGCGGTATGACAGCTGCGTGGTCCCATGGTGTTTATACTTGCGTACTATTGTTTGTACAGATGAATGTTGTACTTTCAGGCATTAGGAAATTGCTCGCAAGGATGAACCAGATTTGTGGAGGTCTACAGTTTTTTTGAGGTCTTGGCTGATTTCTTTTGATTTTCCTATGTCAAGCAAAGAGGCACTGAGTTTGAAGGTAGGCCTTGAAATACATCCACAGGTACACCTCCAATTGACTCAAATGATGTCAATTAGCCTATCAGAAGCTTCTAAAGCCATGACATCATTTTCTGGAATTTTCCAAGCTGTTTAAAGGCACAGTCAATTTAGTGTATGTAAACTTCTGACCCACTGGAATTGTGATACAGTGAAATAATCTGTCTATAAACAATTGTTGGAAAAATGACTTGTGTCATGCACAAAGTAGATGTCCTAACCGACTTGCCAAGACTATAGTTTGTTAACAAGAAATTTGTGGAGTGGTTGAAAAAACAGTTTTAATGACTCCAACCTAAGTGTATGTAAACTTCCGACTTCAACTGTAGCCCAAGATGCTGACAAGACAGGGGACACACAAGGACAGAACAGGACACACAATGGCAAGGCAGACCATTACTTCATAGTGACTCCATGTGGTTTGTCCTTAAGTCCCTGTTTATGCAGATGTTGTTTGTCAGGGTCCACGTGGAAGGAAAGGTCAGCAAGTTTAAACCACCCCTCGTCTCTTTCCAAAACATTTTTCCATTGTTACAGACACTGTGGGGGTTGGACCCATAGAGGTGTTCCGTTTAATCCCATGGTTGAACCCTATAAAAGGACTAGTGTCCATCCATCCTGTCACAGTTCCTGGAACCGCTTGGAGTCGTGATCATCCTCTCTGAGTTGTGTAAGTTTGAGTGTTAACCTCAGTCTCCCTCCACAAGAAGATGCAGGACTTCGCCTTCGCTGCCCTCTCCATTTGGCTGTGTCTGGGTGCCACCGCCCTGGCAGAGTCCCACGGCCCACAACACTGCAGTAAGGATTATCTGCTTTATATCTACTTGTAGTAGTTCATGTTTGCTGTGCACTATGTGGAAAACTGCTATTACTTGTATGACTATTTCTGTAATATTGTCAAGGTTCGTAGATTTGACAGTCTCTAACTAAAATTATACCTATATGTCTACACATCTTTGAGTTTTTATATCTATCTAAATGCCGTTTTTGTCTTTTAGCATCACCTAATATGACTGGGGTCCTGACTGTGGTGAGTTGTCCATTATCAATGTCCAGTTTCATGTAAGGACACCGTGTGGCTATATTTCCATTATTTCAAAACCAAACCAGACTCTCAGCTCAGGCAATCCTGTTTTAGTCCACTGATGTTTTTGTAGGTACAGAATTGAGTCATACTCATCTCTCTCTCTCTCTCTTTATATCTTCCTCGCTCTTCCTCTCTTGATAAAACAGATGGCCCTTACAGGAGGTGAAATCAAGGCAACTGGACATTACAGCTACGACTCTACGGACAAGAAGCTACGTTTCACTGAAAGTGAGATGCACCTCAACAAGACTGAGCATCTGGAGGACTACCTGATGCTGTTTGAAGAGGTAACACTGAGAACTAACAGAAATACACACTTATAAGACAACATTTCAGTTGAGTCCAACCCAATTGTAATGCAGAATAGCTGCTTTATAACATCAAAGTATACATGTATAACACACTTGTTACTATGGTTATGACACAGCATCGTCATAACCGAGTCTTCCTCCATCTCTACCGTCTCTCTCAGGGGGTCTTCTATGACATTGACATGAAGAACCAGTCCTGTAAGAAGATGTCTCTGCACTCTCATGCTCACGCTCTTGAACTCCCCGCTGGTGCAGCCCATCAGGTTGAGCTGTTTTTGGGGAGTGACACTGTTCAGGAGGAGAACATCAAAGTGAACATATGGATGGGATCCGTGGCAGAGACTAAGGGTAATTATGATATGCATTAGGAGTCAGACTGTCAATGTGATTTTCATTAATGAAGTAATACATGATGGTTTATATACTGTATATGGTTTATATAGCAAGGCTATTGAGGTGTATCAAAGCATTCGCATACAGTTTATGTCAGTCCTAATGTCTGTCTGTCTATCTATCTGATCTCCAGGCCAGTATTCTGTGTTAACTACTGTGGGAGAATGTCTACCACTCAGTACTTTCTACTCAACTGACTCCATCACACTCCTCTTCAGGTGTGTGACATACGTTTAACTTGCTTAAAGCAGTGGTAAGGTCACTGACATGTATGTAAAGTATGCTGCTACCATATTGCCCTATTACAGTACTAGTTTTATTTGAAGATTGTAGATTTTGTTCTACACTGTATATTTAACTGATTGTGCTTACGGTGTAGGTTCTTGCATGCCCCGAAATCTTCATGTGATTTCTCTTTTTCTTACAGCAATTCTGAAGTGGTCACTGAGGTGAAGGCCCCTGAAATGTTCACTCTGCCGTCTTTCTGTGAGGCTGTGGAGCTGGAGGAGACTCCAAAGGGCCAGAAGAATGACTTCTTCAATATTTTCAACACTGTCTGATACAGTGGCACCAGGACCTCCAGCCCCAACCAACCAAGAGCCTGGCAAGCTAATCCACCTAGATGTTTCTCTCACTCTAATGACTACATTTGAGTGTTTTATTACGATCTTTCCTCTTCTATTAGATAAGATCTGTATTATAATTTACTTTCTTTGTTGATTCCCCTTTGAAGACATTGCATAAAAGATGGATCAGATGTAAAAAGGAAAGTTAATTTTAAGTTGTCATGTTAATGTAATCTCTACGTTTGAACAGGATAGATGGGCATATAACGTTTGTACCTTACACTATTAATCTGTCACTTTAAGTTGCTAATGCGTAAGAGATCTGCATAGGCAAATAAGATAATAAAAACTCCAAATCTTTTCCAGTCTCCAAATGTATTTTTTTTATTAGCCAAGTCATCTTCAACATCTTCCTCAAACATACATAAGAATATATCTTAATCTCTAGCTGAAACTAATTGCAGCACCATAGCGTCTAGCTCCTGTAGCCCAGATTAGCTAAACTCTAGTCTCATTAATTAGTCATGCCTTTGATCCAGAACAATAGTCTCACTGTCTTTGTCTGTCAGTATTTCTGGGGTTAGGTTTACATAAAATTAATTTCACAGACATGGCCACTTGTGGCCTGTTGTAAATGGGGTTTGAAATAACTTTTAAACTATTTCTGGTTAACAGAGAGGGATGTGATACCTGAAAAAGCAATGAAGTCATTAAACACAAAACAAGCAGAGAGACAGAGAGTGAACCCTATCTGGGGTGAGTTGCTGAGCATGAGGCCAGCTGCTGTCCTTGGTGCTGCAGCTGCCAGGGCTGGGACAGTGTGACTGACTGGGACCCTCCTCCAAACATGCTGAAATGTGTAGGCCTACTAGCCCATTTCAGCACCACCACATGGGGGCCACTGCATGGCAGCAGTTGCAGCAGTGGGGGACTAGTCCGTCTATGAAATTAAACTGTCATAGCAACGCTATGAATCAGGCCTACCTAATTTATTCCTGGAGGAGAGAACATTATTTTGTTTTCTGTAACATTCAGTGCGTGGACTTGATTGCATATATGGCCGTGGACCTAGGCAAGTCACAGGTAGTCTGGCACTGCTTTTCCATTGACAGAAAAATAATAATAGGCTGTGAGTGTTGAGTTGGGTCATGTGTCGATCGCCCCTTTGCCGCTAGCCCATCGGTGCAAGTCTAGACCATGAGTAACAGGCATCATTGAATGCACTTTCAGATAAGGAACATGCTTGTTGTAAATGAATTACAGTAAATAGGCCGAATGTGCGTAAAAACCTGGGACATCGGCTTGCTTTTCGGATGAACGATACATTTTAACTGGCTATTACTTTGAAATTGGTCACACGGTGACTATTTCACATTGAACCATGGCGATTGCACACCTTGCTACAGAATACGTTTTCTCCAACTTTTTATTGAAGGATCCAACACAGTCGAAGTACAAAGGAGTGCGTCTGGAGCTGGCGTTAGACAAAATTGTAACTTTCATCGCGGTTGGTCTCCCTTTGTTACTTATTTCCCTCGCGTTTGCCCAGGAGGTGTCAGTAGGTGAGTTGAATTACTGATAGACTATCAGAACACAGGCTAAAATGTTAAACTTGGTCGAATAAAAGCATCTGGGTCAAACATAGAAATTGATAAAATAGCATTATCTGTAGAATTGAGCGCACACACTACATCAGAGCAGACTATTGGTTCTCGGCGGACAAACGCTGTCTTTCTGTGTTTAGTTCGAGCAGTCCATTGCAGTCAAGCACTGTAGGCCTAAACAATAAAACACTGCTTCAATGATTTCAGTGCCAAGATTTACACTAAAGGATTCTTGCATTCTCATCAGATGATCTCGCAAACATGTCTAATCCCTGGGTCGTTCTTTGTCTGCTTCATAGAGCCAATAAATGCAATTCAGACCACCACCATCTATCAAAGGAAAACAGGCTATTTCACTGAAATGTGTCGCCCCAGATTAACCTATCCAATATTGTTAAATGTTGATATTGTTAAAACAGCTGTGTTGCTTGTCCCTCAAAATGTAGTCTTAGTTACATTTTAGCCTTCTTGTCCTGTATGTTGTTCGAGAGCAGGCCAACCTGCGTGAAGCAACAGTTAGTTTGTAGCTCTTTGAAAATGACTCAACCTTGTAAACTAATCCACACGATCCCACACCCCTCCTTTCACTGCTTTTCATATTTTATCCTTTCTCTAAAAATATTTATACTGAATAAAGTGACAGAGGTTGCAGGTAGATAAACAGGTTTGTGAGTGAAGATATAGCCTGATTAGATTAATAAAATCACATGTGAAAATAATTTATGTCTAATGCTGAGTTACAGGCTAATTCTCACTTGGCAGTGTGTCTATATCAGCCATAGAGATCCACTATGTTCCGTTTGATTCTGTAGTATCAGTCCTGTAAACACTCCCTGCTCTCATCTATTCTTCTGCAGACTACAGATGTATTATGTGTACATGACAGTTTGGGCAGGGGTCCATGGGGTTCGGGGTGGCAGGGACTTTTTCTGTGCTTTCCCTAGGCCATCCCAACAACATGTTTCACCAAAGAAACTGATTTGCGCTGTGGATGTGTGATCCAAACATATGTGTGAAATAACATAGATAATATACTTATTATCAAGAATGAAAGCGTTTCAGTTAGTATTTAAAGGGTTACGCATCAAGCAAATAACTAGGATACAGTGGAAATCAATTTATTTTTACCATCCAACCTCTGCACTATGGGACAACAACAACCACATAAATAACTGGAGGGGACAGTTACTGACAGAAACTCATAGAGTTAGCCTGTGGGACACAAAGGGCTTCAGTAAGCTTTTGGGTGGAAGGGTCTTTGCTTAGTAAGATCATGCCAGGGAAGGCCTGAAATATGTTCTCAGCTTGATCAACCTCCTCCACTGGAAACTGTACACTGCCCACCACCAACTGAGAAAGTAGATAACAGCTAGAGCCCACACTGGTCCTATTTCAAATCAAATCAAAGTGTATTTGTCACGTGCGCTGAATACAACAGGTGGAGAACTTACAGTGAAATGCTTACTTACAAGCTCTAGCCAATAGTGCAAAAAAGGTATTTCCTGTGTCTTCTTCACTCAACATTAGGCTGTGTACACTAGTCTTTCTATTCTGTAGTGGCCCATTCTAACCCTGTCCTCCAATCCCTTTATGTCGGAATGCAGGTACCCAGATCAGCTGTTTTGTCTCTACAAACTTCTCGCGGCGACAAGACTCCTTCTGCTGGGCAGCGGTGCAGGAGCAGCAACCCAGCATTGTTGGAGTCAAGGGCGCGCCCCTGTGGCTGCACAAGGTACAGACCCTCCTCAGTTATCCAAGACCAATATGGGGACGTGCCCTGTGTCCCAATTCTCCTACCTTTCTCAAAGTGTGCATTTGTCCTCTTCTCCTCTTGCACAACTCACAAGTGTTTACTTACTATAGGGAAGAACGTAGAGAATTGGGACACAAAGGTGGACTGTGTGGATTCAACATACAAAAAGCCATAATGTACTGTAGCATTGTGGGTCAGTGGTCGGAGCGAAGGGGAGCTTCAGTCAGTATGAGTGAGATTGATCTGTTAATGTGGCCCTAACAGTTATGGCTGCATGGGAAGTGTTTGATTAACGCTTTTCACTGGTAATCTCAACGCAGCATCACATTTGGAATATTTATGATTGCGGTACCCACCTGAACTCTCAGGAGCAGGGCTGAAATCAGGCCACACTGTCAAGTAGAGTCAACACTCTTCATCTACATTAAAGCCCTGTTACCATAGCCTCTACAATTATAATTATGCAGCCTCTTCTCAGACGACTGGGAGAGATACTTAGAGGGTTTCTTGATGAGATGAATAATATCTCCATATGCAGGTTTAATAATATTCCAATCAAATCTAATTTTATTTGTCACATGCGCCAAATACCACAGGTACAGGCCTTACAGTGAAATTAACCAACAATGCAGTTTTAAGAAAAATAAGTGTTAAGAAAGTATTTACTAAATAAACAGAAGTTTAAAAAAAAGAATAAATACATAAATAAAATAGCAACAATAAATAACAGTAACGAGGCTATATATAGAATAATTGAGGTAATATGTTGGTAGAGGTAAAGTGACTATGCATAGATAATAAACATAGAGAAGCAGTGCTGTGCGGTAAAAGAAAGAACAGTCTATGACTAGGGTGGCAGTTTTTGGCAATTTTTAGGTCCTTCTTATAATAATATCGCCATAATGCATGTCATTATGTTATAATCTGTCCTTGTAGTCGAGGAATTACAATCACCACCGGTGAGGAGAATTTAACATCTAAATTGGAGTGACATTGTTCAAAACTTTCCCAAACGTTGAGTCACAACATTCATCATAGTTCCAGGTGTATTAATTTGGTTTACTTCTGTGGCTCATAGCAATGTGGGTCACACCAATCTTCTGTATTTTCTACAGTCAGTTCAGGTGGATTTGTCATCTTTCTGGTTCTCATTTTGAAATGAGTCATGCAATTCTTGTTTTCTTTTTGGTTCCCTCTCTCACCCTCTTTTATTCCCCTCTGCCCTCCTCCTCCAGTTCTTCCCCTACATCCTCCTGTTGTTGGCCATCCTCATGTACATCCCTGCTCTGTTCTGGCGCTCTGTTCTGGCGCATCCCTGCTCTGTTCCACCTCTCCTCTGACCTCAACTTCATCATGGAAGAGCTGGACCGCTCCTATTAGCGAGCCATCAGACTGGCCAAGAGCCTGGCCTCATTTATAGACACCAAAGATGTCTCTGACGACCCCCCCAGGTAAACACTGCAGTGAGACCTTGATCACTTCCAGCCTCCATCAACTTTAGATTACTTAGGTTAACCTGTTGGGGATAGGGGGCAGTATTTGCACGGCCGGATAAAAAACGTACCCGATTTAATCTGGTTACTACTCCTGCCCAGTAACTAGAATATGCATATAATTGTTTGATTTGGATAGAAAACACCCTAAAGTTTCTAAAACTGTTTGAATGGTGTCTGTGAGTATAACAGAACTCATTTGGCAGGCCAAAACCTGAGAAGATTCCAAACAGGAAGCGCTCTCTCTGACTATTTCTTGGCCTTCTTGATCATCTCTAACCAAAAAATCGGACATAGCGATTGCATAAAGGAGGTCTGTATCTATAATTCTTAAAATAATTGTTATGTTTTTTGTGAACGTTTATCGTGAGTAATTTAGTAAATTCACCGGAAGTGTTTGGTAAAAAGCTGTTTTTTGATATAAATATGAAGGTTAATCTGGGGCGACACATTTCAGTGAAATAGCCTGTTTTCCTTTGATAGATGGTGGTGGTCTGAATTGCATTTATTGGCTCTATGAAGCAGACAAAGAACGACCCAGGGATTAGACATGTTTGCGAGATCATCTGAGCTGCTAAGAGAGGGAGGTGGTGAGGCCTTTGACACCATGTGTCTGCTGCAGACTCTGGGCCAGGCGAAAACAGATGTGGTGGACGGGAAAAAATCCACTTCATACCAGGACAACAACGTCTCCATCCTGGGATCAAACCCGGGTCTGTAATGACGCCTCAAGCACTGCTATGCATTGCCTTAGACCGCTGTGCCACCCGGGAGGCCCATTTAAAGTCCATTTAAAGTTAGATTTGATTTAGTCCTATTCTTTAATCTGGAGTTTTTTGAGATGGAGACGTGATTCCAACATATCAATTATTAATTTGTAGACAAACTGGAATGAATGCCAGACTAAGTCAGTACCACAGATGGAACTATCCAAGCAGAAGATAAATATCCTTCAAATGTTAATATTCGGTTGCGTTGACAACCAAACACAATTCAATATCACCGTGAAATATCATAAATAGCCTATTAACTTGTTGACAAGTTAACAAATTGTCACAAGTATCTTCGTCTTCTGACGATAATGCGAAATCGTCATCGGAAAAGGTAGACCAATACGCAGCAGGTGTGCAGTTGTTCATTTTGAACATTTAATGAAATCAACACGAATACAAAACCAACAAACAAGAAAACGAACGATAAACTGACAGTCTGCAAAGCATAGGCTCAACACAGAACAATCACCCACAAATCACACACACAAACACACCCTAATATATGGGACTCTCAATCAAAGGCAGATAGACAACACCTGCCTTCAACTGAGAGTCCCAACCCCAATTAACCAAACATAGAAACACACACACCAGACTAACCATAGAATACAAACACATAGACCATCAACCAAAAACCCGGAAATACTAAATCAAACACCCTTTACACAAACACACCACCCCGAACCACATAAAACAAATACCCTCTGCCACGTCCTGACCAAACTACAAAAACAATTAACCTTATACTGGCCAGGACGTGACAGTACCCCCCCCTTAAAGGTGCTACCCCAGAAGCACCTTAACAAAAAATAACCCCAAGCAACACCAAAAAAAATTCCCCTTTTCTAAAGGGAGGGAAGGGAGGGTGGCTGCCGTCAACGACGGCACTGTGCTACACCCCCCCTCCCCAACCCACCTATTTCTGGAGGTGGCTCCGGCTCAGGCCGTTCCAGGCTGTCGGGGCAGTCTGGCAGCTCGGGACAGTCTGGGCAGTCTGGCAGCTCGGGACAGTCTGGCAACTCGGGGCAGTCTGGCAACTCGGGGCAGTCTGGGCAGTCTGGCAACTCGGGACAGTCTGGGCAGTCTGGCAACTCGGGACAGTCTGGGCAGTCTGGCAACTCGGGGCAGTCTGGCAACTCGGGACAGTCTGGGCAGTCTGGCAACTCGGGACAGTCTGGGCAGTCTGGCCACTCCGGCAGTTCAGGGCAGTCTGGCCACTCCGGCAGTTCAGGGCAGTCTGGCCACTCCGGCAGTTCAGGGCAGTCTGGCCACTCCGGCAGTTCAGCGGCAGTCTGGCCACTCCGGCAGTTCAGCGCAGTCTGGCCACTCCGGCAGTTCAGCGCAGTCTGGCCACTCCGGCAGTTCAGCGCAGTCTGGCCACTCCGGCAGTTCAGCGCAGTCTGGCCACTCCGGCAGTTCAGCGCAGTCTGGCCACTCCGGCAGTTCAGCGCAATCTGACCTCTCTGGCGACTGTTGACTGGCGGGCAGCTCTGACGACTGTTGACTGGCGGGCAGCTCTGACGACTGTTGACTGGCGGACAGCTCTGACGACTGTTGACTGGCGGGCAGCTCTGACGACTGTTGACTGGCGGGCAGCTCTGATGACGACTGTTGACTGGCGGGCAGCTCTGATGACGACTGTTGACTGGCGGGCAGCTCTGGTGACTGTTGACTGGCGTGGCTGGGTTGACGCACTTGTAGCCTGGTGCGTGGTGCTGGTACTGGGCTTACCAGATTATAAACACGCACCTCCAGGCTAGTGCGGGGAGCGGGAACAGGACGAGTCGGACTGGGTTGACGCACTTCCGGGTCCGCACGAGAGACAGGAGCTGGAAACCCAGGGCTATGGAGGCGCACAGTCGGTCTAGATCTTACCTCCTGCACAACCCGCCTTGGCTGGATGGAACTAGTAGCCCTGTACGAGCGGGGTGCTCGTACAGGGCAGACTGGGCTGTGCAGGGGCCTGATGGTAGCCGTGCGTAGAGCGGGAGTTGGGTAGCCTGGTCCTCGGAGGCGTACCGGCGACCAGATGCGCTGCGCAGGTATCCTCCTACCAGGCTGGATGCCCGCTCTAGCACGGCACCTGCGAGGGGCTGGAATAACGCGCACCGGACTGTGGGTGCGTATGGGTGAGATAGTGCGCTCCTCAGCGAAACATAGCGCTCTCCACCCCATACGCTCCTCCATATAACCACGGGTAGCTGGCTTCCGGCTCTTCTTACGCCTAGCCAAACTACCCGTGTGCCCCCCCCAAAAAAATTATTGGGGGTGCCTCTCGTGCTTCTCCCTCAGCGCGTCCATGGCCTCGTACCTACGCCTCTCTGCCTTGGCTGCCTCAATTTCCCACTGCGGGCGGCGATAATCCTCAGCCTGGTGCCAAGGTCCGGCCCCGTCCAGAACTTCCTCCCAGGTCCACTTCTCCCGCCAGTCCAACTCGAATTCCCTCTGCTCCTTCCTCTGCTGCTTGGTCCTTGAGTGGTGGGTGATTCTGTCACAAGTATCTTCGTCTTCTGACGATAATGCAAAATCGTCATCGGAAAAGGTAGACCAATACGCAGCAGGTGTGCAGTTGTTCATTTTGAACATTTAATGAAATCAACACGAATACAAAACCAACAAACAAGAAAACGAACGATAAACTGACAGTCTGCAAAGCATAGGCTCAACACAGAACAATCACCCACAAATCACACACACAAACACACCCTAATATATGGGACTCTCAATCAAAGGCAGATAGACAACACCTGCCTTCAACTGAGAGTCCCAACCCCAATTAACCAAACATAGAAACACACACACCAGACTAACCATAGAATACAAACACATAGACCATCAACCAAAAACCCGGAAATTTCTAAATCAAACACCCTTTACACAAACACACCACCCCGAACCACATAAAACAAATACCCTCTGCCACGTCCTGACCAAACTACAAAAACAATTAACCTTATACTGGCCAGGACGTGACACAAATTATATGTTTGATTCACATCTCCAGCTCAACCAAAAAAAGGGTAAATAATGGGATTAAGCCAGTGGCTCAGATGGAACTATCCAAGCAGTAGATACATCCCCTTTAAATGTTCATATTTGGTTGCATTGTCAATCAAACACAATTCAATATTACTTTTGTAATACAGTAAATAGTAGATAGGCGGAGGCAGTAAATAGCCTGCATATTCAAGATAGCATGCATAGGTCGTCGCAGGTCTGTGGAGATCTTCACAACTGCTGTAATAATCTCTGCAGATTGTTGAAAGGCATCCAACGGGGGAAAATAAATGCAGAGGGGTTTGTTTCATGGTGTGAGTGTGGTACATACAGGAACTCAAGTCCTTTTGTTCTTCCGATCTGGAATACCTCCCCATCAAATGCCGATCTCATTACCTCGCAAGATAATTTTCTTCGGTCATCGTCACTGCCGTGTATATTGCCCCCCAAGCCAACACTGTGACAGCTCTCAAGGAACCACAATGGACTATGTGCAAATTGGATACCGCATATGCTGAGGCTGCATATGTTGTAGCTGGGGACATTAATAAAATAAATCAGAGGAATACTACCAAAATTCTATCAACACATCTCCTGTGCGAAACGCACAACACTGACCCTGGATCATTGCTATTCTCTCTTCCAGGATGGCTACAAGGCCCACCCCCACCCTCCCTTCGGCAAATCAGATCACGCCTCCGTTCTGCTCCTCCCCACATATAGTCAGAAACTTAAACAGGAAGCTCCCATGGTAAGGACTGTTCAACGTTGGTTTGACCAATCGGAATCTATGCTTCAAGATTGTTTTGATCATGCCGGATGGGAAATGTTCCAGGTCACCTCTTTGAATAGTATCGACGTAAACAAAATCAAAAACCGTGGATAGATGGCAGCATTTGTGGAGACCAGTGAGCTGACCAGTGAGCTGAGATAAGGCGGGGCTTTACCTAGCAAAGATGTATAGATGACCTGGAGCCAGTGGGTTTGGCGACGAATATGAAGCGAGGGCCAGCCAACGAGAGCATACAGGTCGCAGTGGTGGGTAGTATATGGGGCTTTGGTGACAAAGCGGATGGCACTGTGATAGACTGCATCCAATTTGCTGAGTAGAGTGTTGGAGGCTATTTTATAAATGACATCGCCGAAGTCAAGGATCAGTAGGATAGTCAGTTTTACGAGGGTATGTTTGGCAGCATGAGTGAAGTATGCTTTGTTGTGAAATAGGAAGCCGATTCTAGATTTATTTTTGGATTAGAGACATTTATGTGAGTCTGGAAGGAGAGTTTACAGTCTAACCAGACACATAGGGATTTGTAATTGTCCACATATTCTAAGACAGAACCGTCCAGAGTAGTGATGCTGGATGGGCGGGCAGGTGCGGGAAGCGATCATTTTGAAGAGCATGCATTTAGTTTTACTTGCAATTAAGAGCAGTTGGAGGCCACGGAAGGAGAGTTGTATGGCATTGAAGCTCGTCTGGAGGTTAGTTAGCCCAGTGTTTAAAGAAGGGCCAGAAGTATACAGAATGGTGTCGTCTGCGTAGAGGTGGATCAGAGAATCACCAGCAGCAAGAGCAACATCATTGATGTATACAGAGAAAAGACTCGCCTGAGAATTGAACCCTGTGGCACCCCCATAGAAACTGCCAGAGGTCCAGACAACAGGCCCTCCAATTTGAAACACTGAACTCTGTCTGAGAAGTAGTTGGTGAACCAGGCGAGGCAGTCATTTAAGAAACCAAGGCTGTTGAGTCTGCCGGTAAGAATGTGATGATTGACAGAGTCGAAAGCCTTGGCCAGGTCGATGAATACGGCTGCACAGTATTGTCTTTTATCGACGGCGGTTATGATATCGTTTAGGACCTTGAGCGTGGCTGAGGTGCACCCATGACCAGCTCGGAAAGCGGAGAAGGTACGGTGGGATTCGAAATGGTCGATGATCTGTTAACTTGGCTTTCGAAAACCTTAGAAAGGCAGGGTAGGATAGATAGGTCTGTAACAGTTTGGGTCTAGAGTGTCTCCCCTTTGAAGAGGGGGGATGACCGCGGCAGCTTTCCAATCTTTAGGAATCTCAGACGATACGAAAGAGAGGTTGAACAGGCTAGTATTAGGGGTTGCAAAAATTGCAGCGGATAATTTTAGAAAGAGAGGGTCCAGATTGTCTAGCCCAGCTGATTTGTAGGGGTCCAGATTTTGCAACTCTTTCAGAACATCAGCTATCTGGATTTGGGTGAAGGAGAAATGGGGGAGGTTTGGGCAAGTTGCTGTGGGGGGTGCAGGGCTGTTGACCGGGGTAGGGGTAGCCAGGTGGAAAGCATGGCCAGCCATAGATAAATGCTTATTGAAATTCTCAATTATCGTGGATTTATTGTGGTGACAGTGTTTCCTAGACTCGGTGCAGTGGGCAGCTGGGAGGAGGTGCTCTTATTCTGGGAGTTTGTGCTACAGGATGCAATTTTATGTTTGAAAAAGCTAGCCTTTGCTTTCCTAACTGCCTGTGTATATTGGTTCCAAACTTCCCTGAAAAGTTGCATATCGCGGGGGCTATTCGATACTAATGCAGTACGCCACAGGATTTTTTTTGTGCTGGCCATGGGCAGTCAGGTCTGGAGTGCACCAAGGGCTATATCTGTTCCTGGTTCAACATTTTTTGAATGGGGCATGCTTATTTAAGATGGTGAGGAAAGCACTTTTAAAGAATAGCCAGACATCCTCTACTGACGGAATGAGGTCAATATCCTTCCAGGATACCCGGGCCAGGTTGATTAGAAAGGCCTGCTCGCTGAAGTGTTTTAGGGAGCGTTTGACAGTGATGAGGGGTGGTCGTTTGACCGCAGACCCATTACGGACACAGGCAATGAGGTAGTGATCGCTGAGATCCTGGTTGAAGACAGCAGAGGTGTATTTAGAAGGCAGGTTGGTCAGGATGATATCTATGAGGGTGCCCGTGTTTACGGATTTGGGGTTGTACCTGGTAGGTTCCATGATAATTTGTGTGAGATTGAGGGCATCTAGCTTAGATTGTAGGACGGCCGGGGTGGTAAGCATGTCCCAGTTTAGGTCACCTAACAGTACGAGCTCTGAAGATAGATGGGGGGCAATCAATTCACATATGGTGTCCAGGGCACAGCTGGGGGCAGAGGGTGGTCTATAACAAGCGGCAACGGTGAGAGACTTGTTTCTGGAAAGGTGGATTTTTAGAAGTAGAAGCTCGAATTGTTTGGGCACAGACCTGGATGCACCATTGAGAGCATCCAGTCAGCATCCAGGCTCTCCAAAGGGTAGTGCGGTATGCCCTTTACATCACCGGGGGTACACTGCCTGCTCTCCAGGACGTCTACAGCACCCAGTGTCATAGGAAGGCCAAGAAGATCATCAAGGACCTCAGCCACCCGAGCCACAGGCTGTTCAACCCACTACCATCTAGAAGGCTGAGACAGTACAGGTGGGACCGAGAGACTGAGAAATCGCCAAGACATCAGACTGTTAAACAATCACCACTAGCCAGCCTCCGCCCAGTACCATGCCCTGAACCTTAGTCACTTTTGTAGCCGGCTACCACCCGGTACTTTAGCCTGCACCTTAGAGACTGCTGCCCTATGTACATAGAGTCATTGAACACTGGTCACTTTAATAATAATGTTTACATACTGTTTTACCCACTTTATATGTTTTTACAGTGGCGATTTTAGCATGTAAATCTTGGTGGGACAAAATAAAAAAATGGATGCATGCCAGCAAAGCCACTACACAACACTAAACAATATATGAATTGCACTATAACGGTGACAAACCAACAGCAGAGTCCCAACAGCAGTCCAAACACCTTACCACTGCTACACCTGGCTATCAGTGGAGCCTTGTCTGGCAGCAAAACAGTTCATTCAGCCTCATTTACTGCCTTTTAAAAAATATAGTTGATATGGCTGACTTCTTTAAACAAATGTGGTTTCTACTGACAATAGAGATGTACAAACTATGGCATAAGGGGACGACGAGCGGATAAGAGGCAATCCGTAACTTTGATTAAGACAATGAGTGAGCTGGGACGGACATATTCAATATAACTATTTGTTCAGCACTTTTGAAATGTACAGAGACAGAATTCAGAACATGGTTCGTTCTTACAGTATTCTCCCTGTACACCAAGTCAGAACCAGCTTGCCGTGCGGTAGCAGAGAAAACAGTTTATGACTAGGGTGGCTGGAGTCTTTGACAATTTTATGGGCCCTCCCCTGACACCGCGTGATTTAGAGGTCCTGGATGGCAGGAAGCTTGGTCCCGGTGATGTACTGGGCCGTACGTATTACCCTCTGTAGTGCCTTGTGGTCAGAGGCCGAGCAGTTGCTATACCAGGCAGTGATGCAACCCGTCAGTATGCTCTCGACGGTGCAGCTGTAAAACCTTTTGAGGATCTGAGGACCCATGACAAATCTTTTCAGTCTCCTGAGGGGGAATAGGTTTTGTTGTGCCCTCTTCACAACTGTCTTGATGTGCATGGACCAAGTTAATTTGTTGGTGATGTGGACACCAAGGAACTTGAAGCTCTCAACCTGCTCCACTACAGCACCGTCGATGAGAATGGGGGCGTGCTCGGTCCTCTTTTTCCTGTTGTCCACAATCATCTCCTTTGTCTTGATCACGCTAAGGGAGAGGTTGTTGTCCTTGCACCACACGGCCAGGTCTCTGACCTCCTCCCTATAGGCTGTCTCATCGTTGTCGGTGATCAGGCCTACCATTGTTGTGTCATCAGCAAACTTAATGATGGTGTTGGAGTTGTGCCTGGCCGTGCAGTCATAAGTGAACAGGGCGTACAGGAGGGGGACTGAGCACACACCCCTGAGGGGCCCCCGTGTTGAGGATCAGCGTGGTGGATGTGTTGTTACCTACCCTTACCACCTGTGGGTAGTCTAGGATCCAGTTGCAGAGAGAGGTGTTTAGTCCCAGGGTCCTTAGCTTAGTGATGAGCTTTGAGGGTGCTATGGTGTTGAACGCTGAGCTGTAGTCAATGAATAGCATTCTCACATAGGTGTTCCTTTTGTCCAGGTGGGAAAGGGTAGTGTGGAGTGCAATAGACATTGCAGCATCTGTGGATCTGTTGGTGCGGTATGCAAATTGAAGTGGATCTAGGGTTTCTGGGATAATGGTGTTGATGTGAGCCATGACCGGCCTTTCAAAGCATTTCATGGCTACAGACGTGAGTGCTACGGGTCGGTAGTAATTTAGGCAGGTTACCTTAGTGTTCTTGGGCACAGGGACTATGGTGGTCTGCTTGAAACATGTTGGTATTACAGACTCAGACAGGGACAGGTTGAAAATGTCAGTGAAGACACTTACCAGTTGGTCAGCGCATGCTCGGAGTATACGTCCTGGTAATCCGTCTGGCCCAGCGGCCTTGTGAATGTTGACTTGTTTAATAACCTGTTGGGGCTAGGGGGCAGTATTTGCACGGCCGGATAAAAAACGTACCCGATTTAATCTGGTTACTACTCCTGCCCAGTAACTAGAATATGCATATAATTAGTAGATTTGGATAGAAAACACTCTAAAGTTTCTAAAACTGTTTGAATGGTGTCTGTGAGTATAACAGAACTCATATGGCAGGCCAAAACCTGAGAAGATTCCATGCAGGAAGTGGAAATCTGATTTGTGGAATCACCTTCAACACTTTGCCTATGAAACACACCGTGAGTTAGGATTCATTTAGCTTCCACTAGATGTCAACAGTCTTTACAAAGTGGTTTGAGTCTTCTCCGGTAGAAACTGACCGAACGAGAGGCCTGGAAATTTGGTCATGGGGAAGGGCCATTACTACTATGACTCGGGCGCCCGTGGGTACCCTCTCCTTCCGAAACGTTTAGTAAGACAATGCAATCGTCCGCCTTGAATATTATTGAAGCTCTGATTGAAAAAGGCCCTAAAGATTTATGTTATACAACGTTTGACATGTTTGAACGAACGTAAATATATATTTTTTGCACATTCATGATGACAAGTCCCGCGCGCCTCGTACATTATGAGTAGCCTTTGGAACGCGCTAACAAGAAGGAGGTATTGGGATATAAATTATTAACTTTTTCGAACAAAACTACATTTGTTGTGGACTTGGGATTCCTGGAAGTGCCTTCTGATGAAGATAATCAAAGGTAAGGGGATATTTACAATAGTATATTTGATTTTAGATGGTTCCAAGATGGCGCTAACCTGTATCGCCTAGCCTATTTTTCTAAGCATAGCACCTCGTTTATTGCAAAGTGTGATTTCCCAGTAAAGTTATTTTTAAATCTGGCAATGCGGTTGCATTCACGAGATGTTAATCTATAATTCTTTGAATGACAATATTAGATTTAAACAATGTTTTCGAATAGTAATTTTGTAAATTGTAGCGCTAATTCACCGGAAGCATTTGAGGGAAAATATTTTCTGAACATCACGCGCCGATGTAAAATGCTGTTTTTATATATAAATATGAACTTTATCGAACAAAAGAATGCATGTATTGTGTAACATGATGTCCTAGGAGTGTCATCTGATGAAGATTGTCAAAGGTTAGTGCATAATTTTAGCTGGTTTTCTGCTTTTGGTGACGCCTGTCTTTGTATTGAAAATAGCTGTGTGTAATGTTTTGTCAATGTACTGTCCTAACATAATCTAACTTTATGCTTTTGCCGTAAAGCCTCTTTGAAATCGGACAACGTGGTTAGATTGAGGTGTTTATCTTTCAAAGGGTGTAAAATAGTTGATTGTTTGAGAAATTGAAATTATTAGATTTTTGCTATCTTGTCAAGCAATCCCGTTACCGGGATGAGAACGGGAAGGGGTCCCATAGAGGTTAAAGGTCTTACTCACATCGGCTGCGGAGAGCGTGATCACATAGTCATACGGACCAGCTGATACTCTCATGCATGTTTCAGTGTTACTTGCTTCGATGCGAGCATAGAAGTTATGTAGCTCGTCTGGTAGGCTCGTGTCACTGCCACATCCGACGAGCGTCGGAGCCGGTGTAGTACGATTCGATCTTAGTCCTGTATTGAAGCTTTGCCTGTTTGATGGTTCGTTGGAGGGCATAGCGGGATTTCTTATAAGCTTCTGGGTTAGAGTCCCGCTCCTAGAAAGCGGCAGCTCTGCCCTTTAGCTCGGTGCGAATGTTGCCTGTAATCCATGGCTTCTGGTTGGGGTATGTACGTAGTCACTGTTAGGACGATGCACTTATTGATAAAGCCAGTGACTGATGTGGTGTACTCCTCAATGCCACTGGAAAAATCCCAGAACATATTACAGTCTGTGCTAGCGAAACAGTCCTGTAGTTTAACATCTGCTTCATCTGACCACTTTTTTTATAGGCCGAGTCACTGGTGCTTTTTTTGCTTGGAAGCAGGAATCAGGAGGATAGAGTTATAGTCAGATTTGCCAAATGGAGGGTGAGGGAGAGCTTTGTACGTGTCTCTGTGTGTGGAGTAAAGGTGGTCTATAATTTTTTTCCCTCTGGTTGCACATTTAACATGCTGATAGAAATTCGGTAAAGCTGATTTAAGTTTCCCTGCATTAGTCACCGGCCACCAGCAGCATCGCCTCTGGGTGGGCGTTTTCCTATTTGCTTATGGCGGAATACAGCTCATTGAGTTCGGTTTTAGTCCCAACTTCGCTCTGTGGTGGTATGTAGACAGCTACGAAAAATACAGATGAAAACTCTCAAGGTAGATAGTGTGGTCTACAGCTTATCATGAGATGCTCTACCTCAGGCGAGCAAAACTTTGAGTCTTTCTTAGATATCGTGCACCAGCTGTTGTTTACATAAATGCATAGGCCCCCGCCTGTGTCTTACCAGAGGCTGCTGTTCTGTCTTGCTGGAGTGTATAACCCGCCAGTGTATGTTCTTAATGTCTTTGTTCAGCCACGACTCTGTGAAACATACGATATTACAGTTTTTAATGTCCCATTGGTAGGATATACATGCTTTCAGTTCGTCACATTTTCACATTTTTATTTTCCACTGATCCTCACATTGGAAGTTTCCTTCTCCAGCGACTCACGGGGATCGGGGCCTGGTCGGGTGTCTGCAGTATATCCCTCACGGCCGACTCATTGAAGAACTCCTCGTCCAATTTGAGGTTAGTAATGCCAGTTCTGATGTCCAGAAGCTTTTTTCGGTCATAAGAGACAGTAGCAGCAACATTATTTACAAAACAAGTTACGAAAACGCGAAAAAACAAACAAAATACCATGATTGGTTGGGAGCCGATAAGACGGCAGCCCTACCCTCCGGCGCCATCCTGTTGACAACTCTCTGAGTTTACGAACTCTGGCACTCCAGATTGAATTTACGAATACACCCGTAGTATAAACCAGAATTTAGTCTTGAAATCTTTGGTTATTTAGTACATGGCCTCACATGTGAATCCTTAAAGAGATGGGTGGGGCTAAGGCTTAAGAGGGTGTAAATGATGCTGAATTGGTGTAGACAAAGCGCTCTCCAGTAGGTTTACCAAAACAACCTCAAAAATGAGGTTACAATTTTATCAACTTTCAAAGCAGAATTACTTTCCCATTGTTCCTCAACTGTACAGTCGTGTCCAAAAGTTTTGAGAATGACACAAATATTAATTTCCACAAAGTTTGCTGCTTCAGTGTCATTAGATATTTTCGTCAGATGTTACTATGGAATACTGAAGTATAATTACAAGCATTTCATAAGTGTCAATGGCTTTTATTGACAATTACATGAAGTTGATGCAAAGAGTCAATATTTACAGTGTTGACCCTTCTTTTTCAAAACCTTTGTAATCTGCCCTGGCATGCTGTCAATTAACTTCTGGGCCACATCCTGACTGATGGCAGCCCATTCTTGCATAATCAATGCTTGGAGTTTGTCAGAATTTGTGGGTTTTTGTTTGTCCACCCAACCTGAGGATTGACCACAAGTTCTCAATGGGTTTAAGGTCTGGTGAGTTTCCTGGCCATGGACCCAAAATATCGATGTTTGGTTCCCCGAGCCATTTAGTTATCACTTTTGCCTTATGGCAAGGTGCTCCATCATGCTGGAAAAGGCATTGTTCATCACCAAACTGTTCCTGGATGGTTGGGAGAAGTTGCTCTCGGAGGATGTGTTGGTACCATTCTTTATTCATGGCTGTGTTCTTAGGCAAAATTGTGAGTGAACCCACTCCCTTGGCTGAGAAGCAACCCCACACATGAATGGTCTCAGGATGCTTTACTGTTGGCATGACACAGGACTGATGGTAGCGCTCACCTTGTCTTCTCCGGACAAGCTTTTTTCCGGATGCCCCAAACAATCGGAAAGGAGATTCATCAGAGAAAATGACTTTACCCCAGTCCTCAGCAGTCCAATCCCTGTACCTTTTGCAGAATATCAGTCTGTCCCTGATGTTTTTCCTGGACAGAAGTGGCTTCTTTGCTGCCCTTCTTGACACCATGCCATCCTCCAAAAGTCTTTGCCTCACTGTGCGTGCAGATGCACTCCCACCTGTCTGCTGCCATTCCTGAGCAAGCTCTGTACTGGTGGTGCCCCGATCCCGCAGCTGAATCAACTTTAGGAGACGGTCCTGGCGCTTGCTGGACTTTTTTGGGCACCCTGAATCCTTCTTCACAACAATTGAGTTGTGTCATTCTCAAAACTTTTGGCCACAACTGTAGTGTATGATATACCATTTTCTAGCTCCGAGTCTACTTTTATCCAAAAACACAATTTCGCTACATAAGATCGAGCCGGTTGGTCACATATGTTGATATGCTTCAGTTTGCTGCCATGTTACTGGTTTCACATTTGTCTCCAACGATCATAAGGTAAAATAGATCTAAAACAATTAGCATTTTTATTTATAATCCCTTTATCCAAACGGCTTACTCATTTACTTAGCTCTTATCAATAGCTTAGCCTCTTATCAACGTGTAAATTACAGTGCATGGAGAATGTCATTTTTATTAGAAAGAATAAAATAGATGTTCCACTTGGAACAGACAGGTTGCTTGACCTTATTCATCACACGTAAAGATGGTGGAATTATGAGGGTATTAGGTCAAGGTCAGAATACGGCATATCCATAGACACCTCCGCCACACCTTCATTTCTTTGATATCCACCTCCAACGAATAGTGGGTGAATAGCATGCTATTCTCATGCTTAAATTCAAGATCAGAATACACTGTGGAAGACCAGGGGGTTGGGTCAAAATGTTTACACAGATCAGACACAGACAGAGTAGGATTAACTCAGTTTCAAAGGGGTTTATTAAAATAATAGTTCAAAAGAAAAGAATTGGTCTCTCCCATGAGACCCTCTCCGGGGCACAGTCTTCTAGGCTCCGGGTCTTGCTGTATCCTGTGGGGATCAAAAACTGAACTCACTCCTGTTACCTCTGCAACCGTCCTCGCCTCGTGATGTATACGCCGTCTGTCACCAGGCCTCGACAAGTCTGCCTCTGATCGCTGACCTGCTGTACGCCACCCCCCCCCCTAGCTCTGTCAGGGAGGGGGCTGTCATCAGTGCGACGTATGTCTCCCTTCTCGATAGGGCATCCGCGTTTCCATGCTTCGCCCCTGACCTGTGCACCACAGAAAAAGAGAAGCGTTGAAGGGACAAGAACCACCTGGTGACCCGATCGTTTGTGTCCCTTCCCCTGGCCATCCAGACCAGGGGAGCATGGTCCATGACCAGGATGAAGTGGGTACCTAACAGGTAATACTTGAGTGTCTAGACACCGTTAGACACTTTCTCAACAATAGAGTATTTTTTCTATCTGGGTATCAGCTTTCGGCTGATGTACATGATGGGGTGCTCCTCCCCATCGTGTACCTGGGACAGAATGGCCCCTAGTCCCATATCACATGCATCCATCTGGACCAACATTGGCACGTGGAAATCGGGCGTTACGAGAATCGGATGGGAGCACAGCGCTTCCTTCAGGCGCCTGAACGCCGCTTCTGTCTCATCCGTCCATTTTCGGGAGGCGGGCCCTAGTTAGATCGGTGAGGGGGGAAGCTATAGCCGCAAAGTTGAGGATAAACTGGCTATAGTATCCTGCCAGTCCCAGGAAGGACTTGACCCGTGTCTTGATGCATGGAATGGGCCAGTCACGTACCGCGTGAACCTTCCACCTCCTTGAACCCTAGTTTGCATTTCTTTGGGTTCGCGGTCAACCCGGCTTGCCACCGCCTGGAGGCGTGTCAGGTGCTCTTCCCAACCTTGGCTGTGGATGATGATATCATCCAAATAGGCCGCTGCGTACTGCTGATGGGGTCGAAGTTCTTGGTTCATCAGTCGCTGGAATGTGGGCGGGGCTCTCTGGAGACCGAACGGGAGCACCCGGTACTGATACAATCCGTCTGGTGTCGAAAACGCTGTCTTCTCCCGGGAGGAGGCTGCCAACGGTACCTGCCAATATCCTTTGGTTAGGTCAAGGGTGCTGATGCACCGGGACTTTCCCAATCGGTCGATGACCTCGTCCACCCTCGGCATGGGGTAGGCGTCGAACAAGCTTATGTCGTTCACATCCCGGAAATCATTACAGAAGCGGAGGCTACCGTCTGGTTTGGGCACCAGCACTATGGGGCTGCACCATGCACTGTGGGACTCTTCAACGACCCCCATCCTCAGCATAGCCTCCAATTCCTGTTTCACGGCCTTCCTTCGGGCCTCCGGAATCCGATATGGCCTCTTTCGTACCATTTCCCCAGGCCGGGTACGGTTGTGGTGTTCAATGAGGGTCGTGCGGCCCGGCTTCTCAGAGAACACCGCCGTGTTCCAATCGACGAGCTCCCTGAGCTCTTGCTTCTGGGCCGGGTCGAGGTCCTCATTGCTCGGGACCACCACTGGTACGGTTGGCGTCCTGGGACCCGACCATAACACGGCCAAGGCTGTCCTCTTGTGCCACTTCTTCAACAGGTTCACGTGGTAAATCTGTTGGGGTTTCCGTCTCCCCGGTTGCCATACGCGGTAATTAACGTGGAATGGCCTCGGGATACCGGGTGGCATAGTCTACTATTACTAGGATGTACCGGTGTCCTCGTGCTGTTTTTACCAGGGGTCCCACTATGTCCATGGCGATGCGTTCAAAGGGCACCCCGATGATCAGTAGGGGACCAGTGGGTTTTGAAAGTGGGCCTTTTGGGCAGTCATTTGACACTCCGGGCAGCTGCGACAGTGGTCTTCCATGGCTCTCATCTCGGGCCAGTGGAACCGGGTGGCGATCCGTTCCCGGGTCCTCTCCATTCCCAGGTGTGCCCCCAACAGGTGGGTGTGGGCCAGCTGAAGAACGGTTCCCATGTACCGTCGGGGCAGCAACAATACCTCTCGAAGTTCCCCCTGTTGGTGTGACACCTGATAAAAAAAGGTTATTCTTGATTTGGAAATGGGGGTATCGCCAGTCACTCACCCCCGGAAGTAGCTGTCCATCCACCACTATCACTTGGGCTGCGGCGGCTTTCAAGTTGGGATCCTCCCACTGGGCTGTCCCGAATTGTCCCCTCAGTTGGCCCCCAGCGGGTGTCTCGACTGGCCCCTCGAAATCGAGGGGGAGGCTGGGCTCTTTCTCCAGTGGTTCCCCAGGGGGGGACGGGTTCCGGCACCCCCTCCGACTCCGGACCCGTAGATACAGGTTGGTCAACCGTTTGCTTCCGGGCCGCACAGGCGATGGGTCATCCTCGCTCTCGTCTTCGGCCGGCTTGTACCTTCTTCCTCAGCTCGTACCCCCAAAGGGCTGCGTACAGCGGACAATCTCGTCCCACTACGAGAGGTACCGGCAACTCTGGTACTGCACCCACCATCATCTGGCAGCTCCCTTGTGGCGTCACGATGTTGGCCCATACGGTTGGATACCGCTTTGTGTCCCCGTGAACACAGGAAATGGACATCTCCCTACCTCGTTCGGTCTCCTGGTTCAGCAGGCTCCAGGTTACGAGGGTAACCATACTGCCGGAGTCTAATAGAGCTTCCGTGTCATGCCCGTCAACCTTCACCGGGACCATGGGTGCAGTTGATTCGTGGGGTGCTCAACAGGAGTGCCCAATAGTTCACTGCGTGACCCACCTCGTCTCCGGGGCTTGCTGATGGCATCGACTCCTCTCGAGCCGGGAAATTCCAAGCAATGTGCCCCCGGGCGCCACACTCAAAACACCTCCTTTGGTCTCCATCTTGCTGGGGTCATTGGTGGCGGGTCGGCCCTACCCCAGCCGTCTCTCCAGGGGTTTGCTGTCCTTTGGCCCTGCCGACTGTCGGTTCGGGGTACACAGCAGTGGGACTGTCCTTCCGACTCCTCGAACGGGACGCCGACTCGGCCCGACTCCCACTCAGCAAGGCCTGAGTGTTCTGCTTCCAGGAGGCCTCCAAGGTCTGGGGTGCGAATAGACTCATGCCCTCTTCATGTCGTGGGGGAGTGCCCGTAGGAAGCGATCCAGGACCACTTTGTCTAGGATGGAGAGGGTGGATACGTTGGTTAGGAGCCATCCCCTGGTGACGCGCAATAGGTCGCTCATCTGGGCTCGGGGGGATGCGTCGGGTACAAACCTCCAGTTGTGGAAGAGTTGAACCCGATGGGCCAGGCTGTACCCGTAGCGGCTGAGTATCTCCCGTTTGAGTCTGTCGTAGTTAGCCGCCTGTTCATCGTTCAGGTCCCAAAACACCTTTTGGGCATTCCCAGAGAGGAACGGGGCCAGCAGACTGGCCCACTTCTGTCTTGGCCATCCTTCCCATAGTGCTGTCCGTTCAAACGTACAGAGGTAGGTATCGATGTCGTCATCTTCTGTTAGCTTGATTAAAAACTGGTTTGGATGTGATTCAGTAGACACTCCTCCTTGTAGCTTCCTGATTTCCTCAATGAGGCGGCCATTTTGTAGCCGCTGTTCCTCCAGCGTTCATTCCTGAACTGCCTGTTGGACTTGTTGGGCCTGGATGAACTGAGCTATCAACTCGTCCATGCTGATGCTGCGTAAACGTCAACCCTGATCTGACCACGTAATCAGAATGTCCGCATTCTCCACCACTTGTGGCAGACCAGGGGGTTGGGTCAAAACATTTACACAGATCAGACACGGACAGAGCAGGATAAGTTCAGTTTCAAAGGTGTTTATTAAAATAATAGTTCAAAAGAAAAGGTATCCCCCATGAGACCCTCTCCGGGATACAGTCTTCTGGGCTCCGGGTCTTGCTGCATCCTGTGGGGATCAAAACCTGAACTCACTCCTGTTACCTCTGCAACCGTCCCCAACTATACGGGACTCCTTTCTTCCCCCAGTCTCTTCTCTGTGTGCTGCCCTTCTGGCAGCTTTATGGGACTTGTACAGCTGGTGAGCAATCAGCCCTTGATTACTCACCAACTCCCAATCAGCCCCAATTAGTCCCGGCCGGAGAGTCCGTCGAGACCTGGCACATCCAGCAGACGGAGCTATCGCCTCGTGATGTATACTCCGTCTGTCACCAGGCCTCGACATGTCTCCCCCTGGTGGCTGACCTGCTGTACGTCACAACACGTAGAGAGAAAAGTGCATAAAAAGGGAATTACATTACATTTCCGCACACTTACCTTGGATCTGAATTCGCCCGTGGTGAATTAGCACCAATTGAATTGGGCCTATATATCCAAATAAAGATGAAGGAAAATTCATCTCTGCTGAACAAAAACATCTGAAAATTCTGGAGCCTTATTTTGACGGTAAACTATAACAATAGCCTAATTGTCAACCCAAAATTATTGACAATCACTGGATTAGGTTGCATATCAAAATATCTTGAATCATGCATTCCTGTTTGGACATGTTAGATGTAACAACTTGTTTATTGAATACCATCTCAATAGTATTTTACACTTCTTATTAAGCATTGTGGATTACTTAATAAGATGATTACTCATTTATCTATTGCGTGACGCCGCTATGTTTATTGTTGTTGGTGTCACGGATCCCTCCGGAACTTATCACGCACACCTGTCCCCTATTCCCACTGATTAGAATTTGTTTTTATGTGCCCTTTGGTTTCCATTGGGGGGGCGATTATTGTTACAATGTCCGTTGGTGCGTGTGAGTACCTGTGCTGTGTGTTTTGGGCTTTCGTGCCCTTGTGGACTGCTCAGATGATTACAGGTCTCGTCCTGTGTGTTAATCATTGTGCGCGTGTTATTTATTCAAGGTACTCCTCGCTCTTTTGTTTGGGTTTCAACCCTGTGTGTTTGTTTGGTCTTCATCCCCGTGCCTTTACACGGCACGCCGTCATTTGGGCTAAATAAAAAAAACACCAGCGTGACAGTTGGGCTGGTGCCACCAGTGGAAAACAGTCTGGATCGCTGCATGTAATGCTAAGTACATTTTGTTCCCCTACCATCCACCATGCTATATCTGCTATGTAAAGACTCCTCTGTATCCTTAGTGCACCGCGTGGGCCCAGGCAGCAGCCTGTTGTATATACAGAGTTATACAAGTTATTATTGTTGGATCCCAGATAAAGGCTCCAGCCATAGGGTCATGGTGAAGACGTGTGTTAAGAGACTGAAGATGATTCAAATGAAACCCCAGACTAACATGTTTCTCTATGAAGACAACAGAACAAAACATTTTGTATTGCATAAACACTGGAGGGCTGGCTACTACCGAGAGACAACCAAGCACACACTACCAGACTGTGCTTTTCTGATGAGTGGTGACATCGTTCATACAGGAGATATTTTCAGAGCACATTCTGTTAGTTGACATGCATTTGTCTGATATGGTTCATTGTCATTATTTTCATGGTTTCTTAATAAATAAAATGCTTTTATCAGATGACTGATCATTGTTTTACTTGGAGACTAAATACTGTAATGTGTCAGAGGATGCAGAGAATGATCAATCTTTACTTTATTAAATCACATTTATATTTGACATTTATTAGAACAGAATACATCTTCAACATAAAGTGGAAAAATTAACATTTTACTGTATTTGTGACGTATAACAAAAACAATTTCTCCTTTAAATCGATGTATTCTTAAAAATAATTACTGAACCACTTGAATGATCATAATATACTTGCAGCTAAGCACAAGCTCAACATGAAATATACATTTAGCATTTCTAATTTGAATCAAATAGCATTTAGAATTTTTTGGGGGGGGGCATTTCTAAAAGAACTGGATGCAA
The DNA here is from genome assembly GCF_965601325.2 of Salmo salar. NCBI lineage: Eukaryota > Metazoa > Chordata > Actinopteri > Salmoniformes > Salmonidae > Salmo > Salmo salar. Next base: position 85,995,541 of record NC_138303.1, on the reverse strand, counting down.
TAATCAACCGTTTGTTTTCTATCAGTGCCCAATGGAAACATATGCAGGCTGTCTTGAATCAATTAATATACATTTCTATTTTGCACAGAAGCTTTGATGCCATGTCCAGTACCTCTGTTTCATTCTCACACTTGAACATTTTGTTGGGAATGTTTGGTAAGGGGTGGTAGTTTGGGTATTGAGTGGTCTTGGCGTCGACTCCCAGCTGTTTCAGTTTGCTCACAATGCTGGGTAGAGTGTGTAACTTGGGACTGTAGTCAGACACCCGCTCAGCCAGGATGGAGATGGAAATGTTGCTGGAATATTGTCCATGTCTTCTGTACTCGGCTGCTATGAGAGCCTTCTCCACGGCCTGATGTACCTTGAACAGAGTCCACTCTGTGGCCCTGCCTCCTGTGTCGTTGTGAGCAGCAGCTAGATCACACTGTCCCTGACTGAGCCAGCGCTGAGCCTCTGCTCTATTGGGTTGTGGTACATTTCCATGATATGTATAGAAGTTGTATCTGGTATTGTGGCCCCTTGCTCTGAAGAACCTCTCTCTGTCACGCCGGTGGCGATGAGCTTCCTGGTTCCACTGTTTGTAGAAGTTTCGGAAATTTGTGTTCCATTGCGGGGATGATTGGTTCCCCGTCCTGCTGTTACCAAGATCCTCAATTCTGTTTTGCAGATACTTGAATGCCTCTGTGGCAAGTTGCAGACAGTCTGGATTTTTGTCTGGGTGCCACCTCAACCAGAGGCGCTTGATGGCCTTGTGTCTCTCTTCTGCAGACAGAGTCCAGATCTCTGCCAGACAATCCTCAATGTCCTTTTCAGCTTCTTCCAAAGACTGTGGCAAGACCCTTGTTGATGATGACCGTGGAACAGATTCTGCCAGTTGTACCAGTTCCATGCAAGTTACTCCAGTGGAAGAAGGCTTCTTTTCCCGTTTAAATTGGTACAGATCAAGGGCACTGACTAAGATTACTTTATCTTTCCCAATTTGTATTTTGTATCTGTGGGCACTCTGTCCTGATTGGCCTGTTGGTACACACAGCTGTTCCACTATAAATGCATAACACCAATGCTCCTCCTCTGCCGTCTTCTTATAGCCAACGTATTCCCCAACTTCATAGTTGTTGAGGTAGCTCATGTCCAGGGTGTCGTGCCACTCTTCAGGAATAGGACTTCCTGGTTCTGGCGGTACTTTCAGGGATTCTTCGGTATTGGTGCTACCAGTATCGGCACTGTTATGGATACCGTTCTGCTCCAGAGCCATCTTGACATCCTCCATGCTATCACACGAGAGAAGGTGTCCCAGAACTAGCAGGAGGTTTGAGCAGAGAATGTTATTGAGAAGGACATTAATCTCGTAAGTCAGTCTCATGATGACCTCACTCTTCACTTTGTGGGCTGTGTCGTCGTTGTGTTTCAGGTAGAAGGTGCAACCTTGCTGGCCCTTTTTGACATACAGCTGTGTGGCAGCAGTGGTGCCACTCAGTAGCTCCTGGCCAAGCCAAAGCACCGTTTCAAGGCTCTTGCAGCAGGTGATCTCAATGCTGCCAAAGATTGTCTCACACATGGTGGCAGCGTCGCCTTGTGATACCTGGCCCTCTTTCTGCTGTCTAATGAGACAAACCAGACCATGCCTGAAAGGAGCAGAGGACAGATGTGCCTGAAACCATCCACTGAACTCGCAGCCCTCCCCGTACTCACACAGTTGCATGTTCGATTCCACCATGTTCTCTACTACAGTGTGGGAGAGCATTTTGGGTCGTATCTCCAGGGGCAACAATTGCAGCATTTTATGATGCCCATACCTGTCGAACCCTAAATGGCAGTTGCTCAGTTTCTCCAGGAGTTTCAAGTCTTTAAGAGCACCCTCCAATCTTCTACCCTGGAAGACTGTGTCGTTGAAATACAGAGAGTCTGAAGGGTACAGTCTGCCATCTGTTGATGGTAGATACAAAGCCTTGGGAAGTTCTGAGGTCAACTGATTTTCTTCCAAATTCCTAATCAGACAAAAAAGCTGCTCTACAGCACATTTCACAGTTTCCTCCTGATTTGGTTGAAGGGTTTGCTTGTCGGTGGAATCTGCATGGATTTCTTGTAGCACGTTGCAGTACTGCTCTGCAGTAGGCTCGTCTTCGACGCCAATTTTCTTGAAGAATTCTGCATACCTAACATCCTTTGGAGGAATGCAATACAAATATGGCCTAAACTTCACGTCGTGAGGCAGTACCAGAGCTGTTTTCTTGGTCTTTACAAGAGTAGAATCTTCTTCCACCAGCACCACAGGGAGGTCAGACAACAGCTTGGGGTCAAACTCTATTGTTTGTAGATAGGTGTAAGATGTCCGGAACACTTCAGCTCGTGTTCCAACCAAGTCAGGAGTTTGGCATGGTGACTGACAGATGTTTCTGAGGTTCTCTATCACACGTTCCGGAGGAGGCTGTTCAACAGCGCCTGCTTCTCTCATCATTGTTATATGCTTTTCAATACACATTCTTAAGTGCAGTATTGGCATGGTTGTCCAAATCAGGGACTTGTGGAGATCTTTTCCAAGCAAACAACCTCTGATTGAAACTACAGTCCTCTCTCCAGCAAATGACTGGTGGTAGCTGCACAATCTCTTTTGAATTTCCACAGGAAAAACAAACTTAATGTCAGAAATAATTTTGAGAAAGTTTGGTGCTAGCTTTTCGACATCCCTTTTCAAAATAGTTTCAAACAATGTAGACGACTTTAGTTTCAGCTCTTGGAGGCTGGCAGTGACTTTGGCATCCAATTCAATTTTATGAGCAAACTCAATTATCTCCTCATCTGACACAGTGCACTTCATTTCAAGTTCTTCAAGCAGTTTCCTTGCTTGAACCTTATGAGATATGATCCCTCCATCTGGGAATATTTTCCAGAAGCTTTCTGGCACAAATCTCTCTTGCGGCAGCATGACTTCGTACAACTTCTCATTCTTATCAAAGTAGTAAGAGGCCATCTGCAGATTCCCATGGATGTTCCGAATGAATTTCACATTTTTCATTGTAGAGATGATTTTTTCATGGTACTTGTAGTTGGGTTTTAATTGTAGCAACAACAACAGTTGGACAGAGAGAATAATGTGGTTCTCGTTTAGCTTGTGTAGGAAAGGCAGAATAAACTGTACATAGTACTCCAAATCACTTAAGATTTTAATGCTCAGGTTTTCTGACAAGCTCTCATTTTCACAGTTATATTTGAGGAAGATGTTGTTGTCATCTGCCATGTACAAATCTGGAAAGCTTTCCTTGAACTCTGTTTTGAGGATGAATACATTTTGTTGTCCATCAATCCGCTGCCGTCTACCCTGTATGGTTTCAAATAATGGCAATGACTTGAGCTTTCTCTGGTAGCCATGTCTGTTTTTAGATGAGCACATCCCAGACTGCAGAAACTGTAGTAGTTTAATCAACTCATCACTAGACAGATGGCAAAACTCTGAATGTTCCAGCTGGTGGACTTGGTCTAACACAGCACTGCCGTCACTTGTCTTCAAGAGCTCAGGGAGTAGATGTTGATACAGCAGTTGGACCAAATGTCTGAAGAATTTAATGTTTATTTTCATGAGACCAAGTTTCAGGAGGATAGATGACATGTCTTCTTTTGATTCAACGTCAATCACACTGGACATCTTCCTCATTGTTTGGAGAACATGTTTGTTGTTTAGTCTTGGGCACACAACTGGCAAAATAGGGCAGTCAGAGAACAACTCCTTGATGGCCCTAAGAGCCTGATTATCACCTTCACCCTTCTTAGCTGCTAATTTGACTTGACCATCAAAGAATTTCCAAAGCGCTTTCAGCCATAAGTGCATCGTCTTGTCTGGTACATGTAAACTGCAGTGTGGATCAGTTTCACAGTTTTGAAGGAGTTGCAGAAGTATAGGTTTCAAATACTTAGCTGTGACTGGAATTGTCAATTTCTCAAGAAAGTTCCCATCTTCTAGAACCTCAACATGTTTGAAGTTGGTTTTGTAATCAGCAAAATCCTCTTGATGTCCATGGAACATTCTGTAAAATGTTGACAGAAGCTTGGGAGACTCAGGATCGAACACTCTGAGAATCTGATCTTGAGTGAGAAGGAGTGGAAGTCCACTGACTGATGTGGAATGTTTTTTGTTAGCAGCTATTTGAAGTTCGCTCTCTGAACTGGAAGTGTTCTTGCTAAGTACAACATCTTTGATACAGTACTCCAAGAGCTTGGAGCATCTATTTTTGTCTCTGATCAAAGTCTGCCCAATGGGTAGAGGTAAACCCCTTTCAGTTTGAGTTGGATCATTCAGTGGTTTCTTCCTCAGGTAGTTTCCCACCGTCAAAGGACTGACTCTTTCCACATCAACTCCAGCTGTTTTGAAGCAGGTCCATATTTCTGTCATCTTTGTTGATGAAGGAACCAACTGCATTCCAATATCTTCTAAAATAGAAATTAAGATGCTGTTCTCCATGCTTGTTAAATGAGGTGTGTCAGTTGGTTCTGTCTTTCTCACACTTGACCAGTCAACAGTGTACTCATTTACATTTGTCAGGTGTGTCATTGACTGGGGTTGGACTTGACAAGTTGATCTGCGTAGTACCGGAACAACACAGAGTTCTTTTTCATTGACTGACCTGTACACTTCATTAATCATTTCATGCCAATCTTGGCCAATGTCTTTGGTAATTGTGGGGAAGAAGGACAAGTAGGAGCTGTCCAGGACAGAATTAATAAGATGTATGGCAATGGGTTTCACTTTCTTTAGGTTGCAGATGTAATTCAGAAGGCCAGCATACAGTGGGGCAATGATGTTCCGTTTCAGAGACTCATTCCAATCAGTCTTCAAACTTTTCCCATCCTCTTTCCAGAGTGCCCGTCTGGAAGAATCTACCTGAAAGTGTCCGTTTACATGGACTGGAAGTCCAGTTTTACCAGGCAAGGGCAGGGAGCAGAACACTTGTCCACTGAAGTCATCCTGTTTAGAATGAGAGCTTACACATGCTGCCAAAGATGCCTGGGGAACTCTGCCAGTCTCTCCTTTCATATCAGTGTTTCCTTTAAAGGACCCAAACTGCTCTGCAATGATCCACTGGCTTTGCCTTTCATCAGATGATGAAATCTTGACATTGTAAATGGCTTCATGTGGTGTTGTTGGTCCATCAGACAACAGGGACTGTTGTACGTGGTTTTGAAAATAAACCTTTTCTGCAAGACTCTTCTCAGAAATACTTTTTTCAATCGAGAAAGTGATTCTGAGCGTTCCTGTGTTTGTGTTGATTTCATGGAACTGTATTTTCCTGATGTTCTTCAAGAAGAGAATCAATCCCTCGGGGTCTTCACGGAGAGCTGAAGACAGTTCATCAATATCTCTGTCATTGACGACATTGTTTGATATCTTTGAGGTTTTTGCCATGGCACACGTCCTGATAGGCAACCTAAACATGGTGCCTTTTTCAAGAGAGAATTCATTTGGGAGAAATGTATTGTAAACATCCATGAAGGTGTTCTTCAATTCGTTCTTCAGAGTGTACTTGCGGCCAGGTGATTCTCGTGATCCACCTTCAACATACTTCAGATTGGGATCAGATATGCAGAGCCATTTGTCACCGGTTAGGATCGAAGGACAGTCAGTCAGGTGGTAGACTGAGTTAAATCCAAGTCCATATTTTCCAGTTTTCCCTGGAATGTTGTGCTTTCCACCTTCTCCCAGCTGTTGAATGCCTCTCAGATCAGCTTCAGAAAATACCTGGTTGTTGTACACACACAGTGCAGGGCCTTGCAGAGGATGCCATCTCTCTCCAAATGTTCTTTCCGTGCTGTGATTTCTTTTGTCCAAAACAAAGTGAATTTCTGTGGCCTCTGCATCATCAGCATTTTGTATGAGCTCCTTCAGGATGTCCTTCTTTGAGGGATAAGCTGCAATTATGTTTTTAATGCGGACGGTCAGTTCCTCATGTTGTCCGAACTCTTCGGCAAATGGTGAGAAGTTCTCTACTGAATGCTTTTGCAGTGTGTGGTGTCTTGTTGTGTTCACCCCAAAATAAAGTGCAATGGCACGAGATATATTTTTATGGCATAAAGTGACATCTTCTGACACTTCCATCCAGGGGCTGTCATTAAAATAGAGCTGGTTAGATGGCTTCAAAACACCACTTCCATCAGGTATGAGACAGTCATCTTGGTTTTCATCAGGTATGAGACCATCATTTTGGTTTTCATCTTTGGCCTTATATAATCCCCTTAGGATTATTGTCAGGCAAGTTTCTAGATCATTATTGGAAAGTGGGTTGATTCCATAGGCTTGGCTAAGTTTCTGCAGTACACCATGGAACTGTTCTGGTGTGAATTGCTTTTGGATGCCTAGACATTTCCAGAGCTCTTTGAAACTGGACAAGGCAGGTGGAAGGACATAAAGATACGGTTTAGTCTCAAAATTCTCAATTTTTGCCACAGATTTTACATCCACAAATCTGTCTTCAACCAGGATAAATGGGAATGAGTGTGCCCTCTCAAAAATGGCTGAGGATTCCTTCTCATCATGCAGCCATTCACTCAGAAATCTGTAGCATTCAAGGGCGATGTTGAAAAGCATCGGTTTGTCAAATGTTTCTGTGTGCTTGGATGCTTCCTGCAGCTGCTGAAGCACTGTCTCAAGTGAAGGGCTTTCACAAAGTCCCAGTATGCGTAGCACTGCATCATCACTGTGTATTTTCAAATTTGAAGAGTCTACCACAGACTGTGTCATGTCAACTAGATGGCGACATCGGTCACTGTAAATGTCAGTAGGCTTTTGAAGCCTGACTGCTCCATCTTTACCTTCCCATGTATTCACTGGAGCACATGCTGGAATGAACTCTATGTTTCTCAGAGTCTCCCAGTGAGGCGAGGCTTCATCCTGTAAGGAGTCCCTCATCAGCTCCAGGATGCACTGAAGATGCTTGTATGCTTTCCCTTTTTCTTTTTGCCAAATGCTGGCAATGGTCTCTGCTCTCTCTGTGATGTCCTCCAAAGGGAGCTGGTTACTCAGCATCCCCAGTTCTGACAGACGTTGAATCCTTTTAGAGGAACAGAAGTCATTTTTGGTCCCCCCAAGGAACCGTCCTTCCTCTTGCTCAAACAAGCATGCTACTTTTCCAGGGGGATTCACAAGTTTTTTGATGAACTGGAGTTGTCCACTTTTCTTTGTAGGAATGCATGGGTAGCTCCTCAGTAGATTGTCAATGGCATCGTTATTCAGGTCAATAGCATGCAGCACAAGAGCGTTCCTACTCTTCTGGTCCATAGTGCTCAGGTTGTTGAATACCACATTTTGGTAAAATGTTTCCCAATCAAATGTTCTCTGATTTAGAATCGTATCAAAGCCGGTCTGTATGAAGCTCTGTCTCACCCACGATGGCAGTGGGACAACATGATAAGATGTGTTTGGATATCTTTGACAAACCTTCATTGCAAGCTCTCCTACAGCTTTGTCCTCTTGAATTGTTGGGTCCAGAAATCTGGCATTGCACATTGAGCACCAGTTGTTCCCATCACTGAAGAGCTCCAGAGCTTTGCCAGAGAAGTGCTGAGTGATGGCGAAGTAAAATTCATCAACCAGGGGTTTGAAAGTCTTGCTCACATTCTTTTCATTGGGCCAAAAGGTGTAGTACTGGTAACGTTGAAGGTCTCCATTTTTTGACATATTCTTCAACACTAGTAGTGTAGTGACATATGCAGTTGTAACAGCATCCTGCAGGAGAGCTCTATTCCAGTCATATTTCACTCCACTCTCCCACAGACCTCTCCGATTAGAGGTTACAGCAAAGGATCCATTCAGGTTCACCGGGAGCCCTGTGGCAACAGAGAGGGGGAGGAAGCTGAAAGCCTGGCCAACTAGTTTGGTGTCTCCTGGGACCCATTTCCCAGTCTGTGGTTCTTTGTTTAATGGTACAGCAACACCTCCTATTGGCAAGGAGAACACAGTATGCTTGTTGTCTGTCTGGACCATTTGTAAAGAATTTTGTGTCCCAAAGCAATTGTACAGAAGCCAAAACTGGACATCAGATCCATCACAATGTTGTTGAGTTAGTTCAGCTATGTTGGCTCTATGGCAGTCAATGACCTCTTGGCATTTCGCATAATGCTTCATCAGAGATTTCAGAGCATCATTCTGCATCGTTCCTGGAGGAGTGTCCTCTGGAATCTTGATTGTGCTCACAACTTTTCTGGTGGCAGTGAAGAGCGTCTCAATTTGGTCGTCTTGAGGAGGAGTGGAAGCATCGCTCGGGAGGTTTTGAAGAGATACCGTCTTGATGTTCTTCAGAAAGAGGAGATGAGTTTGTGAGTTGACCAGTTTCTGTTGAAATTTCACTATGTCATCGCTGTCATACACATTTCCACTGATTTGTGACTTGACAGCCTCCTCTCGTGTCCGGAAAGGTAGTTTAATGAGCGTTCCCTGGAAGAATTTCTGAGTGCTCTTTTTTGAAAGATTGCAATCAAAAATGCGTTCATATGGTCTGAATTGTCCAGGAAACCTGTGCAAAAGCTGCTCCCGAGATACGTCCAGTTTGATTCCAGCATTTGCTTTGTTTTGTATGTGCTTTTGCAAGTGTGTAACATTTGGGTCAAGTATCAGAAGCCCCTTGCCACTGAGGATTGAAGGAATATCAGTCACATGGTACACAGCATTAAATCCAAGCCCAAACTTCCCTATTTTTTCAACCTTGTTTTCCTTTGAGGCAGATCCGAGTTTGACAATGTTTTTCCAGTCATCCTCAGTGAAGAGCTCATCGTTGAAGGCCCAGAGACATGGTCCCTGACAGAGGGACATGCCTTGGTCTATGAGGCTGTCCGCTGGGTCTTTGTGGTCTCTGAAATCCACCATGAACTTACAGGTGTTTGCTCCAGCATCTTCTGCATTCTGAATGAGCTCTTTGAAGATGTCATTCTCTTCGTCATACTCCTTCAGGATGTTCTTGATCCTCAGAGTTATGGGTTCTGACTGCCCACACTGCTCTATTCCAATAAACTCTGGACGCAGGATCCGGGTGCTGAGGAACGGGATGTTCAGCCACTCTGCCGTCGCCGGTGAAATCTCCTCATGGATGACATGAATCTCCTCCTGGTTGTGCTGTATATCCTCCAGACTGATTCTGCTTATGTCACAAAACACTGTCTTGGACAACGGTTGCAGGGTGAATCTCTGACTCCCTGCCATGACCGGCACAGGGATATTGACCCCGACGGTCTCCTTCTCTCTCCACATCCAGTTCAGAATGGCTATTGACACTTTCAGCTCTGAGGGTTCGCCAAATGGTTGGGACCTTTCTTCAATGGTCCGTTTGATGTCATGAAGGATGTCCTCTATTTCTGTTTTTGACAGTGATGTCTTCACTCCAAACTCTGTCAGCAAGGTGTTGTATGGAAGAAATTCATCTGTCACCCTCTCAATGTACGAGCTCAGATCCAAATCAGGTGGGTAGGTCAAGACTACATCACGAGGAAAAACAAAATGGTTGTGGATCCACAGCCAAGGTATGCATCCCTTCTTCATCACTTCCCTGACCGCAGGAATGTGATTTTGCATATATTTGTAAATGCTATGCAGCTTGGTTTTAAACTCCACATCTTTATCTGGATCTGTCATTGCCTGGGCCACAGCTGCCAGCAATGTCACATTCTCCATAACCTTCTCAGCAGGAGGGAGGCGAAACAGACCCAGTTTGCTGCTTACTTTCTGACTGAATTCTCCAGTAAGAGGCATGACATGCCCTACAATGCTTTTGTACTCCGAATGTCGTATCTCCTCTGGCTTGTAGAAACTTTTCCGCTTGTTCTTTTCTTTCGTGATGCAAGGATTCTCACAAGGGACCCACTGCAGCTGTGAGAGGTGATGCAGCTGCTGATGAGAGAACTGGGAAAGCAGGTCATTGTCATTCAATAGTCTTCGAAGTGCTTCTGCTTTTTTGAAAGCCCTTTGTGAGTGAACACGTGATTTCTCAATATGGGTGGCAATATGCAACACGTTGTCTGCTGAGACTTCAATTTCCTTTGTCTGCAATCCAATACGTGTTAAGCCGTCAAGCATCTCTGGAGTCTGGGTGAACACAGCTGGAGGAAAAAAATCTTTTTCAAAAAGGACTTGGAAGGTTTTATTGTTTGGATCGAAAATACTGGAAGTCTTCTTCAATTCTCCATCTACTTCGATGAAGCTCAAATCCTTACATTTTCTGTACAAGGTCCCATTCTGTGAGAAGAGGATACGGCCATGCTGTAAAATCCAGGTCATGATTCTCTCAGTCTCGTGTTTCTTGAAAGACTTCCTCTCAACTCCATCAACCAAATAAATGGCCGCCTGGGCGGTATCCAGGAGATCAACCTTGAGCAACAATAGGAGCCTGCGATCAGCCTCAGTTACACACCGGACAATGGAATCCAGCATGGGGAGCTCTGTGGGGAGAGCTGGGGTGGAACTCAGAACCACTGCCTGTTTGGATTGGGCGGCAACGTATTCTCCGGCCATTGATTGGAAGAGAGGCATCTTTGAGAGCAGATCTCGCTTCTGGACTTTGAGAGAATCCAGAGTAGATAGGTAGGCTTTGAGTTCCTCTTTCTCATGGTGAGGAGCAGACCTGATTCCACTGATGACCTGACTGGCATCTAAGTTCATGAACACCTGTAGAATGTTCTGAGGCGATGGTGGTAGTACATACGAGTCAAGATCTTGGTGTTTCAGGCACTCATCTCTGTTCACCACTGTTCCCCCAACATTCTTTATCACTTTCTCAATTTTGTCTGGTAAGATGCTTTTCCGAAAAATTATGGTTGGATTCTGTTGTAGTCTTGCAAGTTTGACTGAATGGCTAGTATCGTGAAGAGGCTCGATGGGTATCAGTGGCATACCTTCAAAACATCTCAGATATCTCCAGTGAGTGTTGAGATATTTCCAGAACTCTCTGAGCCACCTCAAGGGTGGGTGCTGGCCACTCCCTACCTTCCAGGTGACATGACCACCTGTCTGTTCCCAGTCCTTTGGGAGACTCTTCTTGGCAAATGTAGCCACGATGTCAGCATCCACATTGAATACTTTGAATCTCTCTAAAATTACAGAGATATGGCAATAATAACCATGTAAAAAACATGCAGGTATTTGCAATTCTATATGATATTCAAAACCTTTCAGAATTTGTACAATATATTAACTTACTTGTTTTAGCTAGTTGCCTCAAATGGTGGATGCTAGTGTCGCTGAGATCATCCGGCAGAAACAGGGCTTCGCAACCTGGCAGCAGCACTCTGAACGATGAGAAGACTTACTTGTAAATTGTTAAATGAAAAAAAGGTATGGATTATCCATATGAAAAATACTGCACTGTATATTTAGATTATTAAGAATTTACCTTGGAAATGAATCATTGTCAATGAGAGCAATGTCCTTCTCTTCATTTGTGAAGGTCTTGAAAGTCCCGTCGCTGAGAGGCAGCATCTTCAGATCCCTGAGGTTGTGATATTTCTCATCACTCAAGATGAACTGCAGCAGAGACCGTTTGTCATCGTTGGAGAGGTTGGACACGGCATTTCTGCGGAGAACACTCCTTACAAGAGCTGGAGTCACCCATTTCAAAGTGTCACGGTTTGGGAAGGCCAGCTGGACAGCTCTGGAGACATGATCTGGGAAGGTGACAAGCTTTTCTCCTCCTGCAATCAAGGTCCTGGTCACGGCAGCCATAATTTCAGATGCCTTGGGGTCATTGGATGGACACACAGACTCGGTAGGAGAAACAAACTGCCTTTCGTCTTCAGCTAGAGAGAAGACAGCAGTGTTCTGTCTAAATAGACGTTGTAGAATGTCCTCAGCAATCCCATGCCATTTGTCTTTGGTCTGACTGAGGTCTGGCCAGATCTTGTACACAGCTGAGACGGGGAGTGTGGAGGTCTTGGCTAGGTTGGTGGCATCCTGCAGCATCAGGAGGTATGTGTGAGGGAGGACCTCCTTCACCAGCAGCTCGTTCCACATTGCAGCTTCATCATACTTCTGGTCTTCCTCCTGCCACTTGATGTGTCTTCTGTTGTCAGCGAGGCCGAAGCAGGCGTTCACATGGACCGGGAGTCCAGTCTTGTTGGAGTCGTTGTTAGGAAGGGGCAGGAAGCAGCTCAGTCTGCCCTCAGTCAGGACGTTCTCCTGGCCACACGGAAACGCCAAGTCAACATGAGGGCGGAAACTTAGCTTCTTGGCAAGTGAATCTAGCTTTGGTATATTTCCATCTTTCATGCAACATGTTGTCACAAGCCACCTGGTCTTTGTCTCCTTCTTGTTGTTGGAGGTAGAGGTGATGGTTTTGAAGCAGGTTGAGCCCGTGACATTTGACTCACTCCTGGACTTCAGATCTGGACCAGCTGTGGGACTGGAGGAGGTCACTGAGAACCGGGTGTTGACAGATCCTTTCGTGTTAATGTGCTGCAAAGAGACTAATGACACGTTCCTCAGGAACAGAGGGATTATGTCTGCATCTGCAATGAAGCTGTCGAAAAGCTGAACTACTTTGTGGTAGTCATACAGGTTATCTGAGATCTCTGAGGCCTCACTGCGCAGAGGAAACCTAAAGAGTGTCCCTTTAAAATGCTGCTCCTCGTGGATGATGTCCTTCCATCTCTGGCCACTGACTAGTTTGACAACATCTCTGAATGGTTGGAACTGATCCTGCAGATTCAGGAGAGTTTTCTTGTCTTCCTCATCCTCCAGAGACCACCGGAAGCCTCTATCCTCCTCAAACAGCTTTTCCTGGGCGTCCAGGAAGCCAAGGTACTTGGAACTGAATATGGATGGTACATCTAGAAATGATCAGATGACAGAGCATGAATGAAATGCTGTAATCTTCCAGTGTATTATATAGATTTCCACACTATGAGGTTGGAATAATACTATGAAATTGTGAAAATTATAATTCCCTTTAAGTGTAAGAGCTGTTTGAAAAGACCACCTGAATTTTCAGCCTATTTTTCTGGGATGGAGTTTTGGCCTGCCTGGTGACATCACCAGTTGTAAATTAGTTAATAGACCAACAAGAAAGAGTTCCAAAACTCTGCCAATAACAACTAGTTTTACGTTTTCCCCTCCCCACTCAGACTGTCTTAGCAAAATTCTTGCTTGAGAAATTGCTCTTTGCTAAGAAGCTAGTTTTGTTTATTTTTGACCATTTAAATTGAAAACAGTCACAGTGAGGTACTTAATTGTTACCCAGAAATGATAATGAGATAAAAACATCTGCATTTGACATTTAATAAAAGCTGGCTATAAAGGAACATTTTAATTTAGCAATGGGCGGTATGGCTATATTTCCGTTATACCGGGATACAGTGGGAAGAAAAAGTATGTGAACCCTTTAGAATTACCTGGATTTCTGCATAAATTGGTATCTGATCTTCATCAAAGTCACAACAATAGACAAACCCAGTCTGCTTAAACTAATAACGCACAAACAATTATCATTTCATGTCATGTCTTTATTGAACACACTGTGTAAACATTCACAGTGCAGGTTGGAAAAAGTATGTGAACCCTTGGATTTAATAACATGAAATGGCGCCGACAGAGATGGACGCCTCGCTTCGAGTCTTTTATGTATTATTTCTTACATTTGTTGGATTCGGGCTAAACTTTGAACATTGCAATATTAAAGACATGATAGATCAGATAAATAGTATGTAAAGGAGAGATCTGTAGAAAGACAGAGTGGCTGTGGAATGTGCTGGGTGAACGGGAGAGAGATCACAGAATTGCTATAGGGGAAGCGGATGGACATCTGTGGATTAGGCGAAGGAGGGGTTGAGGTTAGGTCAGATCCCCTGAAGGGAGTAATAAGGGTTTAGGATCCTGTTACCCTCTTCCTGTCGAACCATAAGATGTAAGGATCGGAGAGAAGGAGGAGTGTCCAAAGTGGGGTATATATACTTGTGATGGTGAGAACATGTTTTTGTCTGAATTACAGCTGTAACGACCCTTTGGGAAAAATTAAACTTGGTTAAGCTTCTCTAGTGTCCATGAGGTATTTACTCTGAAAAATGAGAGCCTAACACATTGTTACCCCAGGAAATCTTAAGTCTTATTACATACAGCCGGGAAGAACTATTGGATATAAGAGCAATGTCAATTTACCAACATTACGACCAGGAATACGACTTTCCCAAAGCGGACAATGGACCTAATCCCAGAAGCCAACCCAAAACAACAGCGCCGCAGAAGGGGAAGATGGAGCGGCCTCCGTAGACATGCACATCGCCCACCGCTCCAGAGTATACTACTCGCCAATGTCCAGTCTCTTGACAACAAGGTAGATAAAATTAGAGCAAGGGTTGCCTTCCAGAGAGACATCAGAGATTGTAACATTCTCTGTTTCACGGAAACATGGCTCTCTCGGGATATCGTGTCGGAATCGGTTCAGCCATGGGGCTTCTCCATGCATCGCGCCAACAGAGATAAACTCCTCTCTGGGAAGAGGAAGGGCGGGGGTGTATGCTTCATGATTAACGACTCATGGTGTAATTGTGATAACATACAGGAACTCAAGTCCTTCTGCTCACCGACCTAGAATTTCTTACAATCAAATGCCGGCCATATTATCTCCCAAGAGAATTCTCGTCAGTTATCCTCACAGCTGTGTACATTCCCCCTCAAGCAGACACCACGACGGCCCTCAAGGAACTTCACTGGTCTATGTAAACTGGAAACCATATATCCTGAGGCTGCATTTATTGTAGCTGGGGATTTAAACAAAGCAAATTTGAGAACAAGGCTACAGAAATTCTAATCAGCATATTGATTGCACTACTGTTTCTAGAAAATCCAAGATGGCGTAGCAGTCAGATGTCTTTGTCCTCATATTGTCCCGTGTATATATCTTTTTTCTTCGCATATCTTTTTTATATATGTTTCCTAAACTTCAATATACTCTACTGCAACCTGCCTCACCCAAGTATTTTTCATTACTTTAGAACCGGGATCCTCCAACAGAAGCTAGCCAGCTAACTAGCTAGTAGTCAGCTAACCACTGCTAGCGGTCATCAGCTAACCTCTACCTCGGAAATCTCTCGCCAGTTTGCACAACGCGATTCAAACCAGAGCATACCGGACTTATTTTCTCTCCATATCCCAGGATTCCTATCGCAAGCTCTGAACCTTTTCACCTGGTTCATCGCAGCTAGCTAGCTGCAATCCGAATTGCTACTCCTGGCTAACGTCTCTGTCCCAAAGCAAGCACCAATTAGCCTGGAGACAGCCCATGCTAGGCCCATCTCCTGGCTAGCTGAAGAGGTCCATCAGCCACTCCTTGGGCTACAATACCTACTTTGGACCCCTTTTACTACACAAAGCCCTGTTAATCCATCACGACTGGACTACCGACATAACCTGCCCGAGGGTTCTTTTTGCAACAGACCCCTCCATCGCGACGTCCCCTGAATGCCCATCTGCTAGCCTGCTATCCACGGCCCGCTAGCTGTCTAGAGCATACAGTGAGGGAAAAAAGTATTTGAGCCACTGCTGATTTTGTACGTTTGCCCACTGACAAAGAAATGATCAGCCTATAATTTTAATGGTAGGTTTATTTGAACAGTGAGAGACAGAATAACAACAACAAAAAATCCAGAAAAACGCATGTCAAAAATGTTATAAATTGATTTGCATTTTAATGAGGGAAATAAGTATTTGCCCCCTCTCAATCAGAAAGATTTCTGGCTCCCAGGTGTCTTTTATACAGGTAACGAGCTGAGATTAGGAGCACACTCTTAAAGGGAGTGCTCCTAATCTCAGTTTGTTACCTGTATAAAAGACACCTGTCCACAGAAGCAATCAATCAATCAGATTCCAAACTCTCCACCATGGCCAAGACCAAAGAGCTCTCCAAGGATGTCAGGGACAAGATTGTAGACCTACACAAGGCTGGAATGGGCTACAAGACCATCGCCAAGCAGCTTGGTGAGAAGGTGACAACAGTTGGTGCGTTTATTCGCAAATGGAAGAAACACAAAATAACTGTCAATATCCCTCGGCCTAGGGCTCCATGCAAGATCTCACCTCGTGGAGTTGCAATGATCATGAGAACGATGAGGAATCAGCCCAGAACTACACGGGAGGATCTTGTCAATGATCTCAAGGCAGCTGGGACCATAATCACCAAGAAAACAATTGGTAACACACTACACCGTGAAGGACTGAAATCCTGCAGCACCCGCAAGGTCCCCCTGCTCAAGAAAGCACATAAACATGCCCGTCTGAAGTTTGCCAATGAACATCTGAATGATTCAGAGGACAACTGGGTGAAAGTGTTGTGGTCAGATGAGACCAAAATGGAGCACTTTGGCATCAACTCAACTCGTCGTGTTTGGAGGAGGAGGAATGCTGCCTATGACCACAAGAACACCATCCCCACCGTCAAACATGGATGGAGGTGGAAACATTATGCTTTGGGGGTGTTTTTCTGCTATGGGGACAGGACAACTTCACTGCATCAAAGGGACGATGGACGGGGCCATGTACCGTCACATCTTGGATGAAAACCTCCTTCCCTCAGACAGGGCATTGAAAATGGGTCGTGGATGGGTATTCCAGCATGACAATGACCCAGAACACACGGCCAAGGCAACAAAGGAGTGGCTCAAGAAGAAGCACATTAAGGTCCTGGAGTGACCTAGCCAGTCTCCAGACCTTAATTCCATAGAAAATCTGTGGAGGGAGCTGAAGGTTCGAGTTGCCAAACGTCAGCCTCGAAACCTTAACTTCTCTAGGGCCGGCGGGACGAAATCATCCCACCTATGTAACAGCTAGTGGAATCCTGTGGCGCGTTATTGAAATACCTTAGAAATGCTATTACTTCAATTTCTCAAACATATGACTATTTTACACCATTTTAAAGACAAGACTCTCGTTAATCTAACCACACTGTCCGATTTCAAAAAGGCTTTACAACGAAAGCAAAACATTAGATTATGTCAGCAGAGTACCCAGCCAGAAATAATCAGACACCCATTTTTCAAGCTAGCATATAATGTCACAAAAACCCAGAAGACAGCTAAATGCAGCACTAACCTTTGATGATCTTCATCAGATGACACACCTAGGACATTATGTTATACAATACATGCATGTTTTGTTCAATCAAGTTCATATTTATATCAAAAACCAGCTTTTTACATTAGCATGTGACGTTCAGAACTAGCATACCCCCCGCAAACTTCCGGTGAATTTACTAAATTACTCACGATAAACGTTCACAAAAAACATAACAATTATTTTAAGAATTATAGATACAGATACAGAACTCCTCTATGCACTCGATATGTCCGATTTTAAAATAGCTTTTCGGTGAAAGCACATTTTGCAATATTCTAAGTAGATAGCCCGGCATCACAGGGCTAGCTATTTAGACACCCAGCAAGTTTAGCACTCACCAAAGTCAGATTTACTATAAGAAACATGTTATTACCTTTGGTGTTCTTCGTCAGAATGCACTCCCAGGACTTCTACTTCAATAACAAATGTTGGTTTGGTCCCAAATAATCCATTGTTATATCCAAATAGCGGCGTTTTGTTCGTGCGTTCAAGACAGTATCCGAAAGGGTAAAGAAGGGTGACGAGCATGGCGCAATTCGTGACAAATTTCTAAATATTCCATTACCGTACTTCGAAGCATGTCAACCGCTGTTTAAAATCAATTTTTATGCCATTTTTCTCGTAAAAAAGCGATAATATTCCGACCGGGAATCTGCATTTAGGTAAACAGACGAAAGAAAATAAAGCATGGGGTCGACTCGGGCACGCGCCTAAGCCCATTGTCCTCTGATCGGCCACTTGCCAAAAGCGTAAATGTGTTTCAGCCTGGGGCCGCCTCGATATCATTCAGCTTTTTCCCGGGCTCTGAGAGCCTATGGGAGCCGTAGGAAGTGTCACGTTACAGCAAAGATCCTCAGTCTTCAATAAAAAGAGCCAAGATGAACAACAACTTGTCAGACAGGCCACTTCCTGTTTGGAATCTTCTCAGGTTTTTGCCTGCCATATGAGTTCTGTTATACTCACAGACACCATTCAAACAGTTTTAGAAACTTTAGGGTGTTTTCTATCCAAAGCCAATAATTATATGCATATTCTAGTTACTGGGCAGGAGTAGTAACCAGATTAAATCGGGTACATTTGTTATCCGGCCGTGTCAATACTGCCCCCTACCCCCAACAGGTTAATGACTTGGAGAAGATCTGCAAAGAGGAGTGGGACAAAATCCCTCCTGAGATGTGTGCAAACCTGGTGGCCAACTACAAGAAACATCTGACCTCTGATTGCCAACAAGGGTTTTTCCACCAAGTACTAAGTCATGTTTTGCAGAGGGGTCAAATACTTATTTTCCTCATTAAAATGCAAATCAATTTATAATTTTTTTTGACATGCGTTTTTCTGGATTTTTTTGTTGTTATTCTGTCTCTCACTGTTCAAATAAACCTACCATTAAAATTATAGGCTGATCATTTCTTTGTCAGTGGGCAAACGTACAAAATCAGCAGGGGATCAAATACTTTTTCCCCCCTCACTGCACATATTCTCATTCACCCATGTCGTGTCTTTAGTATCATTAAAGGTGAAGACAGTTATTTTATCAAATCAATTCTCTGTAATTATCATTACCTGATTAAACTAATCATGTACATTTAACTAGGAAGTTGGGGCACCACGGAAAATGTTCAGATTAAAGTTATAATCTTCAGAATATAACTCTTCAGATATTTTAATATCTGATCAATTAGTCTTCTATTAATGAATTATTATTACCTTCGTCAGTCTCATCTGAACGTCGTAAATTGTTGGTTATCTGCACGAACCCAGCCTTCACTATAAATCATCCATACACCAATTGGCTCAATTATTTATTTACTAACTAATTAAACAATTACAGAATATACAATACATAATAACATTATACCATCCTAGTGGACTAAACAAAAACAGTTTGGTTATAACACAATAGATTCAGAGAAGAGACGGGGTTTAGGAAGGAAGTGTCACGGTCGTTGTAATAGATGGACCAAGGCGCAGCGGGTACGTGAATGCTCATTTTTATTAATCCAAAACAAACACGAAAAAAACGATAAACGGACGACAAAACAGTCTTGTAGGCAACACAAGAAACAATCTCCCACAAACCCCAAAACAAACATACTCCTAATTATAGGACCTTCAATCAGAGGCAACGATAGACAGCTGCCTCCAACTGAAGGCCCCAACACCAATTAGCAAAACATAGAAATACAAATGACTAGACAGAACATAGAAATAAACTAACATAGAACAATAACCAAAAACCCCGCAATACATAAATTACATAAATCTAACACCCCTCTACATACACAACCACCCTGAACCATATAAAACAAATACCCCCACCACGTCCTGACCAAACTCAAATAACAAATAACCCCTTTACTGGTCAGGACGTGACAGGAAGGCTAAGGAACATGGGTCTCTATTGGACCTGGGAAGCTATTCTTACATAAATACATATGCCACTAACGATAGCTCATTCGGAAAAGCAATGCATTGTATTTACGTGAAGCTGGCTTCGATTGTTGAGTTGGTGATGTGAGGCTCTGGTTTGCCCAGTCTATGTCGCCATGTTCTTTGTGAAATCTTCTGGGTCGTCGTGTGAGAGGTTCACGTGGTCTGAGAGGTTCATCTCACTCTGGAGATTCGTCCACGTCAGTCAGTGTTCTCGTATTAGATTTGCTACCTTTCCAGCTGCAGCCTGTTAGGCTGTCATCTAGGACTCACTTCTTCTTGAGTGATCAATAGTTCAGAGTTCATACCATTTCATGTGTAGAGCAAGCTCCCACATTTCCTGGCCTGTATTGTTGACATTAGAATTAGCCCTTTTAAACGTGAGGACAAATCCTTGCGGTATTCGGAACTTGAGTGACTTTTTGTTATGTAGAGTGGATATTCAACTACTCGCCACCACAGCTCACGCTGGGGTTTGCTTAGTTCAATGTGAATTGGGTCACTGGGGCTCTTATAGAAATGTAGAAAAGGGATTGGTTCATAATTCCCAAACAATGCCTATTCACTTGGGTGTGGCTACTGACTTAGTTAAACTTTACAGGGAAGACTATTTTCTCATTTTAAAGTTATCACATCATTTCGCAAATAGTTTAATCTTTACTCATTCATGTTATACAATAATTAGATGCAAACCTCATAACTGAGGGACCTGTATGAACAGAGTTTGGGTAATGTAGCTGTATTGTCTTTCATGAGGTCACAAACATGAAACAAAATGGATCGGGGTCATAGCTGGCTTCTCCAACGACCATTTACACATTCTCCAAAATAGGAGTATTGTTCAATTCTCAAATTCTAGGACGTAGTAGAATTGGGAGGGAGAATCACTTTCTCTTACTGTGAAACACTCTCAATTGCATGGTCAGGGAGGGTCTCTGTGGTATTTACGACGTGGTTGTAAGGTCGTAAAACTGCCCGTAAAAAAATGTAGTTGTTAGATATTACTGCACTGTCGGAACTAGAAGCACAAGCATTTCGCTACACTCGCATTAACATCTGCTAACCATGTGTATGTTACTAATACAATTTGATTTGAACAGGTTGACCCTCCTTTGGCAGCAATAACCTCAACCAAACGTTTTCTGTAGTTGCAGATCAGACCTGCAAAAAGAACAGGAGGAATATAGGACCATTCCTCTTTACAAAACTGTTTCAGTTCACAATATTCTTGGGATGTCTGGTGTGAACTGCTCGAGGTCATGCCACAGCATCTCAAATTGGGTTGAGGTCAGGATTCTGTCTGGGCCACTCCAGAAGGTGTATTTTCTTCTGTTCAAGCCATTCTGTTGTTGATTTACTTCTGTCTTTTGGGTTGTTGTCCTGTTGCATCACCCAACTTCTGTTGAGCTTCAATTGGCGGACAGACAGCCTTACATTCTG
Organism: Salmo salar; assembly: GCF_965601325.2. NCBI lineage: Eukaryota > Metazoa > Chordata > Actinopteri > Salmoniformes > Salmonidae > Salmo > Salmo salar. The sequence goes on along the minus strand of NC_138303.1, from coordinate 85,974,597 downwards.
CTGTAAAATGTCTTGATAAACTTGGGAATTCATTTTTCCGTCGATGATAGCAAGCTGTCCAGGCCCTGAGGCAGCAAAGCAGCCCCAAACCATGATGCTCCCTCCACCATACTTTAGAGTTGGGATGAGGTTGATGTTGGTGTGCTGTGCCTTTTTTCTCCACACATAGTGTTGTGTGTTCCTTCCGATCAACCCAACTTTAGTTTAATCTGTACATATAATATTTTGCCAGAAGCGCTGTGGAACATCCAGGTGCTCTTTTGCGAACTTCAGATGTGCAGCAATGTTTTTTTTTGGACAGCAGTGGCTTCTTCCATGGTGTCCTCCCATGAACACCATTCTTGTTTAATGTATTGCAGACTCGTCAACAGAGATGTTAGCATGTTCCAGAGATTTCTGTAAGTCTTTAGCTGACACTCTAGGATTCTTCTTAACCTCATTGAGCATTCTGCGCTGTGCTCTTGCAGTTATCTTTGCAGGACGGCCATTCCTAGGGAGAGTAGCAACAGTGTTGAAATTTCTCCATTTATAGAGAATTTATCTTACCGTGGACTGACTCTTAGAGATACTTTTGTTACCCTTTCCAGCTTTATGCAAGGCAACAATTCTTAATCTTAGGTTATTTTGACATCTCTTTGTTCGAGGCATGGTTCACGTCAGGCAATGCTTCTGGTGAATAGCAAACTCAAATTTTGTGAGTTTTTTTATGGGGCAGGGCAGCTCAAACCAAAATCTCCAATCTCGTCTCATTGATTCGACTCCAGGTTAGTTGACTCATGACTCCAATTAGCTTTTGGAGAAGTCATTAGCCTAGTGCTTCACATAATTTAAACATTCACAGTGTAGGTTGGAAAAAGTATGTATTCAATATAGACAATAAAAATACAATAATTGGTGTGTTATTAGTTTAAGCACACTGTGTTGGTCTATTGTTGTGACTTAGATGAAGATCAGATCAAATTCTATGTCAAATTTATGTAGAAATCCAGGTAATTCCAAAGGGTTCACATACTTTTTCTTGTCACTGTAGATCCATGCGCTGTGTTATGGATTTTAGCATATCAACCACACCTTGTGAAATATAGTAGCTATTGCATGCTCATTGTTTGATTTTTTGTTGTGATAAAAATACTTCGGGGTTCACCTGTTATGTGGTAGACAGAGTTGAATCCGATCCCAAACCTGCCAACTTTGTTTGGGTCTTTGCGTTTGATGCTCCGGCCTGTGGTCGTGATTCCCTCCCAGTCCTCTGCTGTGAACTCTGCGTTGTTGAAGGCATACAGTGCAGGACCTGGTCACAGACACAACTACAGTCAGTTATTCATACACATTAGGACCTGCTGACAGACAAGACAACAGTCAGATATTCATATACTGTAATGTTCTGTATATATACTGCTCAAAAAAATAAAGGGAACACTTAAACAACACTATGTAACTCCAAGTCAATCACACTTCTATGAAATCAAACTGTCCACTTAGGAAGCAACACTGATTGACAATAAATGTCACATGCTGTTGTGCAAATGGAATAGACAACAGGTGGAAATTATAGGCAATTAGCAAGACACCCCCAATAAAGGAGTGGTTCTGCAGGTGGGGACCACAGACCACTTCTCAGTTCCTATGCTTCCTGGCTGATGTTTTAGTCACTTTTGAATGCTGGCGGTGCTTTCACTCTAGTGGTAGCATGAGACGGAGTCTACAACCCACACAAGTGGCTCAGGTAGTGAAACTCATCCAGGATGGCACATCAATGCGAGCTGTGGCAAGAAGGTTTGCTGTGTCTGTCAGCGTAGTGTCCAGAGCATGGAGGCGCTACCAGGAGACAGGCCAGTACATCAGGAGACGTGGAAGAGGCCGTAGGAGGGCAACAACCCAGCAGCAGGACCGCTACCTCCGCCTTTGTGCAAGGAGGAGCAGGAGAAGCACTGCCAGAGCCCCGCAAAATGACCTCCAGCAGGCCACAAATGTGCATGTCTGCTCAAACGGTCAGAAACAGACTCCATGAGGGTGGTATGAGGGCCCGACGTCCACAGGTGGAGGTTGTGCTTACAGCCCAACACCGTGCAGGACGTTTGGCATTTGCCAGAGAACAGCAAGATTGTCAAATTCGCCACTGGCGCCCTGTGCTCTTCACAGATGAAAGCAGGTTCACACTGAGCGCGTGACAGACGTGACAGAGTCTGGAGACGCCGTGGAGAACGTTCTGCTGCCTGCAACATCCTCCAGCATGACCGGTTTGGCGGTGGGTCAGTCATGGTGTGGGGTGGCATTTCTTTGGGGGGCCGCACAGCCCTCCATGTGCTCGCCAGAGGTAGCCTGACTGCCATTAAGTACCGAGATGAGATCCTCAGACCCCTTGTGAGACCATATGCTGGTGCGGTTGGCCCTGGGTTTCTCCTAATGCAAGACAATGCTAGACCTCATGTGGCTGGAGTGTGTCAGCAGTTCCTGCAAGAGGAAGGCATTGATGCTATGGACTGGCCCGCCCGTTCCCCAGACCTGAATCCAATTGAGCACATCTGGGACATCATGTCTCGCTCCATCCACCAACGCCACGTTGCACCACAGACTGTCCAGGAGTTGGCGGATGCTTTAGTCCAGGTCTGGGTGGAGATCCCTCAGGAGACCATCCGCCACCTCATCAGGAGCATGCCCAGGCATTGTAGGGAGGTCATACACGCACGTGGAGGCCACACACACTACTGAGCCCAATTTTGACTTGTTTTAAGGACATTACATCAAAGTTGGATCAGCCTGTAGTGTGGTTTTCCACTTTAATTTTGAGTGTAACTCCAAATCCAGACCTCCATGGGTTGATAAATTGGATTTCCATTGATTATTTTTGTGTGATTTTGTTGTCAGCACATTCAACTATGTAAAGAAAAAAGTATTTAATAAGATTATTTCTTTCATTCAGATCTAGGATGTGTTGTTTAAGTGTTCCCTTTATTTTTTTGAGCAGTATATTTTCTTCGTCAACCTTGTGTTCTGTTTCTTTGTGTTCTTGAACGTAGCCCTGTCTTTCATTTTTGTTCATTGATTTCACCTGTGTTAGTTACTCACCTGGTCTCATCAGCTCCTTATTTAGTTCAATTCATTCGGTTTGTGCCTTTGTGAGGCATTGTTCGTTTTGACTTTATTAAGCCTTTTCCTAGCTCATTTGTGAGAACCAGTTAGCCTTCAGTCCTTGTTTTGATTCACCTGCCTGTTTGCCTACCTGTGTATGACCATTGCCTGCCTACGACCACGATTCCTGCCTTCTGCGAAGGCAAAAAAAACACCTGCCGCGCTCTGCACGTGAATCTACACCTTGTTCTCCCTGAGTATTCAATACATATACATTACGACCTGCTGACAGACACGACAACAGTCAGTTATTCATACAGCACAGGACCTGCTCACGGAGACAACAGTCAGTTCATTCAGTAGTTTGTCCCTCTTTCAACACTTTTGCACCAATACTTTTTATTCAACCAAATCAAAAGTGGCGCGAAACCGCTACGCCAGATTGAAAAGTACTGGGGCAAGTGCCAGGTTTACACATTACATTGTTGGGAGCATATAAAGTGTGGTACTTTTTTTTGCTAATGCCAGCTTGCCACACATTTGCTGGCAGCCCTGTGTGAGCCAGAGAGAGAATGTTTCCTGATGCTCAGAGCAAGTGACCACTTATATTTCTGCATTCCAGCATGATGATTAAAATTCTAAATCAGAGCGCTATACTACAAATGAGATTTGACGAGTTAGCGAGATAACTTTGGTCCACTCTGAGTTCAACTCAGGATAACCAGTGGTTCAACTTTTAGCCAGGTACATTTCTATGGCAACAAATCCTTCAGAACTAACCTGCTCCAAGGCAGGTTAACTAAGGGCTAACTCCATTTATCCTGAATGAAGGACCATTGAAATCCCATTCCCTCCCTCTCGCAAGGATTGTCATCATCCCCTTCATTTGACGAAGACGACTGACAAAATATTGTTAAAAAAATAGTCATGTTAAAATACCTATCACATAACACATTTAGTAATGACAGAACGCATTTGAAACTTCAGCACAGTATTACTTTTGGATGAATTAATACAATTACTTTATTGATAGGAGTGTGAAAAAAGGTGCTCGTGCATTGATAAGCACACCAAAGCTAACAAAAAAAGACAGCATTAACAATACGTAATAAAAGAAAGGCACTTCTAACAGTCTATTTCACACCATAGCATGCTGAATCTTCAAGATAACTTTTTTCATTTTGATTTCAACACAAATGAAAGTGGCACTGACTCACCCATGAATTGATGTTTCAGCATTGTCTCAATTTAGAGTTTGGCATTCGACTAGCCACGTGCGACATGAACGAGCAGTTACTGCCCAGGCTTGAGTAAGCGACGGGTACACAATCAATATCCACCTTCATAACATGGATGAAGCTGGATAGTTTTAAAAACCCTGAGTAGATCTAGCTTGCATAGTAGTATACACATTAATCTGGGCATGTTGCCCTGCTGTTAATCTGATGTGGTAGAAAACCCTTACTACATTTGCTGCCTAGCAGTCAGCATGCAATGAGACCAAGTCAGCCTCAGACAAATAGCTTCTCCTGTATTTTATTAATTTCTGATGTATTCATTAGTGTTGTAGTGTAATGTTGAAGTAAAATGGACATTTCATAAACCACTGTTAAAGATAAAATTCAGCATGTTGGCTGTCTAATCAACAGTGAGCCCTTGTAATGTAAGGTTCAATTTCAAGTAATTTATTTTGGGTCGTTCCATATGATTTCAATCACTTTCTGACTGCATCCCTTGTGATTTTAAAGAAATCTTTCATACATACAGTGCATTTGGAAAGTATTCAGACCCCTTACCTTTTTCCACAATTTGTTACATTACAACCTTATTCTAAAATGGATGAACAAAAAAAATATTCCTCAATCTACACAATACCCGACAATGACAAAGAGAAAACAGGTTTAGACATTTTTGCTAATGTATTAAAAATAAAACAGAAATACCTTATTTACATAAGTATTCAGACCCTTTGCTATGACACTCAAAATTAAGCTCAGGTGCATCCAGTTTCCATTGATCATCCATGTTTCTACAACTTGATTCCACTTGTGGTAAATTCAATTGATTGGACATGATTTGGAAAGGCACACACCTGTCTATGTAAGTTGACAGTCCATGTCAGAGCAAAACCAAGCTATGAGGTGGAAGGAATTGTCCGTAGAGCTCCAAGACAGGATTGTGTCGAGGCACAGATCTGGGGAAGGGAACCAAAACATTTCTGCAGCATTGAAGGTCCCCAAGAACACAGTGGCCTCCACATCATTCTTAAATAGAAGAAGTTTGGAACTACCAAGACTCTTCCTAGAGCTGGAATCCTGCCCAAACTGAGCAATCGGGGCAGAACGGCCTTGGTCAGGGAGTCACTCAAGGATCACTCTGACAGATCTCCAGAGTTCCTCTGTGGAGATGGTTGTCATTCTGGAAGGTTCTCCCATCTTTACAGCACTCAACCAATCAGGCCTTTATGGTAGAGTGGACAGACGAAAGCCACTCCTCAGTAAATGGCACATGACAGCCCGCTTGGAGTTTGCCAAAAGGCATCTAAAGGACTGTCAGACCATGAGAAACAAGATTCTCTGGTCTGATGAAACCAAGATTGAACTCTTTGGCCTGAATGCCAAGCGTCAAGTCTGGTGGAAATCTGGCACCATCCCTACGGTAAAGCATGGTGGTGGCAGCATCATGCTGTGGGGATGTTTTTCAGCGGCAGGGACTGGGAGACTAGTCAGGAGCGAGGAAAAGACAAAAGGAGCAAAGTTGCAGACACTTGTAATATTTTTAATTTCTATTAATAAATATTTGTATCTACACTGACTCAATTTATTCCTGACACTTGTTATTTACATGTCTGTTCATAGACACTTATTGCATTGTGATTTACTTTCAGAAGCAAGATAAATGTTTGTGCTGAAAACACTGTCATTTCTTCATCTCAATACAAGGTGTTTCACGTGCTGGCAATGTAGATGTGTGGCTTTCTTCTACTTGTGTGGTATAGTTCAATCTAAATTCATGTACACAAGACATCATAGAATCAGGTTTAATTTTATTAAGATGAAAACGGTACATTTTAGTAATTTGGCTCACAGTGCATACAAATAACTGAGTCTATATGCATCCATCAAGGCGTGCGTGAGCATTCCAAATAAAGGCCTATTCTACATGATTTGCTGGCCTTGGGTTGAGTTGTCCTCGCCTAACTATGTCTTCCTGCCATGGCACACGTCCAGGGGGGAGAGGAAGAAGTCCCTAAGCTTGTTTCTTGTTTCACTTGCAAGCCGTGTCGCCCTTGGAGATTGTTGTCACCTGCCACAACCCTTCTCCACTCTCCAGGTTGGTAGTTGCCATAAGGGAGGTGCGTGTCATCAAAAGCGGGAGGCAATTATCTTGTGTTCGGCTCATGAGCTTCATCCGTGGAGGACAAGACCTTGTGGGCCACACATGCATCACAATGTCATTAGCCTTTTCAGGTGTACACTCAATTGGACAGCCAAGAATCCTCATCCTCGCAGCCATGATACTGAATGCATTCTCTATGACTCTCCGACAACAAGAGTGGCAGTAGTTGTAGGTATGCCCAGGTTCACTGAGATGGACACCTGTGATAAATAAATAAATAAAACAGATCTGATCCCTACACAAGCTCAAGGGGAACCTGGGAGGGCAGGTCTTCCGGAGCTGATGTAAAATCCATGAGTCCCAAAAACTTTTCTGTTGCAGCCACAATAACATCTAGTTCCTTTGACTTCTTTGAGACTTGTGCTGTACAGTTTATAACTGTGGCAATGAATGCAACAAAATCCATATTTTTAACACACAGGGTATCTTTTGTCTCAATTATTTTAACCTGTTAGGGCTAGGGGGCAGTATTGACACGGCTGGATAAAAAACGTACCCGATTTAATCTGGTTACTACTCCTGCCCAGTAACTAGAATATGCATATAATTATTGGCTTTGGATAGAAACACCCTAAAGTTTCTAAAACTGTTTGAATGGTGTCTGTGAGTATAACAAAACTCATATGGCAGGCAAAAACCTGAGAAGATTTCATGCAGGAAGTGGCCTGTCTGACAAGGTGTCGTTCTTCTTGCCTCTGTTTATTGAAGACTGAGGATCTCTGCTATAACGTGACACTTCCTACGGCTCCCATAGGCTCTCAGAAGGCGGCAAAAAGCTGAATCGTGGCTTTGCAGGCTCTGGCTGAAAAAAAGTAGCGCGTTTGGGTAGTGGCTGGTTACAGTACTGTGAGACTCAGGCGCGTGCCTGCGTCGACCGAATGCTTTGTTTTCTTTCCTCTGTTTACCTAAACGCAGATTCCCGGTCGGAATATTATTGCTTTTTTACAAGAAAAATGGCATAAAAATGGATTTTAAACAGCGGTTGACATGCTTCGAAGTACGGTAATGGAATATTTAGAATTTTTTTGTCACGAATTGCGCCATGCTCGTCACCCTTATTTACCCTTTCGGATAGTGTCTTGAACGCACGAACAAAACGCGGCTGTTTGGATATAACGATGGATTATTTTGGACCAAACCAACATTTGTTATTGAAGTAGCAGTCCTGGGAGTGCATTCTGACGAAGAACATCAAAGGTAATCAAACTTTTGTAATAGTAAATCTGACTTTGGTCAGGGCTAAACTTGGTGGGTGTCTAAATAGCTAGCCGTGATGGCTGGGCTATCTACTGAGAATATTGCAAAATGTGCTTTCACCGAAAAGCTATTTTAAAATCGGACACCTCGATTGCACAAAGGAGTTCTGTATCTATAATTCTTAAAATAATTGTTATGTTTTTTGTGAACGTTTATCGTGAGTAATTTAGTAAATTCACCGGAGGTTTGCGGGGGGTATGCTAGTTCTGAACGTCACATGCTAATGTAAAAAGCTGGTTTTTGATATAAATATGAACCTGATTGAACAAAACATGCATGTATTGTATAACATAATGTCCTAGGGTTGTCATCTGATGAAGATCATCAAAGGTTAGTGCTGCATTTAGCTGTCTTCTGGGTTTTTGTGACATTATATGCTAGCTTGAAAAATGGGTGTCTGATTATTTCTGGCTGGGTACTCTGCTGACATAATCTAATGTTTTGCTTTCGTTGTAAAGCCTTTTTGAAATCGGACAGTGTGGTTAGATTAACGAGAGTCTTGTCTTTAAAATGGTGTAAAATAGTCATATGTTTGGGTTAACCTCTCTGGGCTACGATTTTTATCCAGCCGTGTCATCACTGCCCCCTAGCCCTAACAGGTTAATCGCCTCCACATAGGAGATTCGATTGACTGCTCTAACTTGCCACCTCAATTTCCTTCACCCATACAGGGCACTCTAGGAACTCAGGATCAGGATCCCTACCACAATTGCAACACAGTCATCATTCTACACACCTTTCTTCAGTATACTCTGTTCGTCTGCACACACTTGAAACATGGCCAAATCCTTTACAATTCTTACACTGCAGGGGTTTGGGGACGAAAGTTCTTACAGCATATCTTGCAAAACCAAGCTTCACATCCATAGGTATTGTCGTGGATATATTCGCTCAATCCTATTTCTCAGATACCGGAACTTGTGAATTGAAATAGAGTTTGTAACAAAGTAACAAGCCGAGCTGGCCCATGGACCAACTGCCGAACTCATTCTCAGTCCACTCCTTTTATACAGTTTCATGCTTATACACGTTTCATAGTCCCTCCACTTTATGCTAATAACCATATCCCCTCGGCTTTACTCCACCATTGTTTCCAAATCTAAGTTATTTCCTCTGGTTTCTGCTCCCCTCTAGTTCCTTGGATCAATTATATTGGTGGCGCGCCTATACATTATTTCCAAGAAAATAATAAGTACAGATTAATATAGGCAATTATAAGATTCCTACATGCCATTATCGGACTATAATATTACTATGGGCCATTATAGGATTAAGTACAGATAACTATAGTCCATTATAGAATTATACCAATAAATACACTTAATCCCAGGATTACACATAGTGCCTTTGCTTACCCCCTTTAGTGCTATGTAGCCTTTTAACAAGGAACACATTCTCTTAACAGAAAACACCCATAGTATTTGCTCTTTATCAAAAAACAAACAGGAGCGACAGACTTTCTTATTTTTCTCCATTCGCCCAGCGGGTCAGACGCTGGGCACCAATCACACCACGAATTCAATTCAGGTAATCAACCTGAACACCTGTTGTCACCCCTGAGATGACTCCTTTGACGGGTGCTCTACTCCAATGTTCAAAACACAAAACTTCTGTTGTCCGGATTCTTTTGAGGCCCAGTGCAATCTTCCTCTACTCTTCAGAAATACAATTAATCAAAATAAGACCACTCCTGGTCACTTTGACAGACTCCACTTTCCAAGTACACACGTCACCATTTTCCACACCTCAAACAGGTTTCTCATATGCATCCTTACTCAACAAACGCATCTCAACAAGAAGCAATTCTTTATTATTTACACATTTCGTCCACTCCAATTTTAGACAATTTCCTTTTTCTTATAGTTTTCAATATTACTGTTGTCCATTCAAACATTCGTCTCCACCAAATTTACACGACGCGCTGATAAATTCGAACTCAGCATCCACTTCCGCCATCTTCCCCTCCCAGTCAAGTTTCTCTCTGCGTACACAATTGTATTCTCCTGCCCGTCTGTTCCTTGTCTGGGTGTGTCGTCACTTCCTTGTTTGGTCATAGATGGCTATTACTAACTCATTGCCCTCTACTGTCCCGGGGTAATACCGCTGCTTTCCCATTTTTTTAGTTTCTTCATTATTCAAGCTAATGCCTTTTTAGGGAGCATGTGAGCACACTCAATCGGTTCGGCTCGCCGGAAGCCAGAGGCTCAGAGCACCGTGAGCCTCACAGAGAGAGCTACCACAACCACTGTTATTTCACGCTAGACTAACTTCTTGCTAGTTATTTATCATCCCATCCGATTACGTAGTACATGTCTTGACAGCAATAAACTGAGAAGCTAGCTAACTAGGCTAATTGAGGCTAGCCATAATGTTACTGCGCTTCTCACCATCCTACAGTTAGCCTACAAATAACTCAGATTATAGCCTAAATAGCAGCCTACCTGTTGGCTTTTGGTCGTTGTAGCCTTTCTTTTCATTCTGTCATTTTAATTCCATCTTCTATTGATTAGATATACCCTAACTTTCTTGCTACACAAGCATAGCAGCAATGCAATTGTCTCTCGCTTAGCCCTTCTTTCCAAAACACTTGCGCTGTTTCTGACCAACTCTCTCGCTATCTCTAACAGAACGATCTTCTTAACCCTAACCAGTCAAGCTTCAAGACGGGTCACTCAACTGAGACTGCTCTTCTCTGTGTAACGGAGGCTCTCTGACTCTCTCTCTCCTCATCCTCCTAGATCTATCCACTGCCTCCGACACCGTGAACCAGCAGATCCTCCTCTCCAAACCCCACACACCAAAAAGAGTAATTCATTATGCCACCGCTGGTCTCTTGGCCCTCCCCCCCTACGGAAGGGCAGATCCCACTCTTCCCAGTTCAAGCTGTTCTCTGTCTGGGCACCCCAATGTTGGAACCAGCTTCCCCCTGAATCCAGGACAGCAGAGTCCCTGCCCATCTTCCGAATACATCCGAAACCCTACCTCTTCAAAGAGTATTGTTAGGGTTTGACCAACTATTTGTTAGCATAACCTATATAAAATAACAGAGCAGCTATGCTATAATATTAAGTATATAAACTATAGATAATTGATTACTGCTATATGTTAAGAGGAAGTGGCTCATGTGATGGTGGGTCATGTGGAAAGAATACTGATGCTTTAAAACAGGGTTTTGCAAGAGCTTTTTGCTGAACAACAGCAATAACAGGATATGGGTGTAAGGGTTTTAGAGAACTGTGCATTGTGCAGTCACAAGTTGAGACATCCGCCAGGAAGCTGGAGTGCGTCTAGAGGTTGGGACCAACCGGCACGCCAACGATATGCTGGAATAAGTCTAAACCATATTCTAGCCTCTCCTATGACAGGCCCTCAGGGAGAGGGAACTAAGTCTGTCCAGTATTTAAGGAAGAACTTGTAATGTCATTCCAGTTCTCTGTCTGCCCTGCGTGGTGTTTCAGGGAGCCCGTATATTTGTTATTGAAGTAGCAGTCCTGGGAGTGCATTCTGACGAAGAACACCAAAGGTAATCAAACTTTTCTAATAGTAAATCGGAGTTTGGTCAGGGCTAAACTTGGTCGGTGTCTAAATGGCTAGCCGTGATGGCTGGGCTATCTACTGAGAATATTGCAAAATGTGCTTTCACCGAAAAGCTATTTTAAAATCGGACATATCGAGTGCATAGAGGAGTTCTGTATCTATAATTCTTAAAATAATTATGTTTTTTGTGAACGTTTATCGTGAGTAATTTAGTAAATTCACCGGATGTTTGCGGGGGGTATGCTAGTTCTGAACGTCACATGCTAATGTAAAAAAGCTGGTTTTTGATATAAATATGAACTTGATTGAACAAAACATGCATGCATTGTATAACATAATGTCCTAGGGTTGTCATCTGATGAAGATCATCAAAGGTTAGTGCTGCATTTAGCTGTGGTTTTGTTTTTTGTGACATTATATGCTAGCTTGAAAAATGGGTGTCTGATTATTTCTGGCTGGGTACTCTGCTGACATAATCTAATGTTTTGCTTTCGCTGTAAAGCCTTTTTGAAATCGGACAGTGTGGTTAGATTAACGAGAGTCTTGTCTTTAAAATGCTGTAAAATAGTCATATGTTTGAAAAATGTAAGTTTTCGGATTTTAGAGGAGTTTGTATTTCGCGCCACGCCCATCATTGGATATTGGAGCAGGTGTTCCGCTAGCAGAACGTCTAGATGTAAGAGGTTTTTAAGATGAATGCACTCTGGATAAGGGCGTCTGCAAAATAACTAAAATAATAGAATAGACATTCCCATTCAAGTTGACATTCGACGGTGGGTGGACCGGTTGCCATCTTTCTGATAGTAATTGGAAGTTAAAGTTTTAATTCAATTTAAATGTTAATGGTGTACTAGCTGAACTACAGGGATCTGAAGGGATAGGTATTTTCTATTAATTCTATTTATATGGATTGAAATGACACCCACCCTGTATTCATAAGTATGCTGTGTCTCAACCGAAGACAGACACAACACAAATATTTTCGAATTATGTTAAATAGAGTCCAAGCTACAACAATTGTGAAAATTTGAAGAATCTTAGTTAACGCGTTTGTAGATTATTGACGTTAAATCTTTAAAAAATGACATTTTTTAAAATGTAAAACTGTTTTGCAAGAAATCGTAGAATAGTTTGACAACCCTGTTTGTAAACTTTCAAACGATATCAAACTCAAACCTTTATATTTTTCAGTGATGAAGACATGGAGGTCTCATGGTAGGGTGGGCTAGGCAAAACAGGTCAACTTTGTTTTGGCATTCAGGTTCAAAAGGTAACTTTCTGACCACTTCCACCATGCACAAACATGTATGAAAGGTTTCATTCAAATCAAAATGGGTGCAGATATGGAATGACCCTCTTCAATCTTCCACAAATATTAAACAACCCTACCTTGGTACTTTCCCAGACCTTCAGTCTTGAGGCTCTGGCTGCCGTAGCATCTCTCATCATGGAGGAACACCACCTTCGATGCCCCGGCATCATCAGCATTCTGGATAAGCTCCTGGTCACAGCACAGATAGGGGTAGGGGTAGGGACGTTTACATAGGTTCCTTTAACTTGGATAGTACATTGGGCTACGGCAAACTTATACAATACAAGATGTTCACACTACTTCTTTAAATGTAGTGGCTTCAATGGCAGAGTGAACAGAGTGAACAGATGACTACATGATTGATTGATTATCAAACTCACTTTTAATATCTGTCCTCCATCAGGGTACCTCTGCAGGATGTCCTTCAGGAAATCAATGAAAGGGGGAGGTCTTGCAGCAAATGAATTTCTAAACAACAATAAGAAGCAAAGAAGTTGGATAGTTTAGTCAAAGACAATCCAGTATGAAGATAGGCTAAAACCGTTTCTCCAAAAGAAATCCCTGATCACACTTGTAGGTGATGTCATGGCGACGTTGGCTAACTAAGCTCATGCGTAGAAACACGTCTTGGGTCTAACGTTCATCGTCTCGTGCAAAACTGTGCATCTGCAGGCCATCAAAGGCATTCCTTTGGTATAAAGTCGTTTTTGGACTAAAATAAAAATGGGTCAGTTTGTCACTTTCACGAGGTTGGAGTAATAACATCTTCAACTTTTAAGACATTGATTTCAAGAAAATGAACAACTAAGGAAGAATTGTTCACTTCTCAAACCCCAAACCCTCGCCTGGTCTGTTTGGTCTGTTTCGCAAGCATTCCAGGAAGTCTTGCAATGTTGCGCCTTTGGGTTTAGAAACTTTGGTTTGGTTTTAACAGTATGGTTGGAAATTAAACCACATTCTTCTCAATCTATACCATCTATCTACTAACAGCAGGAAGAAATTATGTTTAAATTCTATACATTTGCTAAACATAAAACTGACATTTGGTTCCATTTTTATAGATTTTATAGCTTTATATAGAAACAGGAAATTATCCAGTTAATCCCACGATGTATAGTGTTAACAAGGTAAAGCTACAGTATGTATAGTGTTAATCAGGTCAAGCATGTATAGTGTTAGCAAGGTATAGCATCGTGCAGCTATAGGAGAACACACATACGTTCCAAACAACTGGTTAGAATGTTCAACTGATTAAAATGATCTCCTCACCGTGTTTCCCTCTCACTCATCCTTCCACATTGGTAGGATTCTACAAGAACCAATGAATTAGTTAGAATTATGGTTATATGGCTTAGTAGCAAATTTAACTGTACTAATCAGACTGCAAACAAAAATGTCCCTATAGTTTAGAAATGTAGTATTCAAGGATGAAGTAGGCCTAGCCTAGTCTTAATAATGACGTATAATAATCATCATGATAAGAAGACTTTTGTTGTATTTAAGATACATAAATTGATCAATTTACCTCAATCATTTCTTCGTGATCATGGAGTGCGATGGCGTAATCTGAAGCCACCTATGTCATCAGAATAAATATTCTTAGTAGACTAATGGTTGTATGTCCTCTACTGACTCTTCATTATTCTAGTGTTTCAGTTGACCAACATTTCCTCCTCCGGGGAACTGAAACGCCTATTTTATCTTGGTCTGCCCTGCCAGCATAGGAATAACAAAGTTGTTTCGTTTCCTGCCTTGCCAGGTATGAAACAAAACTTTCATTAGGGCGTGACTCATTGTCATCTTCTTCCTCTTTAAATTTGTATTCGCACGTGATTCAAAGGTGTATGAGTGATTGGTGCTGGGCTGACGCCGAAAACAGTGAAGTTGATCAATCTACGTCGAGGGAGGACCTGATTTTTTGTATATGACAATGAAATATTATTATGAATACTGTCAAATGAGTTGCCAGCTTCAATTCTTGCGCATTTTGACAGAAAAAAAGTATATTTCAACACTGTCTGCTGAGGCAAATTTACGAACTGCTGAACTTGGAACCAATCAGAACTCCCGTACATATCCCTAGGGATGAAGGCAGCCAATCGCTTGCTTCTAAAATGTAAACAGCCTCACATTGTGGCCATAGATATATAATCTATAGAAGGGTTTGTAACCTTTTACTCTGGCAATTTGACTGTTAAACTCATAGGGTACGCTAGCAATGGATGCCAGTCCCAATTGGAATGGGAACTACCATCAATGGATTATATTTATATGGTTGGTTGCGGCTGTCGGTTTGCCTGTTGCAGATTTCAAAATACAATTGCGGGGAAAACGTAGCGATTGGAAAGCAAATGCCTACTGCTGGAAACAGAAGAATCAATATAAAAAAATTTAAATCAACAACTCCCAATTTGTAGCTAACAGCAGCACTGTATTTCAAAGCAGATCATCTTGAAATAGGCTATTGCCACGACCAGCGCATTGGCCATAACCATGAGTAGTTTATGGCTTCATCTTCATCAGTAGGTGTGTCAGTGTGCCACCACATTTTATTTAGTAGAGGGTGAGCTTTGTATGCGTCTCTGTGTGTGGAGTAAACGTGATCTAGAGTTTTTTTCACCTCTAGCTGCACAGGTCCCTTACGAAAAAAGATTGCAGTCAGAGTGCAGTATAACTGCAGTACACTGTAGTATAACTGTAGTTAGAGTGCAGTATAACTGCAGTATGCTGCAAATACTGCATCCAAAATAAAAACATTTTTACTGCAGTAATTTTGCAGTGTGACTGCAGTTACCATGCAGTATAACTGCATTTCAACTACAGTACACTGCAGTTATTCTGCAATTACTGTGTCCAAAATACCACAGTCAACTCCAGTTACTGCACTTTCAAAACTGGGGTGACATGCTGGTATAAATAAGGTAAAACGGATTTCAGTTTTCCTGCATTAAAATAACCAGCCACTAGGAGTGCTGCTTCTGGATGAGCATAATTTTTTGCTTATGGCGCTACACAGCTTGTTGAGTGCAGTCTTGAGGAGAACGAAAGATGGCGGAAGCGGATGATGAAGTGGATTCTGAATACAATGGCGGTAGAATCAAGGAGAATTGGAGTATTGTACGGAGCAAAGTAGTGTACAGTGATGAGAATGACCCTTTGTATCTAGTAGGAGTACGGTTTGTTAATGAGGAGCAGCTGAGCAGAGTACCAATCTTGAAGAAACCATTTGAGTTATCCAAACTGGTGGAGAGAGTGCTGGGTAAAGTGAAGGCTGTGAGGATCACGAGAGGCAGGCTTGTTTTGATTTTTTGTGCTTCTACAGATCAGAAGGAACGTGCATTATGTCTTAACGGATTTGATAAGTTTGAAGTGTTGTGTGTGGCTCTTCGGAACAGGGCACCCGTCAAGGGGGTTATATCTGGCGTCTGGTGGATAGTTGATTTTGAAGACATTAAAAAATATTCCTGGAGTGATTGAAGCACGGCGGATGAATCGTGTGGTGAATGGTGAACAAGTGAAGAGTCTATCTGTTCTTTTGTTTTTTTTTATATGGAGTCTCTCCCTACTCAAGTGCAGTTAAGATATATTAACTACATAGTCAGAGCATTTATTCCAAGACCAATGCAGTGTGATCATTGTAAAGCTTTTGGTAATGTAGCATGTGTTTGCAGAAGTGAGAAGCCAGGATGTCGAAGTTGTGGAAAGGATCATATTATGTGTTATAAAAGTGATGAATATGTGACATGTTGCTATTGCTGTGGGAACCATGACTCCATGTCTTCCGCATGCCCCACAAGGGTGAAAGAGAATGATGTGGCCAAAGTCAGGGTTGTACAGACAATTTCATATACAGCAGCTGTGAAAAGGGTTGAGGGTTTGAATGGTGCACCAGAAGAGTCCATGGTAGTGGATAGGCCTACACTGCAGGATGCAGGGGTTGCCTTTCACCAGCAGGATCCTGACATTTCAATGGTAAGAAAGTGCATTTATAGCTATGGCAATTAGTGGCACTGCCAAGGTGGAGAGAAAGTCCAGGAATATAGAAATCATAGTGTTAATGTTGCGACAGTTCGTTTCTGGTATCAGAACAAAATAGTCAGCACATAGTAACTTCTGATTTAGCTGTACTTTAATTAATGCAAACACGTGTGTGGTAAATGGGTTGTTCGTATATACGGTCTCGCTATTTTACCTCGCAGGGCAAAACAGAGAAGAGGGCGTCACATTCTATTGTTCTCTCTTTTATACTTTGACAGAGATAGTTCCCGCTCAATGCTGGCCTGTCAGAGGGAGGAGGAGCGTGGTTTAAACTTGCTCCTCCTGTCGTCGGCGTGCAGGCTGATCCCAGCGTCGTGACGCACTTCCTGTTGCCGGTTGTAGTTCTTCTTGTCTTCAACAGTTGATTTACTCGTAGTTTATATACTTAATTTTGTAGCATAGCTTCCCCGGTATATTATATAAGTTATGCATACAAATAGCCAGTTCAACCCTAACAATAGTGATTGCGGTTCCTGGGGCTGAAAGATTTCTCAGCGAAGGAGTTACATGCAATATTGGCACAAGCTGTATCACCCTCTCAGGTCCTAGAGCCCGAGAAGGAAGATATGGAGAACTAAAAGAAAGAAGAAGTAGGAGTTTTGACAATGTACTATTTTTATTAGGGTGGATTAAGTTAGTTTCACTATTACGTATGGATACATTTATTTATTTGTTTTAAAAAATGTTGGGGGGGGGGGGGGGGGGGGGAGTTCAAATCGCCTAGTTGGTGGCGGCAGTATAGTCTGCCATAAAACCCACAGAAGAAGATGAGTGCGGTAGTGCCAGCATTGGGTTTTGGTGTTAAATAGACAGCTACGAAAAATATAGATAAAATCTCTTAGTAAATAGTATGCTCTACAGCTTATCATCCCTTACAAAAAATGATTGCAGAAACTGTAATAGTGCAGTAATTGCAGTCCACTGTGGTATTTTGGATGCAGTAATTGCAAAATTACTGCAGTAAAAACAAAACGGTTATTCTGGACCCAGTATTTGCAGCATACTGCAGTTATATTGCACAATGACTGCAAAAAATGTTCCTAAGGGATGAAGTATTCAAACTCAGGCGATCAGAACCTCCAGACTTAATTTAGAACCGATAGCGGCCGTTGATGGTCTTTCTTTAAATTACTGTCATTACATTACTATAGCAGCCGTGAACGGCCTTGTTTTTCTAACAATAATATGTGTGTCAATATCGCAAAATTAACTTGCTAACAACCTGTAGTCGTATTCGCGTGTCTGTTGTCATCAACCGGAAACAGAGTATGCTGTCATTTGTCTTTTCAACGGTTTTTAAATTAATTCCTCAAAATGACAGCGTTGAAGCAGACATTGACTTTTCACTGTGAAAGAGGCTTTTATCTATGTTGGTTGGTGATACAGATTCGCACACGTCCTTGCACTTTGAAAAGCAATGATGTCGAGGTGAGTGAAATAAGTAAACCGCAGATATGTGTTTGGTGCTGTCGATGTTTGATGCTGATAGTGAAATTTGGATAATAGCTCAAAGATTAGCAAGTAATGTCATAACTTGGTTGGTACAGGCTCCATCAGCGGTGGAGCTCTTTATGATTGCTCTATATCTCATGGAAATAGTTGGTTTTTAGCTGTATATAGTCACCTAATGACTTGGTTGTTTTGTATTGTATCAACCGATGTAATTTATATGGAAACGGCCGAAGCTGCTTGCTATAGCTAGCTAATGCCCGGTGTACACTAGCAGAAGATGCCGCGCGGTGAACCACCGCTTCCCATTTATTTCCAATGGAAGGAAAGTGGTGGGAGGTGGTGAAAAATAAACTTTATCCAACTTTATGCAAATCACAAGCAGCGACTGCTGGACAATGACCAATCATATCGAGTGGTTCCCATGACGAATTTGACGCTATGCAACCCAACGCAAAGATGGCTGACAAAAATACTAGGATGGAAGCAAATGTAAGTGATTATAACATCATAACAAATCAGTTGAGAAGAATATGTTAGTTAGTGTAGAGACAAACGATTATGCATATTTTTTTTAAATCATAAAGTTAATTTACGAAAATTGCGATTTAGCAAGCTAGCTGACTAGCTAACATTAGCCAGCTAACGTAAACTTTTGTACATCGCCTTGGTCTGTACAATTGACCTTATTTTAGCGCCCCAAAAAAGTAATTCTTCCAGATCAACTGTAATGTCAATACCATTGTAAAGCACAATTTCTCCCCTTTCCAACAAAATTAATGACATGACCTCCACGCTGCCCGTTTCTGCAGAATTCAAGAAGGCAATGAGCTCTGTCGGGTCTTTTTAAAAATGGCGGGTGGGGAAGCGAAACGAATGCGTGATAGTGAGAAGGAGAGCATTCTTTTCACTCGATCTTTCCAACTTATCGCCTCTAAAATGTAAATTAAACACTATAAAGAGTTTATATAACATACCTAGAAACACCATTTTCTCATCTGGACTGACCACCGCAATCTGGAATACATCCGGGTGGCGAGGAGACTGAACCCTCGCCAGGCAAGGTGGGCCATGTTCTTTACCCATTTTGTTTTTACACTGTCCTACAGACCAGGTTCCCAGAACGCTAAGGCAGACGCACTGTCCCGGATTGATGACACAGAGGAGCGGTCCATAGATCACACTCCCATACTTCCGGCCTCTTGCCTGGTGGCACCGGTGGTGTGGGAACTGGACACGGACATCGAGCGGGCATTAAGTATAGAGCCCACTCCCCTCCAGTGTCCAGCTGGGCGTCTGTACATTCCGTCTGCTGTCCACGACCGTTTGATCTATTGAGCCCACACGTCACCCTCCTCTGGTCATCCTGGCATCGGTCGTACAGTGTGCTGTCTTAGTGGGAAGTACTGGTGGTCCACCTTGGCCAAGGACGTGAGGGTTTATGTTTCCTCCTGCTCATTGTGCGCCCAGTGCAAGGCCCCTAGGCACCTGCCCAGAGGGAAGTTACAGCCCTTACTCATTCCACAACGGCCGTGGTCGCACCTATTGGTGGACTTCCTCACAGGGTAACACCATGATCCTGGTCGTTGTGGATCGGTTCTCTAAGTCCTGCCGTCTCTTTCCTTTGCCTGGTCTCCCTATGGCCCTACAGACTGCGGTGGCTCTGTTTACACATGTCTTCCCGGCACTACGGGGTGCCTGAGGATATAGTGTCTGATCGAGGTCCCCAGTTCACCTCCAGGGTCTGGAGGGCATTCATGGAACGTCTGGGGGTCTCGGACAGCCTTACCTCGGGTTTTCACCCCGAGAGTAATGGGCAGTTGGAGAGAGTAAACCAGGATGTGGGTAGGTTTCTGCGGTCTTATTGCCAGGACCGGCCGGGGGAGTGGGCGGCATTCATCCCCTGGGCAGAGATGGCCTAAAACTCGCTCTGCCACTCCTCCACTAACCTCTCCCCCTTCCAGTGCGTACTGGGGTATCAGCCGGTTCTGGCACCTTGGCATCAGAGCCGGATCGAGGCTCCTGCGGTGGACGAATGGTTTAATAAGCACTCGGAGGAGACCTGGGACGCCGCTCATGTGCATCTGCAATGGGCCATGAGGCGTCAGAAGGCGAGCGCCGACCGCCACCACAGTGAGGCCCCAGTGTTCGCACCGGGGGACCGGGTCTGGCTCTCAACCCGAAACCTGCCCCTCCGCCTGCACTGCCAGAAGCTGGGCCCGTGGTTTGTGGGGCCATTCAAAGTCCTGAGGAGACTTAACGAGGTTTGCTGCAGGTTACAGCTTCCCCCGATTACCGTATTAACCCCTCGTTCCATGTGTCGCTCCTCAGGCCGGTGGTGACTGGTCCATTCCAGGAGTCTGAGGTGCGGGAGGTGCGGGAGGTTCCTCCGCCCCCTTTGCTGTTCGAGCCATACTGGACTCGAGGCGTCGGACGGGGGGCCTTCAGTACCTCGTGGAGTGGGAGGGGTACGGTCCGGAGGAGAGATGCTGGGTGCCGGTGGAGGACGTTTTTGACCCTTCGTTGCTGCGGGAGTTCCACCGTCTCCATCCGGATCGCCCTGCGCCTCGTCCTCCGGGTCGTCCCCGAGGTCGGTGTTGACGCGCTGCTGGAGCCGTGCGTCAAGGGGCGATTCTGTCACGACTTCCGTTGAAGTCGGTCCCTCTCCTTGTTCCGGCGGCGTTCGGCGGTCGACGTCACCGGCCTTCTAGCCATCGCCGATCCACTTTTCATTTTCCATTTGTTTTGTCTTTGTTTTACACACCTGGTTTCAATTCCCCAATTACATGTTCATTATTTAACCCTCTGTTTTCCCTATGGTTTTTGTGCGTGATTGTTTTATGTATGTTCGGTCTGTTTTTGTGGGCTCGGTATTTACGACATGTTATTGGAATATTTGAGTAAAGTTACTTGGGTTACTCATCTCTGCTGTCCTGAGCCTGACTCCTCTGCACCAGCTACACCCAGACCACTACACACCTAGACCAAAATCAAAGAAAGAAATGTATAAATACATTTGTAATGCTTATTATTTTGACCATTACAACTGTCAACACAGGAAAAAATACTACAATGCAGCACACACAGACGTTTAGGTAAATTATTAATGAGATACATAAAATTAAACAGGATGGGAATGGCGGTATTAGCAATGCATTCAGCTACAAGTGTTTGTGCCAGACAATACTAAACTAGAGCTAGCAGTCAGGATTTATGAAATGATATCAGGAAAGGGTAACAAAATATGTAGTCAACATGTAATTAGTTTATGATAAAACAGGTTCAATCAAACAATCACTTTATTCACTGTGTTTAGGGATAGTGTTCTGGGTGTTTACTTTTGATAAATGCCTGTCAAACAGACAGCCTCTTAAGTAACTGTGCCATTTGGGTCAGTCAGGATCCTTTACAGCAGTGCATGTCTTTCCCTGTCAGTGTGGAGACAGTTGTAGACACAATGGACCATCCATCCAACTCACTCATGCAAAGTTATTTTTAAAAAAGCAGTATGACTCAACACATGTTAGACCATCACTGATTACTGATGTCTCCTCTATCTGAGCATTGATGTTGGCACCTGCAGAAAACAGAGACAACAGAGGGAGGATTCAAGATTGTTTTACTGGGAAGGCACTTTTAAAGGAGTATTAATCTATTCCCACTGTTGGTCATTGAATCCAGAATGTTTTTTCTTCTTCTATTTGTTATGGAAAAGCAAGTTTGTCCCTTTTGCATCAACTCAATAAGATCATGAGCTTAAACCTATATATGAATATAATCATATCACTTGATCATTTTGTTTCCAAAAGAGAGGTTTTGTATTTTGCCTCAACACTGAGCTTGGACAGTCAATATGGTAGGTAAAATTATGAAATAGAAGCACTAGTTTAATTCAAACCCAGAGAGAGAGACCCATACCTTGTGTTAGGGTTGAACTGGCTATTTGTTTGCATAACTTATATAATATACCGGGGAAGCTATGCTACAATATTAAGTATATAAACTACGGATAAGTCAACTGCTGAAGACAAGAACTACACCCGGCGACAGGAAGTGCGTCACGAGGCTGGGACCAGCCTGCACGCCGACGACAGGAGGAGCAAGTTTAAACCACGCTCCTCCTCCCTCTGACAGGCCAGCATTGAGCGGGAACTATCTCTGTCAGAGTATAAAAGAGAGAACAATAGGATGTGACTTTCTCTTCTCTGTCTGCCCAGCGAGGTGTCACAGAGAGACCGTATACGAACGACATATTTACCATACACGTGTTTGCATTAATTAAAGTACAAATAAATCAGAAGTTACTATGTGCTGACTATTTTGTTCTGATACCAGAAACGAACTGACGCAACTTTAACACTTGTGACAAAAACAGTGTCACCAGGGCAAGTGGTTCGAATGCCTCCTTCCCATTGGCCCCTCTCCAGTTCATGGCATTTGTCAGGAGTTTTGTTAGTGTTCTCCACACATTCTCCTTGGTGGTCATTCCTCCAGCCAGTCCAAAAGATGTGATCTGAAAGACAACAGACTGGTATGTCACAGAGATTATAATGATTTTAGAGTACTGCTTCAGAACAGGGTTATTCATCAGAGGGGGTAAAGCACCATGATCACCAAGGTGATGTTAAACCCAGGGCTGGAATTTCAAGGTGGAACTGCATTCTGGGTCAGATTGAACATGGCTTGGTTTGGGTGAATTGCTTTCAACACTACATTTAATTATTTAATTTTGCACACTGGTCTAGGTTAGTGTCTGCTTTGCAGACGAGACTGAGAGAGACAGACACTCAGTATGTGCTGCTGGTTGTAACAACATTTGTAATTACTCATTCACAGAAACTAGGAAGAGTCTCAGCAACAGGTCAAGGCAGTGAGACGAGGGTTGTCGGGTATAGGCACAGCTCTGACATGTAGCTAGCTACAGGACTTACTAGGAGAGAGAAGACGTTGTTGAAATGACTACTGAATTAGGTCAGTGTATATTGTGGCCAATGGTTATCCTTCATTAAGCAGCATGACAGAATCATTTCACCGCTTGTTATCTGTTATTTCAAGTTGTGCAAAATTTACAGAAATCTGCCTTTTTCGTTCTGCTTTCTTCACTTAGAATATCGGAAAACAAGCATTATCAAGGTAGGCGGGTAAAAGGGAGGGTGTTGCCGAACTGGGTGCATTTATTGTTACTAGTGCAGCTACAGTAGCTAGCCACACAGTCTCTGTTGAGTGTAATTTGTGTTCTTGGTCAAATCATTACAACTGTTAGTTGAGTGACTTGATAAATGTAATGCTGTAGCCAGCTAATGTTACCTAGCGGCTGTGCACGTGACAACTACAATCTCTAGCTAGCATTTGAAGCTAGCTAGCTAAGTAACTACTTGATATTGTATTGTGTGTCTAGCTTGCTAACCATTTATACACAGGCTACTTACTTATAGGCTACTAGCTAGTCATGTGAGGATGTGCTTGCTTGATAGGTACTTGAATTGTGCGTGCTCTGTGTATGGACCGCAGATGTGTAGCACTGCAGTGTGTATGTTTGAAGACTTTCTGTGTCCAAGGGGGGCAAGAGCTGGGAGAGTTCAAGGTGACTGGACAGGGCCCGTCACGGGGAGCAAACTGCTGCACACACACAGCCATTGAGCTATCGACAACACTCCCTATTGTACAGACATCACTGGTAAGACGGGGAGGGAGATGCGAGACACAGGTGGAGAAGGAAGTTTGAGATGGGGTCTGAGACTTGGACTTTCTAAGTCTTTTTTTACTGTTTCTGTTTCTCTACCTGCCTATGAATCTGGAGACACTGGAGCAGAACCACCATGAGTATGTCAAGGTAAGACAGTCTGAACCAGACAAAACTGGTTCACACAGGCTAGACTAGTCTAGATCATCTTACAAAACCTTAGTAGACTAAAACATCTAACTCTACAAAGTTACATTCCCATCAGTCCTCTCCTCTCTGCGTCAGGAACACCGATTGGACAGGAAGTGTCACATGGTCCAGCGTGACGACAGCTGGTGGGGAATGAAGTCACTACTGTGAGAAAGGGGGCAGAGCGTGTGTTTCCCAATGTGCTCTGTTACAGGTTACAGCCTTCAGGTATATAACGTGTGTGTGTGTGCGCGAGGTGAGGAGGCAGACTGTGTCTTACCCTCTGTCCTCTGAAGGGGTTAGCGTGTGAGGGCTCTAACCTGCTGCTTCTGAGGCTGCTCCCTCTGAGGAAGAACGTCCTGGAAAACATGATCTTTCTCTCCTTTGGCCCAACCTCCACATATGTGAGTGTGTGCTTGCATGTGTGTGGAGTGTATATGTCAGTTGTTTTAGTCTGCCCTACTCATAAGTGTGTGTGTGTGGTTTATCTGGGATCAGAAGGACTGTTGTCCCAGTTTACAGTAAACCGGCCTACAACAGAGAAACCTGGGACATACAGGGCACCACTGCTCCTGCCATCTCTATCCCCTGTGTGATGTCATATCCTGTTCCTGTTTAAGCTGAGTGCAGATGGGTTCTCCCGTCAACATGAGCGTCCTGCTGCTCACTGTGTGTACCCACACAGGTACACACGCATACACACTTATGAGTGTTCCCCTATTTACATGTTTGTGTGTTGTGTCTAGGTGAGGGATGATATGCCAGGGTTTGAGAAGAAGCGTCTGGTGAGGGATGAGGACATGCAGATGAACTCCAAGTTCCTAAACCTTAACCTTTACCCCCTACTTTCACCCTAGCCCCTTGCTTTTATTTTTAAACCACAACCCCTACGTTTCCAACATAACCTGACGTTTGTGTTACAGGAGTTGTTACAGGAGTTATTCCTTGTACCTGCTGCAGCGCCATGATGGCCGACTTCTTGCAGTTCCTGTTACTAGGAAAACTGAGTATTACATTTCCTTACATTCCTTACATTACAACGGAACGATTTGATTAGTGTAATGTTAGCTAGTTAGCTACATAGTTGTCTTTGCATCAAGGATAAAAGTGTAGCTAAAGGTGTAGGTGTAGCTTTGAGAAACTAACTTTGAGAAACTAACAAGGTTAGCTAGCCAGCTAGCCAGCTGTATTCGTTCATTCGCGCCATTTTCCAAACGTCGTCAACATCACATCACCACAGCCAATGCTAGTTAGCCAACTTTACCAACTATCGGTACTGTAGAAACTAAATACACTACAACGGAACGATTTGATTAGTGTAACATTAGCTAGCTACATAGTTGTCTTTGTATCAAGATAAAGGTAAACGCAGCCACTGCTAGCTAGCCAACTCTACCAGCTACCAGCTAGCAGTACTGTATCATTTTTAGTCAATAAGATTTTTGCAACGTAAGCTTTCGAGTTGTGTAGCCCACTTGTGTAGCTAGCAGGCCTGACTTTGTGTTAGCTAGACAACGTTTAATTACTTCTGCGTTATGAAAGGAACTAGACATGGACACAAATGATCCATTGGTAGTTTGTTGTAACCAAGTATTGGTGCTAACCGTGTGTTATTGGATGCTAGCATGCTAGTTAGCTACGGCGTCAAAAGACACGGTGCACTGGGTGGGTTTCACGGAAGAATACTGTACCAAGTTATCTAACTGAATAAACTAAGTTTGAGCATATTCCTGGAAACATTCAACCACTGTAGTTTACATCAATTATAATTTCTAAGTGGAAGTTGGAATAGTTATATTTGAGTGTTTCAGCGAATGGTGCTTCCCCAGCTCTCTCGCATCCCCAGTTGTTTAGTTAATTTTCATTCCAATCTCCTTTGCATTAGCGTAGCCTCTCCTGTAGCCTGTCAACTATGTGTCTGTCTATCCCTGCACTCTCCTCTCTGCACAGGCCACACAAACGCTTCACACCGCGTGGCCGCTGCCACTCTAACCTGGTGGTCCCAGCGCACACGACCCACGTGGAGTTCCAGGTCTCCGGCAGCCTCTGGAACTGCCGGTCTGCGGCCAACAAGGCAGAGTTCATCTCAGCCTATGCTACCCTCCAGTCCCTCGAATTCTTGGCGCTGACGGAAACATGGATTACCACAGAAAACAATGCTACTCCTACTGCTCTCTCCTCGTCTGACCAAATGTTCTCGCATACCCCGAGAGCATCTGGTCAGCGGGGTGGCGGGACTGGAATCCTCATCTCTCCCAAGTGGACATTCTCTCTTTCTCCCCTGACCCATCTGTCTATCTCCTCCTTTGAATTCCATGCTGTCACAATCACTAGCCCATTCAAGCTTAACATCCTTATCATTTATCGCCCTCCAGATTCCCTTGGAGAGTTCATCAATGAGCTTGACGCCTTGATAAGTTCCTTTCCTGAGGATGGCTCACCCCTCACAATTCTGGGTGACTTTAACCTCCCTACGTCTACCTTTGACTCATTTCTCTCTGCCTCCTTCTTTCCACTCCTCTCCTCTTTTGGCCTCACCCTCTCACCATCCAGCCTACTTACAAAGCAGGCAATACGCTTGACCTCATCTTTACTAGATGCTGTTCTTTACCAATCTCACTGCTAAAGCTGCTAAAGCCACTTTCTACCACTCTAAATTCCAAGCATCTGCCTCTAACCCTAGGAAGCTCTTTGCCACCTTCTCCTCCCTCCTGAATCCTCCTCCCCCCCCCCCCCCCCCCCCTACCTCTCTGCGGACGACTTTGTCAACCATTTTGAAAAGAAGGTTGACGACATCCGATCCTCATTTGTTAAGTCAAACGACACCGCTGGTCCTGCTCACATTGCCCTACCCTATGCTTTGACCTCTTTCTCCCCTCTCTCTGCAGATGAAATCTTGCGACTTGTGACAGCCGGCCGCCCAACAACCTGCCCGCTTGACCCTATCCCCTCCTCTCTTCTCCAGACCATATCCAGAGACCTTCTCCCTTACCTCACCTCGCTCATCAACTCATCCTTGACCTCTGGCTATGTCCCTTCTGTCTTCAAGAGAGCGAGAGTTGCACCCCTTCTCAAAAAACCCACACTCGATCCCTCCGATGTCAACAACTACAGACCAGTATCCCTTCTTTCTTTCCTCTCCAAAACTCTTGAGCGTGCCGTCCTTGGCCAGCTCTCTTGCTATCTCTCTCAGAATGACCTTCTTCATCCAAATCAGTCAGGTTTCAAGACTGGTCATTCAACTGAGACTGCTCTTCCCTGTGTCACGGAGGCTCTCCGCACTGCTAAAGCTAACTCTCTCTCCTCTGCTCTCATCCTTCTAGACCTATCTGCTGCCTTTGATACTGTGAACCATCAGATCCTCCTCTCCACCCTCTCTGAGTTGGGCATCTCCGGGCGCGGCTCAGTCTTGGATTGCGTCCTACCTGACAGGTCGCTCCTACCAGGTGGCATGGCGAGAATCCGTCTCTGCACCACGTGCTCTCACCACTGGTGTCCCCCAGGGCTCAGTTCTAGGCCCTCTCCTATTCTCGCTATACACCAAGTCACTTGGCTCTGTCATATCCTCACATGGTCTCTCCTATCATTGCTACGCAGACGACACACAATTAATCTTCTCCTTTCCCCCTTCTGATAACCAGCTGGCGAATCGCATCTCTGCATGTCTGGCAGACATATCAGTGTGGATGACGGATCACCACCTCAAGCTGAACCTCGGCAAGACGGAGCTGCTCTTTTTCCCGGAGAAGGACTGCCCGTTCCATGATCTCGCCATCACGGTTGACAACTCCATTGTGTCCTCCTCCCAGAGTGCTAAGAGCCTTGGCGTGACCCTGGACAACACCCTGCCGTTCTCCGCTAACATCAAGGCGGTGACCCGATCCTGTAGGTTCATGCTCTACAACATTCGCAGAGTACGACCCTGCCTCACACAGGAAGCGGCGCAGGTCCTAATATTAATAACCCCAAGAAAATGTTTGTATACAATGCAAGGGTAAGGAGCCACAGGTCAAGGAGGGAGTGTCGCGAATGAGCCTGGTCAATATGACCTGATGAATCCTTCAGCCTGCTGACAGGACTCTGGTAACACTGAAACAAGGAAGAATAAGAAGAAGCTTAAGAAGGACAAGAAGAACACCCAACCACAAGCAGTTAGAGAGCAGCATAAACACAGGGAGGTGATGGGTGCGAGTAGACTGTATGAAGATGTCCCTCTGCTGGAGGGCGGAGGTTCATTTTATATGGCAACACCCCTGTTGAACTCAGGCCCTGGGTCAGAGCTGGTGGAGCTGCCGAATGGGCCATGAACAGATGACACTGTGGATTGCCATAACATATAAAGGAAACAATGTGTTACAAAATTCTGTGTAGATATCACGTGTAAAGGAGACATTGTGTTATGTAACTTTGCTTAAATGTCATGTGCAAGGGGGAGGATGTGTTGTGTGGCTGTAGTCAAGGGCTTGGACAAAATGTATAAATACCAATGTAAAAGATAGGAAAAGAGCAGAAGCTGATTGATGTATTAGAAGAGTGAAGACTGGGGCAAGGTGAGCATCGTGCTTCATTACTATTGTTAGAAGCAACTGTGGAGTGCAATTGCTATAAAAGAAAATCGATAAAATCCATCAGCTGTAAAGCTGGGGAACCAAAAAGAGAAGTGTTACTGGTTTTCATTTACTAGTCAATTTATTTGTTGAATAATGTGTTAAGAAGTAAAGTAACATTATAACAACTATAGGCTTAGGGGGTTCACCTTAGGTGCCCTCCTGCCAGACCATATTGTGGGCTCGAGCAGGAAACCAAAGGGGAGCTTGAGGGTAACTGTCGAAGGTACATTAATGGAGTACTGGGAGTCTAGCCTATAGGGCCTTTGTCTACCCAGACAAAGTGCTGAACCCCTGCCTTCAGCTAGAGGATTTAGTTGAAACCCTATACCTGGGACTTAGCGAGCATGACTCACCTGTGAGGGTGCTGTCCGGTCAATTAGAAAGGAAGGACCAGCCGCTAGCAGGAGTGTCTGAGATTATGCTGCGCTTGTAAAAAATAGTGTAACCCCGTTGTGGAACGTAACCTCCGTGCACAGTGAGAATGAAGTAGTAAGAGCCGCGCCACTAATGAAAATAGTACAGAGCGGACTATAAATAAATATTGGATTGCTCATTGGTGTTATACACAAACATAGCCCTCGCTGACGTATTGTATACCATGTTGTCACGTCCTGACCAGCAGAGGGCGTAATTGTGTTAGTCTTGGTCAGGATGTGGCAGGTGGTTTGTGTTTGTTAAATGTTTGTGTTGTTGATTGGAACTTCCAATTGAAGGCAGGTGTGTTGAGTTGCCTTTGATTGGAAGTCCTATATAGGTGTGTGTGTTTTTCTTTGGGGTTGTGGGTGGTTGTTTTGCACTGCGTTTGTTAGCCTGCAAACTGTTGCTGCAGTCTTGTTTATTGTTGCCTGTGGATGCTTTACTCCTTTTTTGGGTAATTAAATATGAGTATTCACATACCTGCTGCGCCTTGGTTCATTTCTGAAGACAGCCGTTACAGAACCACCCACCAAACCAGGACCAAGCAGCAGAAGAGGAGGAAGCCACAGGAGAAGAAAAGGGAGGAATGGACATGGGAGGACGTCCTGGACGGCAAGGGAGCCTACACCTGGGAAGAGATCCTGGCTGGAAGGGATCGCCTCCCATGGGAACAGGTGGAGGCACTCAGGAGAGTGGAGGCAGCTGGACAGAGGAACCAACGGGAACGTTATGCTGGAACACGGTTGGCTAGGAAACCCGAGAGGCACCCCCAATAAAAAAAATTGGGGGGGCACACGGGTAGCTTGGCCAGGCCAGGGAAGAGCCGTAAGCCAGCTACCCGTGACTACAGGGAGGTGCGTATGAGGTGGAGGGCGCCATGTTACGCTGAGGTACGCACCATCTCGCCTATACGGACGCACAGCCCAGTTCGCCCAGTACCAGCGCCCCGCAGGTGCCAGGGCAAGGTGAGCATCGAGCCGGAAGGGGTGAGGCCAACCCTGCAATCAAGACCGCCAGCGTGCCTTTTCGGTCCGGTGTTTCCCGCTAGACGCACTAGCATGGAGTTGCGTGTCTCCAGGCTGGCACGTCCAATACCAGCCCCACGCATCAGGAGTCTAGTGTGTCAGCCCAGCCTCGCCAGTCGTAAGTCGCCAGAGCCGCCCGCCAGTCGTAAGTCGCCAGAGCCGCCCGCCAGTCAGGAGCCGCCAGAGCCGCCCGCCAGTCAGGAGCCGCCAGAGCCGCCCGCCAGTCAGGAGCCGCCAGAGCCGCCCGCCAGTCAGGAGCCGCCAGAGCCGCCCGCCAGTCAGGAGCCGCCAGAGCCGCCCGCCAGTCAGGAGCCGCCAGAGCCGCCCGCCAGTCAGGAGCCGCCAGAGCCGCCCGCCCAGTCAGGAGCCGCCAGAGCCGCCCGCCAGTCAGGAGCCGCCAGAGCCGCCCGCCAGTCAGGAGCCGCCAGAGCCGCCCGGAACTGCCAGAGTGGCCAGACTGCCCGGAACTGCCAGAGTGGCCAGACTGCCCGGAACTGCCAGAGTGGCCAGACTGCCCGGAACTGCCAGAGTGGCCAGACTGCCCGGAACTGCCAGAGTGGCCAGACTGCCCGGAACTGCCAGAGTGGCCAGACTGCCCGGAACTGCCAGAGTGGCCAGACTGCCCGGAACTGCCAGAGTGGCCAGACTGCCCGGCCCGAGTGGCCCGCATGCCTTCCGACCCAGCCCGAGTGGTCCGTCTGCCAGGGTCAGCCCGAGTGGCCCGTCTGCCCGGCGCAGCTATCGGCGCCACCAAAGTGGGCGACGCCGAAGGTGGAGCGAGGTCCACGTCCTGCACCAGAGCCACCTCCAGGATAGGTGGGTTGGGCAGGGAGGGTGTAGCACAGTGCCGTCGGTGACGGCAGCCACCCTCCCTTCCCTCCCTTATTGTTTAGGGGTTATTGTTTGTTGGGGTATTGGGGATTTTCTTGTGTTTTCTTTTTTTAGGTGCATCCCGGGGTCTGCACCTTGAGGGGGGGGGGTACTGTCACGTCCTGACCAGCAGAGGGCGTAATTGTGTTAGTCTTGGTCAGGATGTGGCAGGTGGTTTGTGTTTGTTAAATGTTTGTGTTGTTGATTGGGACTTCCAATTGAAGGCAGGTGTGTTGAGTTGCCTTTGATTGGAAGTCCTATATAGGTGTGTGTTTTTCTTTGGGGTTGTGGGTGGTTGTTTTGCACTGCGTTTGTTAGCCTGCAAACTGTTGCTGCAGTCTTGTTTATTGTTTCCTGTGGATGCTTTACTCCTTTTTTGGGTAATTAAATATGAGTATTCACATACCTGCTGCGCCTTGGTTCATTTCTGAAGACAGCCGTTACACATGTACATATCTACATCAACTACCTTGAACTTCTGCACATTGATCTGGTGCTGGTACTCCCTGTATATAGCTCCATCCTTGTGTATTTTATTCCTCTTCTGTTACTATTTATTATTTTTTAACTGCATCGTTGAGAAGAGATCGTAAGCAAGCCTATCACAGTGAAGTCTACACCAGTTGTATTTGCCGCATGTGACAATTACATTTGATTGGATTTGACTCAAACTGGAGCAAGAGAGAGACACAGCATAAACTGAAACTGGAAGAGAGAGGAGAGGAGGAGAGACAGCATGAACTTCAACTGTAAGAGAGAGAGGAGAGACAGCCGTCATTGACACAACTGGGACAGAACGTGAGCTATGGGAAATACAGAAAATGTACGTCCAGCTGGGAATCAAGAAGGTTCTCATCCCATCCACGCTGTGTTTGCGTCCCGAATGGCACCCTATTCCCTTTGTAGTGCACTACTTTTGTGCACTTGCCAAAAGTAGGGCACTACATAGGGAATAGGGTACCATTTGGGAAGCATACATTGTAACTTCTACCAGAAGACAGTATCCTACCAGCAGACAGTATCCTACCAGCAGACAGTTGCCCATCCACTCTGTCAGGTAGACTCAGCTCCTCAGGCCGGCACTGGAGTGTGTCTCAGTGTGTTCTGCTATGGAGATGACCTCCACTGAATACACCTAAAGGAATAAAAAGGGGTTTAATGCACCTACAATGTAGAACAGAACACAAACCAAAACAGCAGAAGTTAATACACCTACAGGAGTAAACAGGGGTTTAATACACCTACAACACAGAACAGAACAACAGAGGAGTTTCATATACCTAGCGCACAGTGTTCTAACGTACATTGTCCACTAGATTGAGGTATAGGCATTGTACTGTCCAAGTGAACACAAGGCTCAAAAGAAAAGTTCACTTCTATCCACTAATTCAGTTAATAAAATATCCTAAATATTGTTATATTGCAGGGAGGATGTGACACAGTGACCCTGTTCACATTAATAATAATATATTATAATCATGGATGGGCCAGGCGGGCACAGAAGAGACTGGTGTCTCCGCTGCCAGAGCCCAGGTCCATGACCACCTTCCCCCTGAGGGGGGCGCTGTTGGTCATGGTGACCTGGCGGTACGCCTCCATCCTCACACGATCACTCAGCATCTCCAGGTGAAGCCTATGGGTCAGCAGAAACACAGACAACAATATTAACACATTTACATTACAGTCTATGTTCCAAAATGCAACTCTATTTTCTTAATACTGCACTATAGGGAATAGGGTGCTATTTGGGACGCATATGGCCCTGGTCAAAAGTAGTGCACTACATAGGTAATAGGGTGTAATTTGGGATGTAGCCATAGTCCTTTTCTACCTTGTAGAAATAAATAGGTACATATTGTTCTCTAGGAGAGAGAGAGACCAGGAGAAGCCAAACTAGTGTCCCATAGTTGCCAATGTACTCTTTAGCCTGCTAGGGGTCCTCTGAATTGTCCTCCTCCACCTCATTCAAACTGGTCATGGCTAGAAAGGGTACATCTTTTGTCAAATTCATCTAAAAAGTATATTTTTTTGTGTGTATTTTAGCTAACCCTAACCCTTTTCCTAACCTTAACCCAATTCTCTTAACCTGCTACATTAATTATCCTAACCTGCAGAGTAAGTTCTCCTAATCTACTATGAAATCTGACTAAAGCGGTAGCCTTTCTAAACAAAACCATTCACACCTTGTTCACCATGTTTCAGGTAACTGTCCTTCACAGCTGGCTGCAGGTAACCAGATGAAAGGAAGCAACAGAGACCTAGCTCCGCCCACCACCAGTCAGCTGATGTCTTGGTGTGGACCAGCAGCCCGTCTCTAGCACTGAAACTCAGCCGAGGATAGAGACAGACATACAGTTTATACACATCTGGGATATTGATGATTATAGTATGACATGCCTTCTAAAGCACTACAAGTGTTTGATATGGTCCATTAAAGCCACACCCTCAACGAGTGAGGGGGTTTTAAAAAGAGCAAATGCATCCAATTACATTTTCACATTCTTTATGATACATCTGTAGTTCTCAAGAAAATACTTTCAATGAGAGTAACATAAAAATGTGTATTCTTTGTTTTGTTATATGGGGGGGAAGGTTAATTAGGACATAGGCAAACAGACTATCCAGGTTACACTTCCACACTCCATTCCCCCAGGGGGCAGCAGAAACCTTGTCGAGATGCTAAGCCTGGTTGATAAGCAAATCAGCTGCTGCCAATGAGGGTGAATCGTCAGTCAGTGTCACAGCTTGAAAGCTGTGAGGCTGATGGGTTGTTTGGTGACCATGAGGTCATTCATTTGGTTTTGATCTTGAGTTTATTTATGCTTTTTTGTAGTTTCATTGTTTATATATATTTATTTTGGTCATCTTTGAAGAACTAATATTCCGCTTGATCTGGCCGACAAGATGTCAAGAGAGACAGAGCTGGTCCTGGACCTAAGGTAAGATTGCTGTCTCCCTGGGCACATGTGTATCCAACAGTCCTCAAATACTGATTTCTCACATAAATGCACATATTCATTCAGATTACAGACCATGTAACTATGCCTAGGACTCCTAGAATAACCAAGTGCAACAATATCCGTAGGCTAGTTATAGGTTTCGTAACAGTTTTGTATTTTGTGGCAGGATCAATGGCAGAAGAGGAAGCAAGACATCCCACTTCCTCTTTTTCCTGGTTCATATACGGTCAATGAACTAAGTAGACCAGACCCAGCTGCTATTGCATTGGTGCTTACAGGAGAGCCACCCCTTAAGCTGACTAAAACTGTGACAATTTCTTTCAATGGTAAACAACTCTACTACACTACTTGATAAAATCAATCAGAAAGTTTGGTCGCTACCGCAGCTCGTGAAGTCAGTCAAGCTAATAAACTCCTCGGGTGGAGTTGTCATCTTTATCCCCCTGATGCATCCTGATAGATTCATAAACTTTCTAACAATCAAAACTGTTGGCTGTTTCCACAGATCTATTATTGGTTTGCTTAAGGGTCATGTGGCTCAGTTGGTAGCGCATGGTGATTGCAAAGCCAGGATTGTGGCACCAGTATGAAAAATGTATGCACTCACTACTGTAAGTCGCACTGGATAAGAGTGTCGGCTAAACTACATAAATGTACAGTTAGCAAGTCTCCTGCAGAGATCTAACGGTAACAAAAAGTGGTATGAAATTTTTATTTACTATAGCCTACTCGCCGAACAGCCAGCTGTGGTTATTTCCGGTTCTCTATTTGGCTGCGTTCAAGTGCTCATTGGAAAGTTATTTCCTCTCACTCTAACGGCAATGAAAAG
Source organism: Salmo salar (assembly GCF_965601325.2). Classification (NCBI taxonomy): domain Eukaryota; kingdom Metazoa; phylum Chordata; class Actinopteri; order Salmoniformes; family Salmonidae; genus Salmo; species Salmo salar. The sequence continues at coordinate 85,939,950 of NC_138303.1, read as the reverse complement.
GGATAACACTTTTTATAAAAATGTATTTGTAGATTTAAAAAAATAATAATAATCACTTGCAATGTGACTGCAAACATGATCCAAAATACTGTACAACAACAAATAAGAAAAATGTCGTATTCTTTGTCTTAAAATCTAGCAACATGTTTGGCTGGAAGACATCACTTTTTACCAGCAAAAAAATGCATTTCAAAGACTTTGAGAAATTCTCTCCTGTCACCATATTGGTTGTTAAAGGTCCAATGAAAGGCCATTTATCTCAATATCAAATCATTTCTGGGTAACAATTAAGTACATTACTGTGATTATTTTTTTTACCATTTTAATTTAAAACAAACAAATAGCTTCTTAGCAAAGAGCAATTTCTCAAGCAAGTATTTAGCTGGAACTGTCTAGGAGTGGTCTGAGTGGGGAGCGGAAAACTAAACTAGCTGTTATTGGCAAATAGGTTTGGAACTTTCTTATTGGTCTATTAATTCATTTGCAGCATGGAGATGTCAACAGGCAGGCCAAAACTCCATCCCACCTAAACAGGATAACATTTCAGGTGGTCTTTTTAAACAGATCTTATACTAAAAGGACATAACCATATTTTCACAATATTATTCCAAACTCGGTGTAAATATATATAAAACACAGGGAAATCAAATTTGACTGCACTGAGCCTTTAACAGGGTCTTGAATCAGCATGACACAGGCTGAACTAGAAAAACCAACAGTTTTGGAGTCATGGCTAGATTCAACCATATCGTGGAAGATCTGCGTTATAATGCAATTTAGATTTCCGATTGAGCCACATTTACTGTGAATGCAGTCTCCGCAAATGCAGGAACATTGCCTTTAAATGTCAATCGCGCTATTGCACTGATCTTCCATAATACAGATTTCATCTAGGCCATACTCTTCCAAAGGCACAGTGGCTGAGAAATGGGACTTATGTCTTGCTGGATGCAGGCCTCAGGCCTTATTGATAACAGATGCATGAAGTTACTTTGACATTATCCTGAGATATCAAACATGAAGCAAGCTCCCCCCACTACACACAAACCCTTCTCACTCACACACACACCATACAAACCCAGGAGTGGGTTTACTGAGCAGTTTTTTGGCATTCCTTTACTTCGAACTACAGTACCCTACAGCATATATTCCCTGTTATACACACAGGGCCTAGATGTGGCAGTATAGCTTCACTGGACTCTAGTGCCTTAAGGCTTGGCTGGTATTCAATCCATAGCATTGTAGCGCGCTTAACATTTGAAGGTAATTTGAGTTGATTGAGCTGACATCTGCAGCGTATAATGTGAATGCGATCACAGCAAACGCGGAAACATTGCCTGAAAAAGGCACATTATTGTTGACAGCGCACTACATCCAGCCTCGGATTGAATCCCAGCCTAAGCCACAGGAAGGACAGTCACTCACTCTTCATCTTCATTGTCCAAATCATTCCACAGCACTTGCGGAAGCAGACTTTGCAGCATTTAACGGTGACCATGACAACAGTGAGAACTATAGTAAGTAGCAGAGCGAACACGTCCAGACTGTGGTACTGGATCCAGTTCAGGTCGTGAGCAGCGGGTCTCAGGTGGTTGGCTCCTCCGTGGCGCATCACGAACTCTGTCCAGAACACGGCTAGGTCCAGCGGCTCAATGGGACGGTCCTTATGCACCGTTGACAGCTTTAGCATCTTCTCCTTGTAACTGAGGAGGAAGGATAGAGAACATGAGGAATGCATCAAGGTTTGCCATCTCCTCATAGACAACTCATGGCTGCTAATACTGTACCAGTGAAGGAAGTGGGTTCCTCTAACGAGGAACTACGACTGTCACCTCCAATAATGGATTGCTGACCATATATTTGTACTGAAACTCAATGTGTGTGGATTTCAAGTTAGGATTTGGTCTCTGTACTGTTTGCACTGCTTCTTGAGTTGACAGTATAAAGACATTTCCATCTAAAAGGACGCATGACCACCAACATGTGAAGTTCATAGGAGCATGTCAAATGAAAGCTAAGCGTACATTTTTTTTTTATCAAGGCATATATACATTTTTCGACCATTTTCCATCCAAATACTTAGGAATAAGAAAACACTTATTTCTGGTCAAACAGATGGAAAAAGGGTCTTAGACATCATCTACCAGAAAAAGTCTTAAAAGGTACTAGAAAAACACAATGTTGAATTAAAGAACCCTGCCAATATCAACAATTATGAGTGGGTTGGGGGGCTAGGGTCAGTCTGTTATATCTGGAGTATTTCTCCTGTCTTATCCGGTGTCCTGTGTGAATTTAAGTATGCTCCCTCTAATTCCCTCTTTCTTTCTTTCTCTCTCTCAGAGGACCTGAGCCCTAGGACCATGCCTCAGGACTACCTGGCATGATGACTCTTTGTTTTCCCCAGTCCACCTGGCCGTGCTGCTGCTCCAGTTTCAGCTGTTCTGCCTTTGACTATTGAACCCTGACCTGTTCACTGTGATTACTATTATTTGACCATGCTGGTCATTTATGAACATTTGAACATCTTGGCCATGTTCTGTTATAATCTCCACCCGGCACAGCCAGAAGAGGACTGGCCACCCCTCATAGCCTGGTTCCTCTCTAGGTTTTGGCCTTTCTAGGGAGTTTTTCCTAGCCACCGTGCTTCTTTCTACACCTGCATTGCTTGCTGTTTGGGGTTTTAGACTGGGTTTCTGTACAGCACTTTGATATATCAGCTGATGTAAGAAGGGCTATATAAATACATTTGATTTGATGATTTCATTTGAGAAATTATTGGTCTTCTGTTCGTTTAACAAACATTGCCTTGTGCCTTAATTCCGTTACCAAAAACCTCATGAGGGAGGATAATGAATTCATAGAAGTAATAAGTAAAGGTAGACTTACCAATTAGTTCGTGTTTTTAGTGGTATCAACTTTTTATGAATAATTAAGTGATTAAAACTCGTAATTCTGTTCCCAAATCACTAACGGAATTACAGAAAAAAATCTAACGGAATTACTTCAATTGAATTGGCTACCATGCAAAATCATAGTAGTCACAAACCACAGTTGGGTCACCTGCTACTGTCCTCCCTTCCACTGGCATACTTTGTTCAGCTCATAAATGTTTTCTTTCTGTCGTCTGATGGTTAAAGCAACACTGTGAAAACAGTCTGGACAACCGCCCGCACTCTCTCTTCTCTCTCTCCAGTTAATGTCTCCTCTCTTACTGGACTTTGAAAAGTAGTTGAAATTTGGTCAGTCGGCCCTGGCCTGACAAAATCTGAACCAATCATGGACCTCTATGTTTTACAAGTTTGGACATCACAGTAGAGTACAGTACAGTACACTAGAGGGAGATTTTACCGTAATTCTGTTACCAAACATTGCATCTGCAAAGTTCTTCCAGTAAATGTGCCTTTGTGAAATTTTCTGTGTAAATTGTTCAAAGTAATCCTTGTGCATAGAGTTGTATGGTTTGTTAACCTTTTAAATCAATGGTTATCATTTGGCATACATTTTAAAGTAAAAAATCTGAATTAAAGCGTAATTCCGTTACCATGGAATTACCTTTAACATGATGTCCTTGTAACATTATTACGTCCTAGCATCATGTTATCATGATGTCTGACCTCTTGTCATTGATGACCTTGTTGAGGGCTTCCACCAGTTTGTCTGAGGTGACGTCGAACACACTGAGCACCTCCCCTACTCCCCTCACTGCCATGCGGTGTACGTTGTCATCCTGGTCACCAAACAATGGCAGCATCACCATGGGAACGCCATTACAGATCCCCTCGTAAATACCGTGGGTTCCTCCGTGGGTGATGAAGGCCTTGACCTTGGGGTGGCCTAGAACATTCACCACGAGGGTGTTGACATCAAAATAAAGGAGAAGATTAAGTATTTATCTTGCAACATAAACAACAGTAGTGTGTTGGGTTCACTGAGAATAGTGCCCTTCTGTAACTTCCCCTAGATGGTTTATTATAAATACATAACACTATAACTGATTAGAGATTAAACCAACCCAGCAAATCATTCTGAGGAAGCCACTTCATCACTCTGACGTTGGCTGGAGCATTTTCAGGCACCACCCCTGTGTACCTCCACACAACCTGAAACACAGAGACAACAGTTTATTTAGCATACCTTGCTAATACACTACCAAGCAATGCAAACAGATGTGGAATTAACCCCATAACAGGTGTCTTTTTGGATCAATAATTGATCAAGAATACCAATAGGCGTGATCAGATCCTCTGCCCTATTACGGCATATAATGCACAGTCATATGCAAATCCATAAAACCTTAACATGACTACTTGCAATGTCATTATTTTCGTCACAATCCATCAATGGCTGAATTGTGTTCTTTTTCTTTGTACATGCACCAAGCTTCCAATGGCGGGACCCAAGCAACAGGCTAAATGAAAAAGACCCAAATAAAGCGTATGTAAAAAAAAGTGTCCTCGGGTTTTCACCTGCCAAATCAGTTGTTATACTCAGACATAATTTTAACAGTTTTAGAAACTTTAGAGTTTTCTATCCAACACTACCACGCATATGCATATCCTAGCTTCTGGGCCTGCGTAGCAGGTTGTTTACTTTGGGCACCTCAGTCATCCAAACTTCCGAATACTGCCCCCATATCCCTAACAAGTTAAAGGTTTTGTAAGTTGTAACAGGCCTCATTCAGCAGTCTAGAGATTAACCTAGAGACACCAAAACAATGTTTAGAGAAGCTTGGAGATTATACCACATGTAAGGGACAAAGAGCTGATTTACCTAACTCTGTACAGACCAAAGGAATTTCCAGAGTTAGCAATCCCTGACACGGTGTATGATAACTCTGACTCGTACGTCTAATGGTTATTGTAGATGTTAGCTACAGAGGGAGTTTACAGTATGTAAAAGAGCTTTATAAAAAGGCAAAGAGAGCAACAAATTGACCTACGTGAACTCAAAACGGAGCCCTCTACTTTATGATAGAGAATGCAGGGATGTGTACTGAACCTGTACCCATTATAAAACAAAATGATCTATGGTCAAATGCATCTAAAGGTTTTAATGATGGCAGCTGCATTCATATAGATTTTATCAACATAGTCTAGAACCAGTAAGAACATAGATTGAATGATCTGCTTTGTACTATTAAGCAAGAGGCCTGACCTATTTCTATAGAAGAAACCCCTTTTTATATTCGGCATCTTAATTAACTAACACATCAATATGCTTTTTGAAAGTCACCTTACCGTCTACACTATTACAACTTCAATCATTAGAAAAATTGTTGTACACTCTAGAAAACAACATATACTTAGTTTTACACGTATTCAATAATAATTTAAGATCAATAAAGATTTTATGCAAATAATGAAAGCATAATGTACTTCAGATAGAGTACACAACTGTATCGTTGGCATGCAGGTGCAGGTAAAACTTTATTATTATTATATTTATATATTTCTGACAAAACAATATTATTAATGTATACAATATAATTGTTTATTAGACATTCTAACATAACAGAATATCGAGATAATAAAAAAATGTATATGCAACACTTGAACAACTGTGATCCCCCTTGCTTTATAGGTATGCTCTGCTAGTCCTAAATCCAGACATAATCCATACATATGTGATTGTTATAAAGGGTCTACGTTGTGGGGGAACAAATATATGTGTTCCTGGCAGGGTGAGCTTTCAAAAATGGGGTCAAAATAAATATGCTAGAAGCGATAGAAACAAGGATATATTTCCCAGAAACTAAGTGTATATCATTGGTAACTCACGTTATCATGGTTCAATGATTGGATGTTCTATTCTGTGGACTGAGAATAAAAATACTTTGCACAACACACACATTTAGATTATTTTAGAGTTGTAAAACTACATGTAATTTACCAAAGTTAGTGTAATTGTCTGTAGTTCTTGAAATGAGAGAAAATAAAAGGACATCTAGAGAAAATATTGTAATTTATACATGAAAAACTTTAAAAAAAAATCTATATATTTATTTGTTAAGCTGTTTTCTAGTGACATTTTTTTTGGATACATCCATAACAATGAGCTAACGAGGCACGATTTCACCTGGCATAGAAAATGTGCTCACCCGTCAGTACACTGTTGTTTAGAGGAGCTAGCCAACAACACAGCTAACACAATCACTTCAAACTGAAGCTGGAAAGACTGCAAACTAGGTGCACTTCGTTTTAAATTTTTTCAATTTACGTTGATGCCAGCTGATTAATGATTTCGACTGGCTGAGAAACGCTGCCCAAAAAAATAAAAAAAGGAGAGCCGCACACTCTAGGAGCTCAGATGCAAAAATGTTGTTTCGACAGATAAGCTGTCTTCATCAGGGTATAATGACAAACACTGCAGGGTGACTCGCATGCATGCATGCATGCATGCATGCATATATATATCCATCACTCTCCTTCTTGGTCAAATAGCCCTTACACAGCCTGGAGGTGTGATGGGTCATTGTCCTGTTGAAAAACAAATGATAGTCTCACTAAGCGAAAACCAGATGGGATGGCGTATCACTGCAGAATGCTATGGTAGCCATGCTGGTTAAGTGTGCCTTGAATTCTAAATAAATCACTGACCATGTCACCAGCAAAGCACCATCACACCATCTCCATGCTTCACGGTGGGAAGCACATATGCGGAGATCAGCTACTCTGCAAGACCCGGCAGCTGAAACCAAAAATCTCAAATTTGGACTCATCAGACCAAAGGACAGATTTCCACCCGTCTACTGTCCATTGCTCGTGTTTCTTGGCCCAAGCAAGTGTCGTCTTATTGGTGTCGTTTAGTAGTGATTTCTTTGCAGCAATTTGACCATGAAGGCCTGATTCACACAGTCTCCAATGAACAGTTGATTTTGAGATGTCTGCAACTTGAACTTTGAAGCATTTATTTGGACTGCAATCTGAGGTGCAGTTAACTCTGCAGCAGAGGTAACTCTGGGTCTTCCTTTCCTGTGGCAGTCCTCACGAGAGCCAGTTTCATCATAGCGCTTGAAGAAACATTCAAAGTTCTTGACATTTTCTGGATTGACTGACCTTCATATCTTAAAGTAATGATGGACTTTCGTTTCCCTTTGCTTATTTGAGCTGTTCTTGCCATAATATGGACTTGGTCTTTTAACAAATAGGGCTATCTTCTGTATACCCTCCTACCTTGCCAAAACACAACTGATTGGCTCAAATGCATTAAGAAGTAAAGAAATTCCACAAATTACCTTTACAGCGCACGCCTACTAATTGAAATGCATTCCAGGTCACTACCTCATGAAGCTGGTTGAGAGAATGCCAAGAGTGTGCAAAGCTATCATCAAGGCAAAGGGTGGCTACTTTGAAGAATCTCAAAAACAAATCAAACTATATTTTATAACGCTTTTTTTGTTTACTGTGTTATTTCATAGTGTTGATGTTTTCACTGTTATTCTACAATGTAGAAAATTGTAAAAAAATAAATAAAGAAAAACCCTGGAATGAGTAGGTGTCCAAACTTTTGACTGGTAATGTAAGTGCTTTACTATATTTGGACCCTAAAAAGAATGGGGATCCCTAATAAATATAAAGGGCACCTATTGGTAGATCGGTCAAAAAAAAAAAAAGACAGTGAATATCTCTTTGAACATGGTGAAGTTATTAATTGCACTTTGGATGGTGTATCAATACACCCGGTCACTACAAAGATACAGGCGTCCTTGCTAACTCGGTTGCCAGAGAGGAAGGAAACCGCTCAGATTTCACCATGAGGCCAATGGTGACTTTAAAACAGTTGCAGAGTTTAATGGCTGTGATAGGAGAAAACTGAGGATGGATCAACAACATTGTAGTTACTCCACAAAACTAGCCAAATTGACAGAGTGAAAAGAACAAAGTCTGTGCAGAATAAAAATGTTCCAAAACATGCATCCTGTATGCATCAAGGCACTAAAGTAATACTGCAAAACATGTGGCAAAGCAATTACATTTTTGTCCTGATTACAAAGTGTTATGTTTGGGGAAAATACAATACAATGCTTAGTACCACTCTCGATATTTTCAAGCATACTGTTGGCTGCATCATGTTATATGTATGCTTGTGTTGGAATCGGCTAAACTTTGATAATTATGATAGGAAATGAAAGAGACTGGGTTATGTCAGAAGTTAATGGTTTTCTGAAGAAAAACAATGGACATCTATGGATTAGATGAAGGAATGTGTTGAGGTCAGGAGGTGAGGACAGATTCTCTTAAGGCAGTAATAAAGGTTTGTCATTCTGTTACCCTCTTTATTAGCTTCCTGTGGAGCCATAAACTGTAAGGATTGGAGGAGGAGTGTTTTAAGTAGGATGTATATAACTGTGAAGAAATAAATGTTTTTCTGTCTGATTACAGCTGTACAGAACCTTTAGGATGAATTAAACTTGGTTAAAGCTTCTCTAGTGTCCATGAGTTATTTACTCTGAAAAATAAGACCCTAACACTTGTAATCAATAAGGACTGGGGAGTTTTTCAGGTTAAAAAATAAACGGAATGGAATTTAAGCACAGGCAAAAACCTGGTTGTTTGCTTTCCACCAGACACTAGGAGATGAATTCACCTTTCAGCAGGACAATAACCGAAAACAAAAAGGCCAATTCTACACTAGTTGCTTACCAAGAAGGCAGTGAATGTCATCCACATGTATTGATCACATTTTTACAAATACTGTAGAAATTTGTTTAAAAGCTGTATCTGTACCCATTGGATGCAGTGGCAACATCCAGGAAAGCCAAAGTTTTACAAAATTATTTTAAAAAAGGGCCTAAAATAGTGTAAGATATCATACAAAAGATTTAGCTGTGATTTATGTGGATGTTTAAAATATGTGTTGGTCTGATGTGATTTAATAAGGAGCATCCAGATGCTGCACTTGATGAATTTATGAAATTGTTTCTTCAATTATTGATAAACATGCACCTGTTAAGAAACTGACTGGTAAAACTCTTAAGGCTCCATAGATTGAGGAATTGAAGAACTGTATGGTTGAAAGAGATGGGGCAAAAGGAGTGGCTAATCTGACTGTCTGATTTACTGCAGATTGAGGAATTATGTGACTAAACTCAACAAAAAGAATAAAGTATATTATGAAGTCAAGATCAATGATATAAAGAATGATGGAAAAATTTATAGAGTACTTTAAATGAAATTATGGGCAGAAAGACATTCAACTCCATCTTTCATCGAATCAGATGGCTTATTCATCACAAAATCATTTTGATGTTGCCAATTCTTTTAATGATTACTTCATTGGCAGAGTGGGCAAACTTAGGCAGGACATACCAACAATAAGCCATCGTACTCATGTATCATTTTATTTTATTTTTTTAAATCATTGCAAGTTTGAATGTGGGAGGTGGAAAAATTGTTAACGATCAATAATGAGAAAACTCCTGGCATTGACAGCTTCGATGGAAAGCTACTGAGGATGGTAGCTGACTCTATAGCTACTCTTATGTCTTATCTTAATCTTTAAGCCTAGAAGAAATTATTTGACCTTAGGCCTGGAGGGAAGCCAAAGTCATTCCGCTACCAAAGAGTGGTAAAGCGGCCTTTACTGGTTCTAACAGCAGACCTATCAGCTTGCTGCTAGCTCCTAGCAAACTTTTGACCAAATATACTGCTCAAAAAAATAAAGGGAACACTTAAACAACACATCCTAGATTTGAATGAAAGAAATAATCTTATTAAATACTTTTTTCTTTACATAGTTGAATGTGCTGATAACAAAATCACACAAAAATAATCAATGGAAATCCAATTTATCAACCCATGGAGGTCTGGATTTGGAGTCACACTCAAAATTAAAGTGGAAAACCACACTACAGGCTGATCCAACTTTGATGTAATGTCCTTAAAACAAGTCAAAATGAGGCTCAGTAGTGTGTGTGGCCTCCACGTGCCTGTATGACCTCCCTACAACGCCTGGGCATGCTCCTGATGAGGTGGCGGATGGTCTCCTGAGGGATCTCCTCCCAGACTTGGACTAAAGCATCTGCCAACTCCTGGACAGTCTGTGGTGCAACGTGGCATTGGTGGATGGAGCGAGACATGATGTCCCAGATGTGCTCAATTGGATTCAGGTCTGGGGAACGGGCGGGCCAGTCCATAGCATCAATGCCTTCCTCTTGCAGGAACTGCTGACACACTCCAGCCACATGAGGTCTAGCATTGTCTTGCATTACGAGGAACCCAGGGCCAACCGCACCAGCATATGGTTTCACAAGGGGTCTGAGGATCTCATCTCGGTACCTAATGGCAGTCAGGCTACCTCTGGCGAGCACATGGAGGGCTGTGCGGCCCCCCAAAGAAATGCCACCCCACACCATGACTGACCCACCGCCAAACCGGTCATGCTGGAGGATGTTGCAGGCAGTAGAACGTTCTCCACGGCGTCTCCAGACTCTGTCACGTCTGTCACGTGCTCAGTGTGAACCTGCTTTCATCTGTGAAGAGCACATGGCGCCAGTGGCGAATTTGCCAGTCTTGGTGTTCTCTGGCAAATGCCAAACGTCCTGCACGGTGTTGGGCTGTAAGCACAACCCCCATCTGTGGACGTCGGGCCCTCATACCACCCTCATGGAGTGTTTCTGACCGTTTGAGCAGACACATGCACATTGTGGCCTGCTAGAGGTCATTTTGCAGGGCTCTGGCAGTGCTTCTCCTGCTCCTCCTTGCACAAAGGCGGAGGTAGCGGTCCTGCTGCTGGGTTGTTGCCCTCCTACGGCCTCCTCCACGTCTCCTGATGTACTGGCCTGTCTCCTGGTAGCGCCTCCATGCTCTGGACACTACGCTGACAGACACAGCAAACCTTCTTGCCACAGCTCGCATTGTTGTGCCATCCTGGATGAGCTGCACTACCTGAGCCACTTGTGTGAGTTGTAGACTCCGTCTCATGCTACCACTATATTGAAAGCACCGCCAGCATTCAAAAGTGACCCAAACATCAGCCAGGAAGCATAGGAACTGAGAAGTAGTCTGTGGTCCCCACCTGCAGAACCACTCCTTTATTGGGGGTGTCTTGCTAATTGCCTATAATTTCCACCTGTTGTCTATTCCATTTGCACAACAGCATGTGAAATTTATTGTCAATCAGTGTTGCTTCCTAGGTGGACAGTTTGAATTCACAGAAGTGTGATTGACTTGGAGTTACATTGTGTTGTTTAAGTGTTCCCTTTATTTTTTTAAGCAGTGTACAATGCTACTTCTCTGTAAATAAATTAACAACAGACTTTCAGCATGCTTATAGAGAAGGGCACTCAACATGTACTGCACTGACACAAATTACTGATTGGTTGAAATAAATTGTGGGAGCTGTACTGTTAGCTCTCTAGGCCCTCTAATCTTTTCTATTTTTACCAATGACCTGCCACTGGCATTAACTTCTTTGGGGACGGGGGGCAGTATTGAGTAGCTTGGATGAATAAGGTGCCCAGAGTAAACTGCCTGCTACTCAGGCCCAGAAGCTAGAATATGCATATAATTAGTAGATTTGGATAGAAGAGACTCTAAAGTTTACAAAACTGATAAAATAATGTCTGAGTATAACAGAACTCATATAGCAGGCAAAAACCTGAGAAAAGTCCAACCAGGAAGTGGGAAATCTGAGGTTTGTAGTTTTTTTAAGTGATTGCCTATCCAATATACTGTGTCTATAGGGTCAGATTGCACTTCCTAAGGCTTCCACTAGATGTCAACAGTCTTTAGAATGTTGTTTCAGGCTTCTACTGTGAAAGGGGAGCGAAAAAGAGCTGTTTGAACCAGGGGTCTGGCTGAAAGCCTTGAGTTGTTTATCGCGCACAGCCGTGAGCGTGAGCTCCGTTCCCTTTCCTTTCTAAAGACAAAGGAATTGTCCGGTTGGAATATTATTGAAGACTTATAATAAAAACATCCTAAAGATTGATTATATACATCGTTTTACATGTTTCTACGAACTATAATGGAACTTTTTTGACTTTTCGTCTGGACTTTGAGTGCGCCTTGTGCATTTGGATTACTGGACTAAACGTGCGAACAAAAAGGAGGTATTTGGACATAAAAATGAACTTTATCGAACAAAACGAACATTAATTGTCTAACATGGAGACCTGGGAGTGCCATCAGATGAAGATCATGAAAGTGATTAATTGTAATGCAATTGCTGACTTTTTTGACACCTCTCCTTGGTTGGAAAATGGCTGTATGGTTTTCCGTGGTGTCATGACATTGGCCTCTGAGTACAGGGAGGACAGTTGACCCCCTCCCCCCCTTTTGCACCATCCCCCAACCTACCTTCCCCCACCCAGTCCCTGTGTGAAGGAGTGGTAAAATTCCAGGAGAGTCTCTGGCCACATGGCCCATAGAGAGACACAGGAAATTCTTCCAACTCACAGAATTGGGGAGCCAAGCGACATTTGTGTTCTGGAGAAGGTATGGAAGATTGGTGAAGAATCCAGCTACGAACTGGTCCGCTTGGTACAATTTTGTGATACTCAGAAGAGACAATATAGCCATATTACCATAAAACTGTTTATATAATAGCCTCAGCTTGAGACTTGCATCATAATGGTTGTATAAAATGTATTAATAAGGATAAAGCTATTTGTAATACATTGAAATGCTATGTACTGATGTTAATGTGATAGAATTGGATTTCTGTACCAAGCTTCACTCAGCCATCGGCATGCCCCCAAGGGACACAGACAGGACCAGGCGTCATTTGACAAGCCTGTTCAAGGGTCACTATAAAACTATACCCTGAGCTACATTTCTCCAGACCAGGCCTCCACTCCATGGCCAATAGGTTTTACCATCCAATTCCTCTACTGAAAGTGAACTATACCACGTGGTTAACTTTTAGACTATTGATACCGACAGAATAAGAACAAGTCTTTGATATTAATTATTAGTCTGCAGCTAAGTAAATTATATCATTGAACGCGAAGACCAACAAAACATCCATTCTATAACGACATTAATGAATGTCGCTTTCAAAGATCCATTCTAACCGAGAGAGAGAGAGAGAGAGAGAGAGAGAGACTCTCCATCAGAACGACGCTCCAACAAGGATCCCGACGACACACTGAGCGTAAATATATATTGATTGCAATTGTTCCCAAATGAGTGAGCGTTCAATTGTCAATTGTTAATATTAATGAACTCTGTGTACCTCCTCAGCTGACCGTTTATGACCCATTGTCTAACAGACCAGCCATGCCTGTTAGCCATTAGGGCACATTACTCTACCAATCCTTTGTGACGATAATTACTGTTTGTATGTTTTCTGTTAATTACTTAGTGTAGTAAATAAATGATTTTAAGACAATTGATGTATGGATGATTTTAGTAAAGACTGGGTTCATGCAGATACAACAATTTACGACGTTTGGAATGAGACTGAACACGAGGTAAAATACACCATTTAAACCAGAAGATAATCGGCCTATATTATAATATAGGAAAGTTATATTAGGAAAATTATAACTTTGTAATCTGAATATTTTCCTTGGTGCCCCGATCTCCTAGTTAATTACAATTAAACGATTAATCAGTTTAATCGCGTGATAATAATTACAGGGAGTTAATTGATAAACATGTCTTCAGTTTAATGGTACCCCAAATACACGACAGTGGCTAGGCACTGACCTAACATAATCGCATGGTGTGCTTTTGCCGTAAAGCCTTTTTGAAATCTGACACAGCGGTTGCATTAAGGAGAAGTTTATCTTTAATCGTATGTTAAACACTTGTTTGTATCTTTCATCAATGTTTATGAGTATTTCTGTAATTTGATGTGGCTCTGCACTTTTAACGGATGTTTGAGACAATGCATTTCTGAACATAACGCGGCAATTTCAAATGAGGTTTTTGGACATAAAGATGAACTTTATTGAACAAAACACACATTTATTGTCTAACATGGAGTCCTGGGAGTGCCATCCGGTGAAGATCATCAAAGGTTAGTGATTCATTCTAATGCTATTTCTGTCTTTTGTGACACCCCTCTTTCTTTGGAAAATGGCTGTATGGTTTTCTGTGGCTAGGCGCCGACCTAACATAATCGCATGGTGTGCTTTTGCCGTAAAGTCTTTTTGAAATCAGACACTGTGGCTGGATTAACGAGAAGTTTATCCTTAAATATGTTGTATGTTTGAGGAATTTTAATTATGAGATTTCTGTTGTTTGAATTTGGCGCCCTGCAATTTCACTGGCTGTTGGCGAGGTAGCGTCCCACATATCCCAGAGAGGTTAAACAAAGCATGTGTGTCCATGTATGCTAATGATTCAACCATATACGCATCAGCAGCCACAGCTAATGAAATAAATGAAACCCTTAAAGAGTTAAGTCTGTTTTGGTTGTATTTGGTACAAATCATTCCCGAAGTTCTAGACCTCAGCTGAATCTGGTAATGAATGGTGTGGCTGCTGAACAAGTTGAGACTAAATGACTTGGTGTCATCTTAGATTGTAAACTGTCGTGGTGAAAACATATAGATTCAATGGTTGTAAAGATGGGGAGAGGTCTGTCCGTAATAAAGAGATGCTCTGCTTTTTGACACCACAATCCACAAAGCAAGTCCTGCAGGCTCTAGTTTTATCTTGATTATTGTCAAGTCATATGGTCAAGTACTGTGAAGAAAGACCTAATTAAGCTGCAGCTGGCCCAGAGCAGAGCGGCACATCTTGCTCTTCATTGTAATCAGAGGGCTAATATTAATACTATGTGTGCCAGTCTGTCTTGGCTAAGAGTTGAGGGAAGACTGACTGCGTCACTTGTTTTTTTATAAGAAATGTGTTGGAAATTCCAGATTGTCTGCATAGTCAACTTACACACAGTACTGACAACACTTACCCCACCAGACATGCCACCAGATGTCTTTTCAGTCCCCAGGTCCAGAACAATTTCAAGGAAACGTACAGTCTTATACAGAGCCATGAGGTCATGGAGCTCCCTTCCATCTTATATAGCACAAGTGAACAGCAAACCTGGTTTCAAAACACTAATAAAGCAACACCTCATGGCACATTCCTCTCCCCCATGTGACCTACTTGTCAGTATAAACACACAACATGTATGTGTAACTGATAAATGCATGCACACACACTAAATGTCAATGTTTTAAATGTATGTCAAGTCTTTTGTCTGTAATGTCTTTCATTATATGTTGGACCCCAGTAAGACTAGCTGTCGCCATGGCGCCGGCTAATGGGGATCCTAATAAAGCAAATAAAATGTTCCTGAGTGGTCGAGTTATATTTTTTACTTAAATCTGCTCGGCAAAACTAGCAATGATTTAACAACCAATTTGACAGAGCTTGAAGAATTTTGAAAAGAACAATGGGCAAATATTGAACAATCCAGGTATGCAAAGCTCTTAGAGACTTACCCAAAAAGACCCTGTAATCGCTGCCAAAGGTGATTCTGAAATGTATTGACTCAGGGGTGTGAATACTTAGATAAATTAGATATTTCTGTCTTTAATTTTCAATAAATTAGCTAACATTTCTAAAACTTGATTTCACTGTCATTATGGGGTATTGTGTGTAGATGGCTAAGAAAAAATATATTTTGAATTCAGGCTGTAAAACAAAAATGTGGAATAAGTCAAGGGGTATGAATACTTTATGAAGGCACTACAGATATTCTAAACAAAGTGTTTTGATAACTTTCAAGTGTAACAGTTTAATGTACAATAAATCCTCCTAATGCCTCGGGCCTTCTGCTCCTGATATGGTAAAGGGGTTTCCATAACACTGCTGAACAATAAATCCACCAGGTTTTGTAAGTAGCCTGTGAATTGAATTAAAATGTTATCACTCAATAAACATACAGCGAGGAAAAATTACTTTTCTATAGTTTGGAAGTAATTATACAAATAAAGTGACTAAGTACAGAATAGATTCTGGCCAGTGATGTTGACGTCGTTCCTTTGCAACCAGGTGTGTTACGTTACATTGCTGAATGCTTGCTGACACGTATTTGTAGCATGTTCGCTAAAAAGACTGGTACTCAGGCTAGACAAATACCATCCTTCATTTATTTTTGCCCTAGAAAATACACAATATACTTTTATGAGAACAGGCATGTTGTTTTAGCACTAGTAGCAGACGAAGCCCCCGAATGCTAGCTAACTACCCTTGCCATTGATCATAACTCCGAGTTCCATTACAGTAAAGGCAGAATGCCGCCTGGGCCAGAGTCATCAAGAGAAAGCCCAAATAACCTTCCTGTTCTCAAAAAAGTAGCTAGCTACATAACTTGCAAAGCCAGGTAAGTTATATCTTTATCCTAATTTAAATGAATTAGCTAACGTTCGCTAATAGGGAGTTTAACTAGCCAGTTCAAGATGAAACCTTATCGATAGCAAGCTGACTGTTACATCCCATCAAATTGTACTGTCAGGTGCAACTATGCACATTTTTCTCTATGACATTACACATAAGGGAGATGATATGTATTTAGCTAGTTACACCACAGTATCATAGCTAGCTACTCACCACACACGTCACAGTCATCTTGTCGTATGTAATCCATTCCTTGCAATATTGTTGAATGCATTAGAAGTTTGAAAGTGTGCATGCGTTCCGGACATGACATGTCCACAACACATGGCAGCTGGGGGCGGACCACACCTTGTTGTCTCTGGGCAATTGGACATCATTGGCAAAAGTGGGCATGTAAGTAATCTATACCCAACCCATCCATACCCGTTGTTACGCACTGACTTCCAAATCTCATTTTGGACGAGACTCACTTTATGACCAAAATTATCCTCTTTACACATTGTAGTAAATTTTGACACTAGAATGAATGTTCCAGATTCCTATCGATGCCCCATAGGCCATTTATAATCAGGGACGTTGGTTCTAGGAGGCAGTTCCCCTTTAAATGGTGGAAGCCCTCAATGGAAATGTCTACAACAGAACAAGTTATTTCCATCTAGAGTTATTTTCTCTCTATGATTGACACTTAAGACTGAAACGGCAGTATGTTTTGCCAATATAATTTTAAACATCTAACAACAATTAATTAGATGCATAAGTAATTCAATCAACATTGAACATTTAACAGAAAACAATACATTCGATTTAAAGGTTTTTAAAATCAGGTTAAAAATCATGTTTTTTACTATTTTGTTATGCAAATAAAAATATTAAAATTAATTTAATAGAAGGTTAATCAAAATGATCACTACTGTGCATGGTTCTTCCTTTATTGCAACTTTTTCGGTATGTTTCAGTAGTGACACATTTAGTGGGGTGGTAAGGAATTCAGGTAAATATTTCAAATATGCAATACAAAGTGTGAGTAGTATATATGTCTACCTGACGTACTGTATGTTGGAAGATGTGTGCTGAAAGTTTGGGAGACCCCCAATTTACACCACTTCTGTAGAACGACAGTGCACTACTTTTGGCCAGTTCTGGTCAAAAGTCATGCAGTATGTAGAAAATAGGGTACCATTTGGGATGTATTTGCGGTGTCCTTACCCTCTGAGGGATCCTGCTGAAGGCATCAAAGAACTGCTTGGCTCTCTCCTCTGGCATCTGGGAGACCAAAGAGCCCAGGGTGAAGACCACGAAGCCATCCTCTCCTGACTCATCCACAAACTCCTGCAGGTCCTGAAGAGGCATGGGGGGAATGGTTAGTTAACAAGGACATTTAGCATCTTAGTCATCAAGCAGATGCGCTTATCCAATGACTTAGTCATTGCATTCAACTACAGTGGCAAGAAAAACTATGTGAACCCTTTGGAATTACCTGGATTTCTGCATAAATTAGTCATAAAATTTGATGTGATCTTCAGCTTAGTCACAACAATAGACAAACACAATGTGCTTAAACTAATAACACACAAATAATTGTATTTTTATTGTCTATATTGAATACATAATTTAAACATTCACAGTGTAGGTTGGAAAAAGTATGTGAACCCCTAGGCAAATTACTTTTCCAAAAGCTAATTGGAGTCAGGAGTCAGCTAACCTGGAGTCCAATCAATGAGGCGATATTGGAAATGTTGGATAGAGCTGCCCTATAAAAAACACTGACAAAATTTGAGTTTGCTATTCACCAGAAGCATTGCCTGACGTGAACCATGCCTCGAACAAAATATCTCAGAAGACCTAAGATTAAGAATTGTTGACTTGCATAAAGCTGGAAAGTGTTACAACAGTATCTCTAAAAGCCTTGATGTTCATCAGTCCACGGTAAGACAAATTGTCTATAAATGGAGAAAGTTCAGCACTGTAGCTACTCTCCCTAGGAGTGGCCGTCCTGCAAAGATGACTGAGCACAGCTCAGAATGCTCAATGAGGTTAAGAAGATTCATTGAGTGTCAGCTAAAGACTTACAGAAATCTCTGGAACATGTTAACATCTCTGTTGATGAGTTTACGATACGTAAAACACTAAACAAGAATGGTGTTCATGGGAGGACACCACGGAAGAAGCCACTGCTGTCCAAAAAAAACATTGCTTCACATCTGAAGTTCGCAAAAGAGCACCTGGATGTTCCACAGCGCTTCTGGCAAAATATTCTGTTGACAGATTAAACTAAAGTTGGGTTGATCGGAAGGAACACACAACACTATGTGTGGAGAAAAAAGGCACAGCACACCAACATCAACCTCATCCCAACTGTAAAGTATGGTGGAGGGAGCATCATGGTTTGGGGCTGCTTTGCTGCCTCAGGGCCTGGACAGCTTGCTATCATCGACGGAAAAATGAATTCCCAAGTTTATCAAGACATTTTGCAGGAGAATGTAAGGCTATCTGTCCGCCAATTGAAGCTCAACAGAAGTTGGGTGATGCAACAGGACAACAACCCAAAAGACAGAAGTAAATCAACAACAGAATGAGAGACAATACAGCCACATTACCATGGCGCTGTTTAAATAATAGCCTCAGTTGTGAGACTTACATCTAATGGTTGTATAAAAATGAATGAATAAGAATAAAGCAATTGGGAATATGTTGGGATGCTTGTAAGATGTTAATGTGAGAGAATTGTATTTCTGTTTAAAGTTTCACCAAGTCATTGGCACGCCCCCATGAACAGACGGGACCTGGCGTCATGAGACAGCCCTTTTCTGTTATTCCGAATATAACCCCCACCCAGGGTTTCTATCACCAGACCAGCTTACCTTGATAACGAGAGGGCCAAGGTTTGACCATGCAGTCCTCTTTCTGAACTTTAACCATACCACGTGGTTAAACTCTTAGACTATCGATACCGACAGAATAATAACAAGTCTTTGATATGAATTACTAGTCTGCAGCTAGGAATTCGGTATCATTGAACGCGAAGACCGACGAAACATCTGTCCTATAACGACGTTAATGAATGTCACTTTGAAATATCCATTCTAACCGAGAGAGAGAGAGAGAACGCGAGGACAAACTCTCCAACAGAACAAACTTTTCAATAAAGATCCCGACGACACACTGATCGTAAATATATATATATTGATTGCAATTGTTTCCGAATGAGTGAGTGTTCATGTGCAAAGGATATGCATTTAAATTGTTAGAATTATCAACTCTTATCACCCTTTTGTCTAACAAGCCGCCATGCCGGTTTAGCCCACTAGGGCACATTCCTTTATCATTTCTTTGTAACGATATCTACTGTTTGTTATGCATTTCTGTGAATTTCTTAGTTAGTAAATAAATTATTTTAAGACAATTGATGTATGGATGACTCATAGTGAAGACTGGGTTCGTGCAGATAACCAACAATTTACGACGTTTGGAATGAGACTGACGAGGTAAACGAATACATCATTAATCAGAAGACTCATAGATCAGATATTATGATATCTGAAAGTTATATTAGGAAAATTATAACTTTATAATCTGAATATTTTCCTTGGTGCCCCGACTTCCTAGTTAATTACAGTTGTGCGATTAATCAGTCTAATCGCGTAATAATAATTACAGAGAGTTATTTGATAAATATGTCTTCAGTTTTAATGATGCCAAAGACACGACATGACATTGGACAATATGTCTTAACTTCCATACATCAGCGTTACAACAGTAGTTGGTCTAGTAAAACATTGGCTGAAGAAGAGTGAGGTTATGAAAGGAGGCCATGCTTTGAAAGCACACCCTGTAGTCATACAAGATAAAGGCATACTAAACCCTAACCCCCAACCCTACAGAAATATCCCTGCAGAGTAGTTTCCCTTCCTGAGATTTGTAGGGTTGGAAGAACACAATAGGGCCCCTCAGTTCCTCTGTTAGATTATAATGGCCACAGTCCAGGAGGAAAGAACTGCTGTTCCTGGCTCAGGTTTCATTGGCTGCACAGAGCCAGTGTCCCACATGACACCCCATTCCCTATATAGTGCACTACTTTTGACTAGAGCATATGGACCCAGTCAAAAGTTGTGCACTATATCGGGAAAATTGTGCCATTTGGGATACAACCAGAATGTTTAGAGAAGAGCAAGGAATACTCTCCCAACACTAATGTTAAGCAATACTTCTTTCTACAAAATATGAAGAACCACACCAATGCTTTCCCTGCACATCTGCTTTGTCGTTTTTGCCTTCTCCAAGCTCAATGATTGGGTTAGAAAAACACATCTCAATTAAACTAGAACTGTTTTCAGAAACTCCATTTGAAAGTGTAATTATGCAACATTTCTATTGGTGCATTGATTCCTTTACGCCTTAAAACATTGTCAGGATAACTTAAGTTTGGCATGATTCCTATAGCACTCTGGCATCCCAAGTGGCGCAGTGGTCTAAGACACTGCACTGCATCTCAGTGCAAGAGGCGTCACTGCAGTACCTGTTTCAAATCCAGGCTGCATCACATCTGGCCATGATTGGGAGTCCCATAGGGTGGTGAATAATTGGCCCAGCATTGTCTGGGTTTGGCTGGGGTAGACTGTCATTGTAAATAAGAATTTGTTCTTAACTTACTTGCCTAGTTAAATAAAGGTTAAATTAACAAAATACATTATCAATAGGGGAGAGTGGGGTAAGGTGAGCCATTTCTCAGATTCAGCATCACTCTGTCAAGGGAAATATACTATTCTTTCTAACAAATATATCTATGTTGTGTATATCGGGAAATAATCAGAATTAATGTAAACATTACAAATGTTAAAACATAGCTTGTCCAAGAAAGGTGGTAAGTTGAACCGCAGGACGGGGTAAGTTAAGTTGCCCACAAATTTCTGTACCGAATGAAATATTATCACTACCTTTCCCAAACACAACATCGCAATCACAAATGCTTTTTTGTCTTTTAATCATTTTAAGCATCTATTAATACAGGCTTAACACCTAACAAACACTTTGCACCTTTTTGACCACTTTTAACATAGGTCTGTTACCTCATATCCCAGCAATAATGCCTTGTATTATGCCTGGGAAGAAAACACATCAATTTGTTCAACCTGCCATTGGCTCAACCATTGGCTCAACTTACCCCAAGTTACAAGGATGTACTTTCATGCTAGGTCTATAAGCTCCTCACATTGAAGCTTATAGAGATCCCAACTGATGTATAAAACAATCTTAAAATAATCTACTTTGGTTTAGATACAGGCATCATGAAACCTCTAACACAATAAATTCAATTGGCTTGGGGAAAATTCTTTTTTTTTTACTTAACTTGCTTACCACTTTTTCCATGTGGTTTCTTCCTTCAGATTCATTAAATGATAACCTCTTTCCTAAATATTTGGTAAAATGATTAATTTTGAGTGTGTGTTTGAGGGGAAAAGGGTGGCTCAACTTACTCCACTCTCCCCAACGCATGATACTCAGAATAGACAGGAAAGTTGCTGGTTCTCTAGTCTACACTATGTTTCGAGATCGGTTAACAGATTTCAAGGCTAATTAGGTTGGAATGCATGTTGTATAACGTGAGGAGGAGCTGAACATGGTAGATAAACATTGAGCTATGTCGAGTCAGTCCTCATGGAGGAAACACAGATCAGGTTACAGCCGGTCGCTAATTGAGTGTCTGACAACCCCCCAACACTCTGACAGTCTCTTTAAGAACAAAAAAAAAAGTGATTCAGAGAACACGTTAGAACATAAAGATCTTGAAAAGGGATATTGTCCCAAATAAGAATTTGATATCTTGAAATATGTAAACAAGTTGAAAGTTTGCTGTATTTTATCCAGAGGAATCATTGCTGTGGTCCAACTGCCACTGCAGTGAATCTATCCCTTAAAGGAGAATTCTACCCTAAAACTGTACTTAGTTATTTCTTTAATTAGTCCATTGTTGATATAGTTCCAAAATGTTTTGCATGTCAGCAATCACATTTTCAAGAGATATAACTTTCAAAATACAGAAATACAGCTGGTCTGAGGCATTTAACGTCATATGATGCAAAACGCGCATACCGGCTGTATTTCTGTATTATGAAAGTTATATCTCTTGAAAATGTGATTGCTGACATGCAAAACATTTTGGAACTATATCAACAATGGACTAATGAAACAAATACCAAAATAGTTTTTGGGTGGAGTTTTCTTTTAAGGTTTCTGGACCTGGATCCATACAACATATAAGGTGCACAACTCCGCACAGTGGAAGTTTCTGCACAGTTGTTGGTTTTAAAACATTTTTACAAGAGACTCACCGGTGGCAGTGGAGCTCTTTTACCACAGTTGATGCCTCCTATGTTGACCATGTTGGGCATCCTGGGTTTGGGATATTCAAAGGAGTAGTCATACCTCAGCAGCCAGATAGCACCGTCACCCAGCAGCTCCCTGTATGTTATGTCCTTCTCCAGATACCTACTGGTCAGCTTGTCAAACCTGGCAAACATTAATGTACACAGGTAGCTCTCCAGACTGTACATCATCATGTTCTTCAACCTCCCTAGGAAGTCCATGTCGTCAGTGTTGCCTGAGTGGAAGCGTGGTACATAGGAGGGGGGAGTGGGGCACTGGGCAGCCCTGTCATCCAGCCCACAGGGGATCCCCCTCAGGAAGTACACTGCTGGGATGTTAAAGGAGTCAGCAATGATGGATCCACAGGGTAGGAAGGGATCCGTCAACATCAGCTGGAACCCTTCTCCTCTGAGGTGCTGCATCAGGGGTTCATCATACAGCAGACCCTCACAGCCTTTCACCTGCATGCTGGTGAAGTCAACCAGACGCTGCACGTTCACAAATATATCCATTACCTCCGGCATCTTGAGAAACACACCGTCCTTCAGTTTGTTGACGCTCTCGTCCAGCTGGGCCTTGCTGTAAGGGACCCTAAAAGTCTCAGTCCTGTAGTAGTCAGAGCCCTGGATGAGGATGGATGTCTCAGGGACCAGCACCACCATCTCATGTCCCCTGGCCGACAGCTCCTTCACCAGCAGCTTCATGCTCAGCCAGTGGCTCCCATCTACAGGCATCACCAAGACCTTGTCCCCCTGGACGGTCCCCGGACACAGGGCCAGGCAGTACAGCAGGGCCAGCAGACCCTGTCCCAGACACTGCCCCATCTTCTGCCCCATCTTCAGCCCCGTCCTCAGCCCCAGCACAGGAACATTCTCCCCCCAACTCATGCCTCTCTGCCTTTCAGCTCAATAATGCGAGCTGTTGTGAGAAGGACACTACCTCCCTGAGATCTGGCACTGAGTGCTACTTAGAGGGGGCTGGACCTCAGAGTAAACTGTGGGTGGGTGGGTTGGTGAGTGTCTCCCTGCTCGTTCTCGGTCTGCCTCTGCGGGCAGGCTGTTATATAATCCCAGTCAGTCCTTCCTGTGGTTTATCTGTTGGCTGAATGGTTCATGATTCCTTAAGGTCAACTGAGAGAGGTATAGGATTGGCTCGCCAGTAATCTCTTGTGACAACCTTAACAGTGGGTTAGCTGAGTTGGTTCTAGGTGCCAAGATTAGCTAGCTAGTGACATATAATGCAATAGTTTTTAAAGCAAAACTGTACCAGAAATACTTATGATCAGTTGGATTTTTTTTTAACAAGTACTGAAACAAGAAAAGTAAACATGGATAATTTAAATGGGCTGTTTTCTTGTTCGAAGTGTTTTCTTATTTCTACAAAATAAACTATTTAATAATTTCCCATTGAGCAGCATGACATTGAAAAAAAAGTCATGTGAAAGGTCATTACAGAGCATGTAAGTCAAAGTTAACCCTTACCATGGGAGGAGTCATGGTGGTATTCTAATCCTAAAGCTCAGAGTATTACCTCATGTTTCGTGAGGAATCTAGATCATTAACTTCAGCTCCTCCCCTTTCCCCTCCCACTCAAAACACTGACATACTTTTCACACACTTTCTCAAACACACATACACACACTCAAAAAGACCAGTGGCGTGCGAAGGCAGCTGTCTTGGGAAACAAACACTCACACGTCCAGTCCGGGGGAGATAACATCTAACATATGATATATAGAGCGGTATTTCACCTACGGTTAAAGCTAATATTACTATTGACAAACCACCTTTATCACAGTGACACAAATACATTACATTTGTCCTCCTATTTTAATGAAGAATAAAATATTGGTTTCCTTGAAAATCAACAAAGATACATCAGCATTGAAAGAATGCTGAGTGTTACGCAATCAACAATATTTGAATTACAGTACATATTACAATACAATACAGTATACAGTGCTAATCAACTATTTTAAAGGTGAAGAACTGTAATCAATAATAACACTGTTATCCTGAGTAGAGTCCCACCCACAGACTGAGCCTCTCTACTCCACGTTCTATTTACTCCCTGAACAGGAACTGTTGAGGTGATCAACTAACTCACTGTGATGGTTTCTAATGACGGAAGCTAAATATAAAAATTACTTTCAGTGCCCATCATTCTGGACATGATCAGACAGTTTACTGTTTGTTGTTACCATGTTTGTTTGTGTATCTGGAGTATAAGGGCTCTACAGTGTAAACAACTAGCTGAGGAATACAGCCAGGCCCCCAGGGACACTACAACAGTCAGTATAGCCAATGGCCATCTGTTTTCACTGAGATGATGGTTCTTCAACAGAGTAAAGAGAGACCACACAGAACACCCAATTAACCAACAGTCTAATTCAGAACACACATCTGTCCATGCCCTGAGGCCAGGCTGGAGATTCTATTCTAGACGGTTTTAAAGGTTGGGCCTCTGTCTGTTTTTTTTTTCCTAATGTGTGTACACAAACAGAAATAGATGATTGAGAAGAAGCGAAGAGGGCTAGAAGTATGGCTCATCTGATCAATAGACTGTGAATATGTCCCAAATGGCACCCTATTCCCTATATAGTGCACTACTTTTGACCAGAGCCCTATAGGGAATAGGGTGCCATTTAGGACACAAACTGTCACCCTCTGCAATAGTCCTACACAGCATTATATTAACTGGCCTTTTTTATAGTGACAAAAAATAATCAGTTCAGACTATTGTCTTATTGACCTTAGGGCTCAATTCAATCCTTACCTCGGAAGTTCAGCGCGATTGAAATTGAAAGGTCATTTCCAATTGTGCCGACCTATGCAGCATTTACAGTGAATGCAGTCTACGTGAATGCGGGAACATTGCAATCGTGCTGAACTTCTGCGATACGGATTGAATAGAGCCCTTGGTTACATGCACTGAATAAGATGCCGCTCTGGATAAATGACAAATGTAAAATGTCTTTAGCTTATAGCTACCTCTGGCAGTTCATTTGGCTCCTCAAAGTTCATTCCTCCGATCATCACCATATTAGGCATCAGAGGCCTGGGGAACTCGAAGGTAAAGTCGTTGCGCTCCAGCCACAGTGATGCCTTCTTCATCAGCTCTGGGATGGTGGTCTCTCTGCCCAGGATCTCTGAGGCGATGACGTTGACATCAGAGTACAGGTACCTGCAGGACAAGGGTTTGAGGTCAGAGCAGTCATACTCAATAGGCGGACCGCGGACTGGATCTAGACCCAAAACGGGGTCAAAACGGACCGTGGGTCCTAACAAAAAATATATACAGTTTAGGGAAGGGAATTTGGTCTGGAAATGTTTCCTTCGCTCCATAGCATAATGTGTAGAACTGCAGGAAACTAGCAATAAAACTGCAATTTTTTTATCTGCCAACAAGAGGGGTGTGAACAGTTTGGGATCGCATGGGTTGCGAGGAGCAGGTTTGTTACTACACTGATGAATGCCAATATCCATCTGGACCTTTGCCACCTAGGAAATTTGTCTGACCAGACCTTCTGAAATGGTATTTGAGTACCCCTGTTTTAGGGTTAGGGTTGACATCAGAGTACAGGTACCTGCAAGCCAGGGGGCGGAGCAATGCCCAAAGAAAGTTGACGCTCCTCTGCCTCAGGGTCATGTGATCAGTGAAGTGAGTAAAGCGTCCAGGGGTGTAGGAGGGGGGGCTGGGGCACTGGGAGGCCTCAAGGTCCGTTCCACAAGGCAGGCCATTCTGAATGTAGATGGCAGGCAGGGAGAGGAGTGCTCCTACAATCACACCCAATGGCTCAAAGGGGTCAGTCAGTATGGCATCAAACGCCTGCTCCCTCAGAGTCTGCATCATGTCCTGGTTGGATAGCAGGCTGTCACAATTGTTACGGGTGTAGTTCCTGAGAACCGTCAGGGTCTGGTAGTAGCTCCACATCCTGCTGATGTCGTTGGAGGTGTCGGAGGCCATGATGGTGTCCAGGTTGGCCCTCTGAATGGTCTGGAGCTGGGTCCGGGTGTAGGGCACGGGGTAGGTCAGTGTGATGGTGTGTTCCGATGGACCCAGAGAGCCACTTACCTCTGGAATCACCACCACCACCTGGTTTCCGCGGCGACCCAGCTCCTCCACCAATGGTTTCATGCCCGTCCAATGGCTGCCGTCGGCTGGGATCACCAGGAGTTTACCGGCCCGGCAGGACACCACCAGACACAGAGAGAGGACCAGGCCTGCTGCTGCTCCCCTCAGCCATACCCCTCCTCCAGCCATAACACAGCAGTACAGTACAGTCACACTGTAGGATAGACAGAACAGTAAACACAATTAGAGTAACAGAACTGTGCTTCCTAGCAGAGAACCAAGTGTTTAAATAGAAAAGGGTGTGTCCTTATCAGGGGCTGGCCTGATTCAACCGGCTGAAATCAAGACTTCACCACTAAACAAGCAAAACGTTGCTTGACAGTTGTTCATTTCATTGGTCATAGTGCCAAACAACAATGAGCTGTGCATTCAGAAATGTGTTCACTACAACCGGGTGTCATGCTGTCAAATGGGAGCTGATGCAGGGTTTGTAAAGGGATCTGTCTGCACCAAGATGCAACGTCATACTCATTCTGTGCTATAGCATGCTGCACTACTAGACCTATAGCCGTGCTGCACTACTAGACCTATATACGTGCTGCACTACTAGACCTATAGTCGTGCTGCACTACTAGACCTATAGTCGTGCTGCACTACTAGACCTATAGTCGTGCTGCACTACTAGACCTATAGTCATGCTGCACTACTAGACCTATAGTCATGCTGCACTACTAGACCTATAGTCATGCTGCACTACTAGACCTATAGTCATGCTGCACTACTAGACCTATAGTCGTGCTGCACTACTAGACCTATAGTCGTGCTGCACTACTAGACCTATAGTCGTGCTGCACTACTAGACCTATAGTCATGCTGCACTACTAGACCTATAGTCATGCTGCACTACTAGACCTATAGTCATGCTGTACGTGAGAGAAAAGGCAACATCCAACTGGGCAGAAACTGGTTGAATCAAGTGTTTCAAAGGAATTTCTCAACATATTGTGACGTGGAATCAAAGTGGAAAATACAATGGATTTTATTTTAAGTAATGTTAAAAAGAAAAATGCTATTGCAACCTCTTTGCAATAAGGAATTGAGACCAAAAGCATGAAGTTTCAAGTGTTTAATACCAACGACAGCCAGCTGAGGGCATATATTTAGAAAGTTCACAAAACATCTTATACTCTTCCCTCCTTGTAGGTGTCACCTCCCCAGCCATACATTTTATGACCCCAATGAGTTTCCCTCCTTTCCCCTGTGGAATGTCCATGGTCCTCTCTTTGTTTAGCCAGATGTCAGAATCACACCCTGTCCATCTTCTGTTCTGGGCCTGACCCTGCTCTCTGATCCTGGGCAATTTCCTCTTCTCTGATTAGGTTCATCTTTCTAAATGAGCATATACACAGTTTCATGGCCTAAACTCACAGTAATCATTCAATAAACAGGATACAAACTAACTACAGTTTAACTTGAACCATGTTACATTTTGACAGAATCCATCAGTCCCCCCTATTAAACCATAAACGCTTCTTATTGTTTACTATCACCAAACAATCATTCAACTGCCGGCTCTAAACTTACTTCTTTTGGTTTTCTCCAGACCTGAGAATGTGATAGAAACAGACTTGATAGATATAGAAAAGACTAGAAGACACAAAACAAAAAAACACTTGAGTTAAAACAATCCTAAATTCTACTGATTATCATAAGCATCTATGTAGATACATGTATGAACTAAATCTCTGACCACAGCTTGAGGGACCCAACTGACAAAATCTCTTGCTACCCCTGAACCCTATACCCACTGATATGCTTTTCTGCTCAGGTCCACAAAAAGTAGGGCTCTAAATATCCCCATAATGCTTTTCCTCAGTCTTCCATCAAGGGCTACAGGATCACAAGAGATGTTTTTCAGCCACGTCCTCCTCACTGCATTCACCTCCTAAAGCTGCCCTAAAGACGCAAGCCGTAGCCTGAATCAATTTCACCTCCTCTTGTGGAAAATCCGCACTATAGATGCGTTTCAACAACAAAGCTTTACGATATGGAATCCTAACAATGCCATCACAGCTACCCCCGTAACTGCCAACACTGCCAACACTGCCCATGCTGCATATTCCAACATCCACCTTGTTTGATCAATAGTCCAATACCATGCTGTTCCTACAGCACCTTCCACAACCTTAAGTCTCTTTTGTTATTACTCCCAATGTAACATCAGTAAGTATTGTTACAGCTTTAACTCTGTCACTGTCAGTAACTTTCGTCACCGGCTTTACCGTTAGATCTATGATTGAGTTTGTGATATTCCCTGCCTTTTTTCCAGTCCTCTCCTAATCTTTTCCTGACCAGCTTATCTATTGCCTCCTTATGTTGTGCTACAGTAGGGACTGGCGGGTAGTAATTACCATTACTCAGATCTGGATCACATCTCTCATCCCACAGCATACCCACCCCCCTGTGAAAGCCCTAATTGTTTTTCCGCAAACCCTCTACAAATTTCTGTTACCGTGTCTTGGTCCCAGTTCTCTGGGAGGTATGTCAATGGATTATCTGCCCTTTGATATGGAGGAGAGAGCAGTGGGGTTGAGAGAGTGTCCAGTTCTACATATCTCTGGGTCACATGCTTCCTGATCGTCCCCTGCAACAGATGGGCTGCCACCACTACTGAAGCTTTTCCCCTGGGAATACAGCTTCCTGTATACATGGGTCTGTGGCAACCCTCTCAATTGTTGTTCCCTCATCAGTAAAACCGTCTCCATATGTGGCTTTTAAAGTCTGAAATTGTAAAACTATTTCAGCAACGGTTATGATCACCCTGCTAGAGTCCTCCATGTTGAGCTTATGCTCATAGTAGTACTTCCACTCTACACAGACCACTGTCTTTCCCACACTACGCACCATTCCCTGTATAACTCTACACAGTGGAGTGGTATCATTCTCTAATGAGTCTATCACCCATTTTCTTAATTTATAGGCGAGGCATCCCTCCGCTTCTGTCACAATTATTCCTCAATTTCCTGTCCCAGTAAAGACTATGGCCTTGGTTTTCGGGATACCCTGGAGTGGGCTTACATGGGTTACCCCCACATCCGACACCAACACTCCATAGGAATGTCTTGTACTTCCACCACTCTGCCAGAAGACATTGGTGTATATTTGTCTCATGAACTAAATTACGGCCTAACCGAGCCTGTAAATAAGCCTTCATCTGCTCATATCCCTCGCTTTCCTCATGCCGTTTAACGACAAGGACTATTTGGTCATTATACTCTCTTCGCATAATATTGTCCAGGGTCTGATTGCCACAACAAGCTATTTCTCCCCAGGTCCTTGGTCTCTCACAATCTAAAATCTTCCTTGACCATTTCATTCCTGTTGGTGTTGGGTAATACGGAGTGACAGGTATGTAAAACCTCTTGCTCCGATATACTGTAATTCCCTCTCTTTCCTTTCTGTAGCTTCACCTGGCTTGAAGTCCTGTGTCGTAGAACTCTCAGAAGTTTTGTCCTCTGCCCACACTAACTTGAAAGTTAGACTCCAGTTAAAAAGACTCCAGTTAAAAGAACAGCAGTTACTGTCGCACACAATGCCAAGTTGAGGGAGGGGCGAGAATGTAATTTAATTCCTCAAACTATCTGTCCATTGCATTCTTTCCAAATTCCTGTTTGTAAGAGAACCATCCCCTTATCAGAACATCCGACGTCTAGGACACTAGACCTATTTTCAAATGGAGCCACCCATATTACCGTGCCCTTATGATTAGTTACGCTCGCGGCTTCAGCAACTTTGGATGTTACCCTCTCCCAATGAACCCGAGTGTCTTCGTATCGAGCTACCCACTCTATATAAAGTGTTATTTGATCTTCTCCCCTTGGAGTGGTAGTGATTTATGGCAGCCGCAAAAAAACACAACCCTGACTAAAAATGTCCCTAGGCCCCAGATTATTGCTCTTTTACAGAGTGATCTACACTCCTTTTCCATCATCACCTATATCAAAACTTGCTCTAGCCTCTCCATCTTGCTCGGCCTCTGCCAAGTCAGTAGGTTTTGGTGCAGCTTTCACCTGGGACACATGGATCTAGGCCTTCCTTCCCGACACTTTCACTGCTGTGTCAGTCACTAGTAGGACAGTGTGGGGTCTGGTCCACCTGGGCTGAAAGGTACCTGGTTGATGAACCTTCAAGCACACGTAGTCTCCCGGCTCTAGTGAGTGTGCTTTCCAATCCTGAGGGAGTCTACGGTGGGTCTCTTTCACCTGGGAAGATACACACTGCAACGCATGGGTCATTTCCTGACAATATGACAACATAGACTCTCCCAGTATGGCCAAATCACTCATTTGTGATGTGAATAACAGCACCCGGTACTCCCATCGGTCTCCCACTTACCCCTTCATGTGGCATGAGTCCTATGGTGGCGTTGGAATCGTATCCAACCTAACAAACTCTGAGTCATATGTTCCTTAATCACACTCTTCAGGAGATGTGATGATATTATTACAGCAAACTTCCCTTCCGTTAGGCAGCCTGTTTTCATGGGGTTTTGTGGGTGGTTGTTTTCCGTTTTAGTCTTTGTACCTGACGGGACTGTGTTGGTCATTTTTGTTAATTTGCAAAGTGTTTTCATTAAGCACTTCAGACGCCGCATTTTGGTCTCCTTTAGACGACCCCTATTACAAGTTCCCATACTAAAATCCCAGGCTCACTACCGTTAAAAAGTTTGGACTCACTTAGAAATGTCCTTGTTTTTGAAAGAAAAGCACATTTTTTTCTCCATTAAAACCTGTTGGGGCTAGGGGGCAGTATTTGCACAGCCGGATAAAAAAAACGTACCCGATTTAAACTGGTTACTACTCTTGCCCAGAAACGAGAATATGCATATAATTAGTCGATTTGGACAGAAAACACTCTAAAGTTTCTAAAACTGTTTGAATGGTGTCTGTGAGTATAACATAACTCATAGGGCAGGCCAAAACCTGAGAAGATTCCATACAGGAAGTGCCCTGTCTGACAATTTGTTGTCCTTCTGTTGCATCTCTATCAAAAATACAGCATCTCTGCTGTAACGTGACATTTTCTAAGGCTTCCATTGGCTCTCAGAATCCGCCAGAAAGTGGAATGGGGTGTCTGCTGTCTCTGGGCAAAGAACAGCAGCGGAGTTTGCAAGTGGTCAGCCTGGGGACAGTGAGACTGAGATGCGCGTTCACGAGACTACTCCATTTTTTTCTTTCAGCCTTTGAATGAATACAACATTGCCGGTTGGAATATTATCGCTATTTTACGAGAAAAATCGCATAAAAATTGATTTTAAACAGCATTTGACATGCTTCTAAGTACGGTAATGGAATATTTTGACATTTTCGCACGTTACCCTTCAGATAGTGACCTGAACGCACGAACAAAACGGAGGTATTTGAATATAACTATGGATTATTTGGAACCAAAACAACATTTGTTGTTGAAGTAGAAGTCCTGGGAGTGCATTCTGACGAAGAACAGCAAAGGTAATCCAATTTTTCTAATAGTAATTCTGAGTTTAGTGAGCCCCAAACTTGGCGGGTGTCAAATTAGCTAGCCGTGATGGCCGAGCTATGTACTCAGAATATTGCAAAATGTGCTTTCGCCGAAAAGCTATTTTAAAATCTGACACCGCAATTGCATAAAGGAGTTCTGTATCTATAATTCTTTAAATAATTGTCATGTATTTTGTCAACGTTTATCATGAGTAATTTAGTAAATTCACCGGAAGTTTTTGGTGGGTATGCTAGTTCTGAACATCACATGCTAATGTAAAAAGCAGTTTTTTGATATAAATACGAACTTGATTGAACAAAACATGCATGTATTGTATAACATAATGTCCTAGGAGTGTCATCTGATGAAGATCATCAAAGGTTAGTGCTGCATTTAGCTGTGTTTTTGTTTTTTGTGACATAAATGCTTGCTTTGAAAATGGCTGTGTGATTATTTTTGTCAGGGTACTCTCCTGACATAATCTAATGTTTTGCTTTCGCTGTAAAGCCTTTTTGAAATCAGACAATGTGGTTAGATAAAGGAGAGTCTTTAAAATGCAGGGTTCCCCAACTTTTGGGCCGGGTGTTTTTTTTGGCCTGTAAGACTGTAAAAACACCAGGAAATCTGCTCCAAGATATTTTAATTTTGGAAATCTGTTCCCAAGTTTTCCCATACATAAAAGAGACACGTGATAAAAGCAAGGTTTACAATTATTGTTTTAGTCAAATATTATATCTGTTTGAGCTTCTTGCAGTCTACAAATTATTTGTAATTATGTTCCGGCCCCCCAACCATCCACTCAAGGAAGAATTGGCCCGTGGCTGAATCTAGTTGATGATATCTGAACACAGGAGGTTGGTGGCACCTTAATTGGGGAGAATGGGCTCGTGGTAATGGCTGGAGCGGAATAGGAGGAATGGTATCAAATACATCAAACACATGGTTTCCATTCGCTCTGTTCCAGATATTATTATGAGCCGTCCTCCCCTCAGCAGCCTCCACTGTCCCTGAACTAATGTAACAGTATTTATTCAATCTTAAAATAAGTAACACATCCATGGAATGGACACATTGAGGTTACTGTAACTACAAATGTCTTATTTAATCATAGAAATCGTGCATGTTCAAGGAAGCATTGATATTTTCACCATTGCTATAATAATCTGTGCAGAATCTCAATGAAACCTCAACTACAATCCAGGTCATTTGGTTATGCTATTTAATAAATCACAGTGATAA
This sequence comes from Salmo salar, assembly GCF_965601325.2. Classification (NCBI taxonomy): domain Eukaryota; kingdom Metazoa; phylum Chordata; class Actinopteri; order Salmoniformes; family Salmonidae; genus Salmo; species Salmo salar. The sequence goes on along the minus strand of NC_138303.1, from coordinate 85,906,465 downwards.
CACATTAAGTTGTTTGTATAAATACAAAATATCTGACATTGTTTTCCCATTTGAATTTTGTTTTGCTTTTAAATGGTTGAAAGTGTAGTGATAACACATTGGGAATTCAACAAACTTCTGGCTGGCTAGGTGGAAATCTCATTGATCAATGTCTCAACCAAATATTATAATGTCCACGTTGAACTGCCGTGGTGTGCATAGTGGAATGTTTCAGCCAGACCATCTCTGTACCCAAAACTAATATCACAAACCTTTGGTTGTGTGGCAATAAACACATTTATATTCAGATCTATCAGGCTGGCAGTAACAGCAGACGGTTATCTGTTATTAGTAATAAAGCAATTAGTGGAAGTGCTAGCAAGCTGATTGGTGATTAATCTACCTGATCAGAACACTACCTCAGCCCAGCCCACTTACAATATAACAAATACATAATATATGCCATTTTATCAGACATTTTTCTGCAAAAAAACTTAGTCATGTATGCATTCATTTTACATATGGGTGGCGCCGGGAATTGAACCAACAATCCTGACGTTCTAAATGCCATGCTCTATTGTACAGAGTGATTAACCAGCTTTCCATTACTTTGACTAATGTCAGATAACAGAGTGAGTCTGATGTTATTGCCAGTGACTCTGCACCCAGACCAGAGCAGAGCCCTCTGGTTCAGAAGTGAAGCGGTTTGAATGAATGGGAGCTGCTGTGTAAACCAAGGTCTGGCCATGATGACTTGACAATATTTCAGTGTGAAAAAGAAAGCTCAATCTCCAAAACAGTTTGGTACATAATGATACAATCACTCACTGTTCCCCTATTGGTAGACTAGATGTGGAGGGGTAAATTCCCTTTTAATTACAGTAATTCCAGAGAGGAATATCCTCACAGAAAAGAATGAGAGAATTGCAGATTTTAAATGGGGGTTCATTTCAGCCTTGATCTGAGAGCCATGTCCCAAACATATCAACAGGGATCTGTAGTTTTCTATCGCTTTCCCTCATTCAATTTCCGATAATTATGTTAACTTAAGTATCTTTATTGAACCCTGGAAAGTTTTAACCTCTATGGGCTAGGTGGGACGCTAGCGTGCCACCCGTGGTGCACTCCATCAACAGCAGGTGCATTTCAAGAGCGGCAAATTTGAATCCAAATAAATGTCAAAATTCAAATTTTTCAAACATACAACTATTTCACACCCTTTGAAAGATAAACATCTCCTTAATCTAACCACGTTTTACGATTTCAAAAAGGTTTTACGGCGAAAGCATAAATTTAGAGTATGTTAGGACAGTACATTTACAAGAGTTGTGTGTAATGTTTTGTCAAGTCAAAGACAGGGTCACCAAAACCATAAAACCAGCTAAAATGATGCACTAACCTTTTACAATCTCCATCAGATGACACTCCTAGGACATTATGTTAGACAATGCATGCATTTTTAGTTCTATCAAGTTCATATTTATATCCAAAAACAGCGTTTTACTATGGCATTGATGTTGAGGAAATCGTTTCCCTCCAATAACCGGCAGTCAAGTCAGCGTCACAAATTAAATAATTAAAATTAGAAAACATTGGTAAAATATTATATTGTCATTTAAAGAATTATAGATTTACATCTCTTGAACGCAATCAACTTGCCAGATTTAAAAATAACCTTACTGGGAAATCACACTTTGCAATAATCTGAACACTGCGCCCAGAAAAATACGCGTTGCGATACAGACTAGACGTCATGTTGGGGAGATCTAAAATCGAAAATACTATGTAAATAATCCATTACCTTTGATTCTCTTCATCAGATGTCACTTCCAGGTATCACAGGTCCATAACGAATGTAGTTTTGTTCAAAAAAGCTCATCATTTATGTCCAAAAATCTCCGTCTTGTTAGCACATGATCTAAGCCAGCCGGACTTCTCGTCATGAACGAGGGGAAAAAATATATTTACGTTCGTTCAAACATGTCAAACGTTGTATAGCATAAATCATTAGGGCCTTTTTTAACCAGAACATGAATAATATTCAAGGTGGACGACTGCATACTCTTTTATAACGTATTGGAACGAGGGTACCCAACATGAACTCGCGCGCCAGGTGTCTAATGGGACATCATCGTTCCATGGCTCTTGTTCGGTCAGATCTCCCTCCAGAAGACTCAAAACACTTTGTAAAGGCTGGTGACATCTAGTGGAAGCAATAGGAAGTGCCAAAATATTCCTCAGCCCCTGTGTTTTTCAATGGGATGGTTTAAAGGTAATACAACACATCTGGTATCCACTTCCTGTCAGAAAATGTCTCAGGGTTTTGCCTGCCAAATGAGTTCTGTTATACTCACAGACACCATTCAAACAGTTTTAGAAACTTTAGAGTGTTTTCTATCCATATATAATAAGTATATGCATATTCTAGTTACTGGGTAGGATTAGTAACCAGATTAAATCGGGTACATTTTTTTATCCAGACGTGCAAATGCTGCCCCCTAGCCCTAACAGTTCCTCAGCGTACACATCACGGACAAACTGAAATGATCCACCCACACAGATATTGTGGTGAAGAAGGCTTCTTCAACCTCAGGAGGCTGAAGAAATGTGTCTTGTCACCTAAAACCCTCACAAACCTTTACAGATGCACAATTGAGAGCATCCTGTCGGGCTGTATCACCGCCTGGTACGGCAACTGCACCTCTCACAACCGCAAGGCTTTCCAGAGGGTGGTGCGGTCTGCACAACGCATCACCGGGGGCATACTACCTACCCTCCAGGACACCTACAGCATCCGATGTCACAGGAAGGCCAAAAAGATCATCAAGGACAATAACCACCCGAGCAACTGCCTGTTCACCCTGCTACCATCCAGAAGGCAAGGTCAGTACAGGTGCATCAAAGCTGGGAACGAGAGACTGAAAAACAGCTTCTATCTCAAGGCCATCAGACTGTTAAACAGCCATCACTAACACAGAGGCTGCTTCCTACATACAGACTTGAAATCATTGGCCACTTTAATAAATGGATCACTAGTCACTTTAATAATGCCACTTTAATTATGTTTACATATCTTGCATTACTCATCTCATATGTATATACTGTATTTTATACCATCTATTGCATCTTGCCTATGCTGCTCGGTCATTGCCCATCCATAAGTATATATTCTTATTCCATCCCTTTACTTAGATGTGTGTGTATTAGGTAGTTGTTGTGGAATTGTTAGATTACTGTTAGATTTACTGCACGGAACTAGAAGCACAAGCATTTCGCTACACTCGCAATAACATCTGCTAACCATGTGTATGTTACCAATAAAAGTTGATTTGATTTAGACACAGAGCTTACTATGCCCTCTAGAGGTAGGATGGTACAATGACACACTTTAATATTTATATATTTTTTTTTACATTTACAGGGAGTCAATGCTGAGACCAAGATATTTTTTCCTGGTGAGCCCTGTATACCACCACAATACACATCCAAATACAATAAACACATTAAACTACAAATTCATATACACATTAAAATACACTTTATAATACACAACAATACACAAAAAGCTAAACTCAATCATAAAAAACAGACACATTCTTCAATAAAAAGGTCCCCTTACAGCCATCTGAATTGCCCTAGAGGTACCAATTCCTATTTTTTAAGTGCATTGTAGATCATTCCACACACAAGGCGCAAGGAAACAGACCTAACTCTCTAGACACCAAAGGAGTCTCCAGAGTTAACCAACCCTGTGAACAGGTTTGATAACTTGTCATTGTAAATCTTAACAGTGATGTTAGGTAAGTCGGAGGTTTGTGGAGCAGGGCTTGTAAACAAAAAGAGTGTAAGGATGTGATCTATGTCACTTCAAAGAGGTCCAGCCAACCTTTTGGTAAAGAATACAGTGATGAGTAATAATACTGTTTTCTGTGATAAAACTAAAGGCGCTATGAAAAACGGCATCAAGGTGTTTAAGAGTAGAGGTAGCTGCACTTTGATGAATACACTGAACAAAAATATAAATGCAACATTCAACATTTTCAATGATTTTACTGAGTTACAGTTTATATAAGGAAATCAGTCAATTTAAATAAACTCATTAGGCCCTAATCTATGGATTTCAAATGACTGTGAATACGGATGCATCTGTATACCTTAAAAAAATATATAATGAATTTTTTTAAAGTAAGACTGTGGATCAGAAAACAAGTTCCGTACCTGGTGTGACCAGCATTTGCCAAATGCAGCGTGACACATCTCCTTCGCATGATCAGGCTGTTGATTGTGGCCTGTGGAATGTTGTCCCATTCCTGTTGGGTCCCATTCCGGTTGGGTATTGGCGGGAACTGAAAAACGCTGTCGTACATGTTAATCCAGAGCATCCCAAACCTGTTCAATGGGTGACATGTCTGGTGAGTATACAGGCCATGGAAGAACTGGGACATTTTCAGCTCCAGGAATTGTGTACAGATCTTTGCGACATGGGGCCATGCATTATCATTCTGAAACATGAGGTGATGGCGGCGGATGAATGGCACGACAATGGGCCTCAGGATCTCGTCACGGTATCTTTGTGTATTCAAATTGCCATCGATATAATACAATTGTGTTCGTTGTCCATATCTTATGCCTGCCCATACTATAACGACACCGCCACCATGGTGCACTCTGTTCACAACGTTGACATCAGCAAACCGCTCGCCCACACGATGCCATACATGTGGTCTGCGGTTGTGAGGCCAGTTGCATGTACTGACAAATTCTCTAAAATGATGTTGGAGGCGGCTTATGGTAGAGAAATGAACATAAAATGTTCTGGCAACGGCTCTTGTGGACATTCTTTCAGTCAGCTGCCAATGCATGCCAATTTTCACGCTCCCTCAAATTGAGACATTTGTGGCATTGCATTGTGTGATGACAACTGCACATTTTAGTGGCTATTTATTGTCCCCAGCACAAGGTGTACCTGTGTAATGATCATGCTGTTTAATCAGTTTCTTGATATGCCTCACATGTCAGGTGGATGGATTATCTTGGCAAATGAGAAATGCTCACTAATAAAGATGTAAACAAATTTCTGCACACAATTTGAGAGAAATACAATGTTTGTGGGTATGGAACATTTCTGGGATCTTTTATTTCAGCTCATGAAACATGGGACCAGCACTTTAAATGTTGTTTATATCTTGTTCAGTGTACATATCACTTTGCAAGCCAGCATAATGTGACTTGTTGAAGTCCACAGGACTTGTTGAAGTCCACAGAAACCATGTCAACCAAGGCTAGGTTTCCATCCAATTGGTGACAGATTTTCATGCTAATATAAAAAAAATCTGCATAAAAACAATAACTATGCAGAGCTGAGATTGAGCGGAGAATGTTGTATGCAAAGCCAGGCACACAAAAGAGCCCTGGAAAGGCCTATGACAAATTGTAGCCAGAAGGACTACTGTACCCTTAAGGGATGGCAAGTAGTGAATAGTCAACAGTCTGATTGTCTGAAGACAGAAGCTGGCTTTCAGCCTCTTGATCCCAGCTTTGTTGCACCTGTACTGTCTCCACCTTCAGGCCGTGGTTCAGTTGGCTGATGTCCTTGTTGTGGATGTGATGCTGTTAGATAGAAGCTGGCTTTCAGTCTCTCTTTCTTGTTTTTTTGTGTGATGTGCCAGAATGTATTTGAATAGTAGCTGCTACATTAGGGTACTGTGGTCATAGAGGGTACAGGATACTGAGTTGGAGAGATTTCACCTTCAGTCTGGCCAGTGGAGGGTTTCAATCCAAAGCATGGAATCCCTCTCCTTTTATAATACTGAAGCACTTAGCTTACAGATAAATGGAATGTCTGGAAAAGACTGGCTCTTTAATGAGTGGACCTTAGCAATAACCTTTGTAGGAAAAACTCATAACTTCCAGCAAATTGAACATTTTAATAGAACAATTTTTTTATTTTTTTTACATTGCTCCTACCTAGAATTGGATTCTATGCAAATAAAGTGGACGTAGTGGTGATTGTCTTTCTTAGCTTTTGTTTCATCAAAACAAAAATTACAATTTGAGAAACCTATCCTAATTTCCTGGCTTAATTTTGACAGTGCCAAGTAGAATGTCAGAGAATTAGATGGTTGCTGATGCTGAGTAACATTTCAATTACATCCTTATTTAGTCAGTCTAAATTCTGCTAGTTGACAGGCTGAACCATACCATTCTTTTAACAAGATCTGAAATATATAGGCACTTTGAACAAAGTGAGATCAAAGAGGGATCAATGGTCCAGTTGATGCTGTGAATGGGAGTGTGAATAACCCCTGTTCAGCTCAGGTCAGCCTCCTGCTATTGCAGCTTGCTCATCTCATACAGTATTCTTTTTTTTACAGCAGCAAATCACTATGGCTCTGATTCCAACCTGAGTTAAGCGCGTGTAAATGGAAGGTTATTCCCTTTTTATGCACTTCTCTTTCTATGTGTATTCTGACCTTGAACTTAAGCATGAGAATAGGGTGCTATTCACCTGCCATTCGTTTTGGGTGGGGATGGAATAAATTAAGGTGTGGTGGAGGTGTGCCTACAGATATGCAGTTTTCTGAACTTTACTTAATTCCCTAATAATTCCACCAACTTTAAGCACGACGAAACCATGAATAAGGTCCAGTGAACTACCAAGTGGAAAAATAATTGACTTTTTTCCGACAGAAATAACACCATTGTCCATGCACTGTAATTTGCAACGCTATTGATAAGAGCTAGGTAAATGAGTAGTCTGTTTGGGTAAGGGAATTGTAAATATAACTGACACTTTTCTCTCCTCGCCCCAACCTGGGCTTGAACCAGGGACCCTCTGCACACAGACAACAGTCACCCTCGAAGCATCGTTACCCATCGCGCCACAAAAGCCTCGGCCCTTGCAGAGCAAGGGGAACAACTACTTCAGGTCTCAGAGCGAGTGAAGTCACCCGATCGAAACGCTATTAGCGCGCACCACCGCTAACTAATTAGCCATTTCACATCGGTTACACCAATATGCAGAATAATACCACGATCAGTCTCGACCCTCAGTAGGCCTAATAACACATATTCAACTGCCAATTTACTGTTAGTTCCCTTCAGTTGGTATAGCCTACATTATCATTCCATTCCATTGTTTTGTTTACCTTCATTTGCTTCCTTTGTGAACTCCATCACGGACGTGTGGTTGTTGCGAGGGATCATTAGTCATATTTAATGAAATTGTTATGGAGCAGAGCACAGACCAAGACCGAACAGTTTGAACCTGACACTTGGCTATGTCATCACATAGTTCCATGGCTAGTGCAGGCAATAGATGAGGGTATAGCCTGCTATTGTACACTATTCTCCCTATTATAATTGTATATACATTAGCTTGGGTTAAACATGACAATTTTCTGAATGACTCAAACCACCCCTTTTTATTCATCAATATATTTCATGCATAAAGGCTCTCCAAACCATTTTCTTTTTAATGATTCATACAACCCTAAAATGTGCCTAAATCATTAACAAAATCAGAGTATTTTTTTTAATCTACCAGTTGGTGTTGAAACGGAGACGAATATGCATATATTTAGATGACTTTCTTCTTTTGATCCCTATTTTTTGAACCCGTTCTCTCAAAAAAAAAGATGACTGCTATGGTGTCTGGTCATCCACACCCCCTCCCAAAATGGCTGCTGTGCCATTTCTTCCACTTGCATTACTTGACATAGATCCAGAAAAACTAGATGCGTAAATCTAGTAAGCAAGCAATGCAGGTGTAATTAGACACATTTCTAATTAAAGATAAGCCATCCCTTTAAAGATGGTGTAAGATAAATGTACTGAGAAGTGCGTAGGAATTTATGCCTTTCCTAAATCGGAATGGGGCCCTTTATGTTTACTGTTCAGCCTTGGAATGAAAGAGAACACCCGAGAATATAAGGACTTCTGTACATCTGAAGACTGCGGTATTGCAATCACAAAGACCGTCAGTCAAACATTGTCTGTGGAAGGTCTTCCAATGGCATGTAACTTTTTGTATTCTGACAAGGAAAAAGTATACTGGCAATACATTCAACCAGAGCGAATGCATGGTTTGGGAACAAACTAATGAACAAGTGCATTCTTATTTTATTTCCGTTTTCCTTTGAGAATGGCTAAAAACATTGTGTACAAGGTTAGCAAAGTAAGATTGTAGAAGTGAACAACATGATTGAACAAACAAAAACATGGGTTGCATTCAGCCAGTTAATTGTTTTGCTACATTTCCCCACAAGACGTACTATTCTTAACTTTGGTATGAAAGGTTGAACAATTAAATTTATTTATGAAGCCCTTCTTACATCAGATGATGTCACAAAGTGCTGTAAAGAAACCCAGCCTAAAATCCCAAACAGCAAGCAATGCAGGTGTAGAAGCACGGGGGCTAGGAAAAACTCCCTTGAAAGGCCAGAACCTAGGAAGAAACCTAGAGAGGAACCAGGCTATGAGGGGTGGCCAGTCCTCTTCTGGCTGTGCCGGGTGGAGATTATAACAGAACATGGCCAAGATGTTCAAACGTTCATAGATGACCAGCTGGGTGGAATAATAATAATCACAGTGGTTGTAGAGGGTGCAACAGGTCAGCACCTCAGGAGTAAATGTCAGTTGGCTTTTCATAGCATCTCTACCGCGCCTGCTGTCTCTAGAGACAGTCCGTCTGGTGAACAGGTCAGGGTTCAATAGCCGCAGGCAGAACAGTTGAAACTGGAGCAGCAGCACAACCAGATGGACAAGGGACAGCAAGGAGTCATCCGGCCAGGTAGTCCTGAGGCATGGTCCTAGGGCTCAGGTCCTCCACGAGAGCGAGAGAAAATACCTAAATTCACACAGGACACCGGATAAGACAGGATAAATACTCCAGATATAACAGACTGACCCTAGCACCCCCAAAACAAACTATTGCAGCATAAATACTGGAGGCTGAGACAGGAAGGGTCACATGACCTACCTACCATTGAAGTAAGGAGGAAATTAAGAAGGCAGGAACCACATGGAATAAGGCCAAGAAAACCACCCAGAACAGAGTTCCTTGGAGATACACTGCTGGCTGAGGACCTAATTTGCTGAAAGGAAAAAGTATGTCATCATAATTAAAGTGAAGAATTTGTCTATTGCAACACTAACATACAATCACACCATCTCAAAATGAATGTCAAGCACATCTGCAGAGCTAAATGTTTGCCTTTATCACCATGCGGAAAATAACATCTGGCAAGCTTAAATTCAAACGAGAGAAGACATTCAGTGGGAACAGCTTAGCTCATCAAAGCAGACAAAAAAACAGATACTTATTCATCCTTCCACATTTCTCTACCACACTGAGTAGTGTGATGCGTTATGATGAATATGGCTGGACTCATTCACCAAAGGAAAGGGAGCACTGCCACAACCTCGCTCTCCAACCAAGGTGCATGAACTGAAGAGCAAACTAAAGTAAAGGGGAGATTTCGCAACTTTTGGAGGACAATGGAAGTTACAACATTACAAGTAAAACCAGTGTTTCGGCTTTTGGCCATTGCATTAGTTTTACTTAACTTCCATTGTCCGTTAAAGAGTTACTGAATCTCCCCTCTAATTCAGTGGACTCATTCACCAGTGTGTGTGTACCTCCTCTTGATGCTGAAGGCAGTCAGTCGGGGTGGGTTGCAGCTGACAGTAAGTATAACCAACACTTCACTTAAAATAAACATCCTCTGCAGAAAGGTTTAACCTCATCTCAATTAAAAGGCATGAGTCATGAAGGTAATGTGCCACATAGGCTTTCAATGACCACAAAATAAGCCCCCAAAACATAAAAGGAGAGAAAATGCATGATGTGGAGCTTGCCATTGCAGAATTATAACTCCTGTGCACAAAGCTAAAACAATGACAAAACCATAAAAGCCCTCTCACAGACAGGTTTTATTTATTGTTTTTATTAACGTCGCTTAAAAAAAGGCTAAAAGCAAAATAACAAAACTTTGACGACGTCGCAATTGCAACCATTCCTTTCAAGGGTAGAAAATGCTGTTAACACTAAACAAAATTAGTTAATCTGTTTATGTCAAGCATTAGATTCATTTATATACAGAGGATTCGGTGCGTGGGGGTCCCTCCATTCTTCAGGTTCATTCAATGTTTTCAGACGAATCCCTATCAGTCAGTGATGTACTGGAAACAGAGCAGAGCCGAGTGAAATGAAACGCCTTCAAAGCAGAGTTATAAGTTCTACTTCACATATTTCTCCATGAATTTCTTGTGGAACTCGGAGCGCAGAGTGTCGTTGACAAAGCGTTTCTCCCTGCGTGCCTCATCCACTCCCTTTGCACAGTTCTTGAACACTACATCATCGTCCCACCTTAGAGAGAAAGAGACAGGAGAGGATATAAAACAACTGTCATCCACAGCGATGCCCCAGGCAGTTGTGTTTGTGTGTGTTTACCTCCTCTTGACGCTGAAGGCAGTCGGGGTGGGGACTATCTGTTGCTGCTGCTGCTGCTGCTGCTGTCCTGCCAGGTTGAGCAGAGGATTCCCACTCAGGATGTTCTCCATGCGGATCCTCTCCTCCTCAGCTTTCTGCTCCCGCTCCTGGTACAGGACACAAAACGTGGACAGAGAGGACCAGGTGCTAAGCTCTCATTGTTGCTAAGATCAATACTTTAGCCACTTTCTGATTGGCCTTGATAAAAGGCTCAAATAGTTGCTTGCAAGCATCTCAAAAATCAACAAAAAAGGTAGACATGTTTAAAGGACCAGTCCTGAGTTGAAACAAATGTAACCACTCTGAAATTCATAGACAGAGCTATAGATGCAAGGACTGACCATCCAATATATCAACATTAGTTTCATGCATGTTGAGGCATTTACTCCAATGTTATATTTTGGGTTCTGATGGGGTTTGACAGTTGAATCAATATGTATATATCCAAGTCAGAAAATGTCTGACCAGGATTATACACTACAATGACGAAAGTATATGGACACCCCTTCAAATTAGTGGATTCGGCTATTTCAGCCATACCCATTGCTGACAGGTGTATAAAATCGAGCCCACAGCCATGCAATCGCCATAGACAACCATTGGCAGTAGAACAACCTTACTGAAGAGCTCAGTGACTTTCAACGCGGCCCCGTCAAACAAGTCAGTCCGTCAAATTTCTGCCCTGGTCAACTAAGTGCTGTTATTGTGAAGTGAAAACATCTAGGAGCAACAACAGCTCAGCCGTGAAGTGGTAGGCCACACAAGCTCACAGAACGGGACCAGTGAGTGCTAAAGCGTGTAGCCCATAAAAATAGTCTGTCCTCTGTTGCAACACTCACTAACAAGTTCCAAACTGCCTCTGGAAGCAACGTCAGCGCAATAACTATTTGTCGGGAGCTTCATGAAATGGGTTTCCATGGCCGAGCATCCAAGCCTAAGATCACCATGCGCAATGCCAAGCGTCGACTGGAGTGGTGTAAAGCTCGCTGCCATTGGACTCTGGAGCAGTGGAAATGCGTTCTCTGCAGTGGTGAATCACGCTTCACCATCAAAGTCCGACGGCCGAATCTGGGTTTGGCAGATGCCAGGAGAACGCTACCTGTCGAAATGCATAGTGCCAACTGTAAAATTTGGTGGAGGAGGAAATCTTAACGCTACAGCATACAATGACATTGTAGACTATTCTGTGCTTCCAACTTTGTGGCAACAGTTTTGGGAAGACCCTTTCCTGTGTCAGCATGACAATGCCCTGATGCACAAAGCGAGGTCCATACAGAAATAGTTTGTCGAGATCGGTGTGGAAGAACTTGACTACCTGCACAGAGCCCTGACCTCAACTCCATTGAAAACCATTGGGATGATTTGGAACGCCGACTTAGAGCCAGGCCTAATCACCCAACATCAGTGCCCAACCTAACTAATGCTCTTGTGGCTGAATGGAAGCAAGTCCCCGCAGCAAGATCCCAACATCTAGTGTAAAGCCTTCCCAGAAGAGTGGAGGCTGTTATAGCAGCAAAGGGGTGGACCAACTCCATATTAATGCCCATGTTTTTGGAATTAGATGTTCGGCTAGCAGGTGTCCACATACTTTTCAAACAAAACAACCCATTAACTTAGCAGGTCAATTGAGCCCTATTCTCTTCTACTACTCAGCAATACCAGAGAAAGCCATTTGCACTTGGCTGGACTCAACTGGCACGACTGTGACCTTGCAGCTATTGATTATCTTCTAGCGATTCGTATCTCTGCATTGGCGGCCTTACCTTGCGTTCCTGCTCCTCAGCCCGCTCCTTCTTGATCTTCTCCAGTTCAGCCAGCAGAGCTGCAGTGTCATCATCATCACTGTCCTCAGAGTCATCATCTTCCTCATCATCCTACACCCAAAAACATAAAACAATAAAAGGTTAGAGGCTGAGCTTTCAACAAAAAAAAAAGCAGACTTTAATGTGACAGGTGGATGAACATGTGGCACCTACGTCAGTGAGGGGGTCATCTGCATCCAGGTTGGCAGCAGGGATCTGATCTAGTCTGGGCCTCTTTGAGGACGAGGATGAAGATGTGGTGTGTTCTGAAAATTAAAAAGAGAAACCACAATTTCAATGATACTTGCTTGAGATGAAAGCCCCTGCACCTTTGGGCATAATGGCATGTCAGATGCTAAATCCTCTTGATCTTCTTTACACACAGCAGACAATATTTTACATTCAGTTCAATCTTTACCTCAGGTCTGAGATTATGTGTATGCCTGGATACCCACCTCTTGGTCCCCTCTCTCTGGTCTTCTCCCGGACAGCAACACGCTCCCTCTCCTCCAGCTCTCTGCGGAAGTCACGGGCACGCACCTCCTCGGGGGCATCCTGGGTGGGCTGTCTGAGGGGATGAGACAGGAACACAGTGAGACATCACTTTATCTTCAACCAGAGGGACCTGTTCCCAACTACTGGTGCAGTGCAGCACTAAGCCATATGGTATGGGGAAAGACTGATGCCAAGATGTCAAAGCACAACAAGTATAGGTTTTGTTACTTGTGTCACTCACCTGTATTTGATCTTTGTGTGACCAGGCAGATCTCGGCTTGAGTACTGTTTGGACAAGGCACTGAGATCGCCCTCTCCCTTCCCTCTCCCTCCTCTCGCTGGCTCAAACGTTGGTCTCGCGGCTGTTGTCATTTTTGGTAGCTCTAAAAATAAAAAAAACAAGGAAACATAGCTAGCGAGCGAGAACATAAAGGGCAATACATACATAACTAACGTTAATCAGCCATTAACACATCAAATCCCTTGACAACGTCTTTTAATGTCACGTTAACATAACTCAATACGTATTTAGTTAGCTAACTCGCCATGATGAAACAATCAAACGGTGGACGTCTGAGATACAGAGTAGTTGGCGAGAAACGTTAGCTAGCTAGTAGTACTGTACTTAATCAACACAGACATCTAGGCTAGCTAGTTATATGGCTAGCTAACCAACCGACACAGCTAGTTAGTAAAGCAAATTTAGTAACGATTTCAGCATTGCGTGGAATTTAGTACAAACTTGGTATTGATTATTGCTGTGCAAACACCAGCACACTCGTCTACGCTAGGTAGTAAGTTATGTGTACCGGGGTTGTTCGTTAGCAAGCTGGCTGCCAGCTAACGTTAGCTTTACTATCTTTTCAGCGAGAAAAATAACAGTCATACAGTAACCAAAGCTACAAGTTTACTAAAATATAACTATATTTCAAAATGTTTTTTTTTTTAAACAACTAGCTAGCAAGCTAATATGGAATAATTTCGAGGAAATGTACCTTTTTCCTCACACTATGAGGAAGAGAAAGGCCCTTTAGATGTAAACAGTGACGTCACGCCGTCCTTCTTCTTCTGTGGGTTTTATGGCGGACTGCAACCCAAAAAGGTGTATTGCCGCCACCAACTGGACGGGTTGAAACGTGACGTTACGCCGTAGGAATTTCCTTTTGTAGGATAGCCGGAGGCAAAGGCATTATCATTAATGACTTATGACGGGTGATTGGTGAGCCTTCTTGGGTGTGTGACGTCTCACAGATGCACTTTTACCTTTCTACAAACTGTCCGTATGTTGCTTTTTGTGCTTTCAAGAAACTGGAAACAAAAAACGAGGCCAAATCATGATGTCAGTGATCTTCATGTCGGAAAGTACGAGCTGTAGAAAGATGCCTGAGTTTCCAACTTCGAATTCCGAGTTGGATGACCATTCAAAACGATTTTTCCCATTCTGAGCTTTTTTGTATATATTTTTTTGAGTTCCCCAGTTATCTTGAATGCACTGAAGTCGGACATTTCTGAGGTCCCAGTTGTTTTGAACGTTTTTAATAATTCCCATAAAACCTAGCGGTCAAACAGGGAAATGGTTCCAATCGTTTTTCCACCATTCATTTTTCCCATAGGGGATTTTAGAAGCACTTAAAATAGTAAGATGGCGATGACAGATATGGCAGCTCTGCTTCTAGCTCCTAAGCAACTTTGCAGTTTTTTTTTTCTTTTTTGGTGTGTTATTCTTACATTATTAGCCCAGAATTGTTTTTGTGTAACTACATACAGCCGGAAAGAACTTTTGGATATCAGAGCAGCGGTAACTCACCAGCATTACGACCAGGAATATGACTTTCCCGAATTGGAGCCTTCGTTCGTAGACCCCAGGGCAATTGAATTTATTCCAGAGGCTGCTCCAAAACACAGCCGGCGGAGAAGAGGTATTCGGATTGGATTTCTAGTCCGACTCAGGAAAAGTGCACACCATCCACCAGCATGTACTCGGAAGGTCCACTTCCAAGTATATTACTCGCTAATGTTCACCTCGTGTAAAGTAGACGAGGTCAGGGTAAGGATCTCCTTCCAGAGAAACATCGGGGATTGTAACATACTCTGTTTCACGGAAACATGGCTCTCTCGGGATATACTGTCCCTGTTCATACAGCCGTCTGGGTTCTCAGTACATCGTGCAGACAGGAATAAAGAACTCTCCGGGAAGAAGAAAGTCAGGGGTGTATGTTTCATGAGTAACTACTCATGGTGTGATTGTGATAACGTACAGGAACTCAAGTCCTTTTGTTCACATACCTAGAATACCTCACAATCAAATGCCGACCGTATTACCACCCAAGGGAAGCCGATACCACGATGGCTCTCAAAGAACTACACTAGACTTTATGCAAACTGGAAACCACATATCCTGAGGCCACATTTATTGTAGCTGGGGATTTTAACGAAGCAAATTTTGGGAAAACGCTACCGAAGTTCTACCAACACATTGACTGTAGTACTCGCGCTGGTAAAACATTGGACCACTGCTACTAATCTTTTCGAAATGCCTTCAAGGCCCTCCCCCGCCCTCCCTTAGGCAAATCTTATCACGACTCCATTTTGCTCCTCCCTTCCTATAGGCAGAAACTCAAACAGGAAGTACCTATGCTAAGGTCTATTCAACGCTGGTCTGACCAATCGGAATCCATCAAGATTGTTTTGATCACACAGACTGGGATATGTTCCGGGTAGCCTCTGAGAATAACATAGACGAATATGCAGATACGGTGACTAAGTTCATCAGGAAGTGTATAGGAGATGTTGCAACCACTGTGACTATTAAAACCTACCCAAACCAGAAGCTGTGGATAGATGGCAACATTCGCGCAAAACTGAAAACGCGAACCACCGCATTTAACCATTCCAAGGTGACTAGGAATATGGCCGAATACAAACAGTGTAGTTATTCCCTCCGTAAGAAAATCAAACAGGCAAAACGTCAGTACAGAGACAAAGTGGTGTCACAATTCAACGGCTCAGACACGAGACGTATGTGGCAGGGTCTACAGACAATCACGGACTACAAAGGGAAAACCAGCCCCATTGCGGACATCAATGTCTTGCTTCCGGACAAGCTAAACACGTTCTTTGCCCGCTTTGAGGATAACACAGTGCCGCCTACGCAGCCCGCTACCAAGGGCTGTGGACTTCTTCTCCGTTGCCGACGCAAGACATTAAAGCGTGTTAACCCGCGCAAGGCTGCCGGCCCAGACAGCATTCCTAGCCGCGTCCTCAGAGTATGCGCAGACCAGCTGGCTGGAGTGTTTACGGACCTATTTAATCTCTCCCTATCCCAGTCTGCTGTCCCCACTTGCTTCAAGATGTCCACCATTGTTCCTGTACCCAAGAAAGCAAAGGTAACTGAACTAAATTACTATCGCCAAGTAGCACTTACTTCTGTCATCATAAAGTGCTTTGAAAGGCTAGTTAAGGATCATATCACCTCTACCTTACCTGACACCCTATACCCACTTCAATTTGCTTACCGCCCCAATAGATCCACAGGTGATGCAATCACCATCACACTGCCCTATCCCATCTGGACAAGAGGAATTCCTATGTAAGAATGCTGTTCATTGACTATAGCTCAGCATTCAACACCATAGTACCCTCCAAGCTCATCATTAAGCTTGGGGCCCTGGGTCTGAACCCTGCCCTGTGTAACTGGGTCCTGGACCTCCTGACGTGTCGCCCCCAGGGGGTGAAGGTAGGAAGCAACACCTCCACTTCGATGATCCTCAACACAGAGCCCCACAAGGGTGCGTGCTCAGCCCCCTCCTGTACTTCCTGTTCACCCATGACTGCATGGCCACGCACGCCTCCAACTCAATCATCAAGTTTGCAGACGACACAACAGTAGTAGGCCTGATTACGAGACAGCCTACACAGGGAGGAGGTGAGGGCCCTGGTAGAGTGGTGCCAGGAAAATAACCTCTCACTCAACTCCAACAAAACAAAGGAGCTGATCGTGGACTTCAGGAAACAGCAGAGGGAGCACGCCCGTATCCACAGACGGGACCACAATGGAGAAGGTGGAAAGCTTCAAGTTCCTCCATCAAGGACATCAACCACCCGAGCCACGGCCTATTCACCCCGCTATCATCCAGACGGCGTGGTCAGTTCAGGTGCATCAAAGCTGGGACCGAGAGACTGAAAAACAGCTTCTATCTCAAGGTCATCAGACTGTTAAATAGCCATCACTAGCTGGCTTCCACCCAGTTACGCAACCCTGCACCTTAGAAGCTGCTGCCCTATATACATAGACTTGGAATCGCTGGCCACTTTAATAGGGGGAAGACCAGTCACTTTAATAATGTTTAAATCATGTTCACATACAGCTTTACTCATCGCATATGTATATTTTGAATTCTATTCTACTGTATTTTAGTCAATGCCACTCCGACATTGCTCAATCTAATATTTAGATATTTCTCATATTTCCATTTACTTGTAGATGTATGTGTATTGTTGTGAATTGTTTTTAGATACTACTGCACTGTTAGGAGCTAGGAACACAAGCATTTCACTACACCCGCAATAACATCTGCTAAGTATGTGTATGTGATCAATAAAATTTGATTTGATAAGGGCTGTGTATCATGTAGGCTTACCCTGGCGTGACGTTTTGTATAATTCTGTCTAGGACTAGGTGACTTTTAGCAATATATTTGCCTGTATTTAACCCCCCAAAATGAAATGCTAATTAGCTGCTAATGTGGCTAACATAAATAACTACAAATACCATGATGATCTGGACAAGTCTACCGAATCGAGGCAAAGGTAAGAATCTCTGGATTAACTAGCTAATGTTAGCTAAATGTAGTAATGAATAAATTGCCAACATTTCTTTAAATGGACAATTCTGTGAACTGTCTTGTGCAAGTTTTAAAATGACACTAACTTTTAGCAAAAGTATCAGCTAGAGATGACTTGCAGGAGCTTACAGGGATTTGTAGTTTTGCATGATGACTCTAAGTGGAATCATGTATATTTTTTGCGTTTCTGCCGTCCAGAGTGAGTGAACGTGTGCCACACGATTGGCGTCAAGAACTGTGACTTGCTTTCCTCTCCGGAAAGCAGGGCAACATTGAAAGGAGTGATAACTGGAGTGGCGTTAAGTGTTGAGGAGGATAAATTGAGAAGTGTTGTGGTGGCTAATTTCCGCATTACCAAATGAGGATTTACAAACACACCAGTCCGAGTTAAAACTACATCTTTAATACTTAAGATACTTTTGCAAAAGTTCTTGACCCCCAATAATGCATTCTCTCGAATGAATCATTTAATGAGGTGATTGCAGAATGGCTACAGGGATCTTTTATAGCAACGATACAGCCCCTTCAACGTACATTGACAAACCACAGATACTTAGTAACAGTTCACAAAGGTTAAGTTTTGTATGACAGATATCAATAAAACACATCAGACAGTAACTGCTATGTCAACAGGATTAATTGTATAGCCCAGTATCTGGTCTCCTTAGAACTGTTCCTCCCTGGTACGGTATTGAACAGAACTATTTCATCCAATGGCATATATCAATTGTCAACTCTAGATACTCCCATCTCAAGCAAACCCCCTCTTGACCCCACTCCTGGACAGGCTCACTGGGGGGAGTGAGCCTCTAGGCCATATATTATCACAGGATAAGTGCGAGATCTAAGAGAGGACATACAAGGGTCCATTTACTGCCATAATCCTCCCCACAATAAAGAAAAGGAGGGAGTGACTTGCTCACAGACATTGTGGAGACAAGTCATTGGTTACCCATTAATCACGCATCCCTTCACATGGTTTAAGAAATAGGTAAAGACACATTCTCATGATGACAAATCTGACCTCTCCCCTCTCTGGGCCCCAAGTGTCTGAGCCCCAGCTAAGGGAGACGTGCAACTGAAAAGACACCAGAGTCCAATGGACACTTTCTAATGACAAGTACCTCAAATAAGCATATTATACTAATAAAACATCTTAATTATCTATGTTACTCAACTAATTCTGATTCGTCCACGACAGTGTGCAGAAGGACATGATACAAAGGAAGGTGTATAGGTGGAAAAAGTTGTGTGTGTAAACTATAGGGGTACCCATGATGTTGGAGATCAGAGGTATCTGGTAAGAGAAAGGCTGGTTGAGGTTGCCAGGATCAGAGTGGTACAGAAGGTGTTGGATGCTGAGGCAGTGAAGAGTAGTAGAGAAAGATGGGTCCAGTGTTAGGGATCCTAAGAGGAGGGGGACAGAGCCAAGCACGCACTAACGAGATCCTATTGGCGCGTTCTAGCATATATTTGCATATTTCTGTTAGGGAAAGGGAAGGGAAAGGGGGACACCTAGTCAGTTGTAAACCTGAATGCATTCAACCCAACCCCTCTGCTGCCTTAATTGACATCCAAAGCCTACTCTGTTACATGCACGTGTGCAATAACTCAATTCGCCTCCTTCTAAACAACAATATTGTTTATTTGGCAAAGGGTAAAATCTACATGACTTAGTCCACTCTGTTCGTAACATATTCTAGTTTGGGAACAGAAAACAGCATTGAGATCAAACGTTTAATTGATGAGAAAATTTGCTTAATGTTGGCCAAAATCCAACTTCTCCATCTGCTGGTCACTGGGCTTCCTCTCATTACCATATTTGGCAGTGAGTGGAAACGCCAAGCAGATGCTTCACACTTATACATCCAATGAAATATCTGGCTCATTGTTCTGTGGCGTTATCATGTCTGGCTAACCAGTTGAACCTCTGAGGTCAAACAGCAATTTTGAAACCTGATTTTACAGTATGTTTATTTGTGGGAGACATTTTTCTAGATAGAAAAACTGTGGCATGAAAATCAGGCTATCTAGAATTTCGTTTATGCTAATGTTTTCTGATGCTACAGATACACATATACCAGTATCATACATCAAGTTACCAGTATGCATGTTGATATATCAAATAAACAGAACATAGATGTATTTGTAACTTCTTTATTGTTTTGAAAATGTCCTTACAGGCACTGTGTGAGGTACAGTTTCAGTTGCACTGTTGTCCTTTTAGCTTTGGGGGGGGACGACGACGGCAAATGGCTGAATGTGGCTTTGATGAAGGCACGACCTCCCAAAACTACTACAACAATCCTGAAGCACAATCTGGGAAAGAGAGAAGTGCAGCTTTAACTCAGACCAGTAGATTATCATTTTGTAAAGTTTGGACAACTCAGCTTCCATAATCAGTTATAATTCAGATGATACATAGTCTAATTGGTATTGTTAACACAAGATGTTTATTAAAATAAAATATGAAAAATACTAAACTTAAGGGAAAATCCACTTTTTCTTTAGTCCACTGTTAATACAGCATCATCATGATTGTGTACTAATGAAAAAAATATCCCTTTAAAAAGGTAGAATGGCAAAAAGCAAACAGTACTTTGGTGAATGTCATCTGAGTTCACAGTGGCATTGATTAAACATTGTAACTAAACTTATACATGGGGGGGGTGCTACAATATGACACATTTCACATCTGAGAAATTAAATGCAAGAAAGATTGAGGGAGAGGATTTAAGGAAATACTGACATATCTTGCATATTTCCAACTGGGAGTTTTTTTCCTACAGTAAATATCTGCAAAACTGATTGACACTGCCATCAGCAGTTCCTACATTTGCAGATACAGATGTGCAAAGAGCAACAATCATTCACAAAAACACCATGATTTTTTTCAACCCTACATTGGTGAAGAAATAAGCATCAAATAAATTCTGGTGAGACAAAGTTAACAGTGCAGATTTTAGGATTAGGAATACACTCATGTGGTGATACTTCAGTAATTATAAAACAAAGAGCACATTCCCAGCATTACATAGCTTATTGCAGTTCTAAAAATGTACTTCCTAATGGAATATAAAAATGCTTTGAAAATGTCTCATGGATCTAACATCTGTACACTGCATCTTTGGTAGAAATGGACAAGTATGCAATCTTAATATCTTACAGACCCAGTGAGAAACATTCAGCACAGAGCAGGATGAGAGAAGTCCTAAAATTGCTGATAACGTTGCCACAAAATCTTGTGCGCTACCTGCTGTGATATATATTCTGTATTAGGACAAACATTGCAGATAAATAGTTCTCTAGAAATATTTTAAATAGCCAGATTTATTGACAAAGATGTAAATATACTGAAAAGCGTAATTATTCTATCACAGCCTTTTAAAAGGTAAACTCAGTGATATGACAGATGCATAAGGTAAACAGCATAGTGGCTCAATTTCTGCAACAACTAAGAGTGATGAAGCGAGACATTCAACTTCTGTTTTGGTCTCCTGGCTACCACGCTGTAAGTGTGAAGCGAACTCATACACATGCGAAGATACTGTGTGTGACTGTTAGAGTGAAGTTTTGCATCTCACTCATCTCAATATCTGTGGTGCTGCTCATGGCAACATCATTTAGCTGAGTCTACCTTTTTAAATTGCAAAAAATTTAGAAATATTGCACTTTTTAAAATAGTGCCACAAAAGGGCTTGCTCTCTCAATCAGATAACATTTTCATCTTGCACCTGATATTGGTGGGACTGAACCAAATCAAGGCATTACATTCAGAGGTATATTCTGCGTTGTGCAACACCGTTTCCGGCTATTCAGTATCTTCCTTAGAGCACAGTGCAGAGCAGTACTTTAAGGTTGCTTGGATAAATACATATTTTTTAAAGTTAGTCATGAACTCCAACCCCTTCACTATGTCACTAAAGCCAAACTGGCAATATCATTTTGGCAAAAAAGGATGAGAAGTCAAACGTGCACCCGTTTTCACAATTTTCATACACTCACAGTAGGATTTCCTTAATTTTCAAATACTTCCTCTTTTAAAAGGGCATTAAGCTAAAAAAAAATAGTTCAAAGTCCCCATCCAACCATACAGTAAGAGGCCAGTGTTAGAGACATGTGCCTGTTAGTGAGACAGTTTCCAGTTTCCTGGAGAGGGGAAGGCCAGTAGTGGTGTTGGGGGGGACGTGGGCTGGGGTTTCTATTGGTCAGTTGGAGACAGATGGCCTGCTGTGGTTGGTCAGGTCATGTAGCGTGTGATGGCGCGCAGGGCATATAGCAGTTCTGCCTGAATCCTGGCCTCCATTAGGAGTAGGTTCACATGGACCTGGAAGGGGCATGGTGGCCAGAGGATTAGCATACCATACATACTATAACACAGTGCAGTTACTTTATATAACTGGAATGGTATGGACTGCAGTATGGACAGCTATTGAGCTGTAAAATGGATATGCATTTGCAGAATGTAGCACAAGGCTATAAGAGACAAAAGACAATTCACTGAGTCGGATATGTAAACCAAGTGAGATTCTGCTGAGAAACGTTTTAATGGGGTCCGAAGGAAAAGATGCTTGTACAGACATAATTACTAACTAAAGTGAATGCTGCTGTCCTCATTACGTCAGGGATGAGACATTTGTTCCAGGTTGTCTTGACCTGAGCATTAAAAACAAGACAATGACCCACTTCCACGCTGCTGGTTCTAATAATAACTCAAGCTCGTCTTTCATCTCTTTCAGCCCAGTCAGATTCCAATATGGGGCCTCTCTGCAGAACAACTCAAAACACAATAACAGCATGTTCCTGTGGCCAAGAGCTTCATTTCCTCCAGCTCTGCTCAATAGTCCTAGTGTACTCATGAGCCAAAGCCTCCTGCAGAAACACAATCTAACAGCATGACCAGCCCTGCTACTGAACTCTGGCCTAGTTACAAAGACATATCAGGATTCACAAGATCCTTTTTGTGGCTGTTGACAGTGTAAAGCAAAGCAAAACGTTGTTTTTCAAAGGATACACACGTACATAAACACCATACGATTATACACTCTCACAAACACGAGCATCTGCAGTTTTCTAACCTTCTCGGAGTGACGGAACTGTCTCCAGTAGCTGTCGTACATGCGACGCGTGGTCCTCTCTGGATAACATGTTACCGTCTTTATATAGACCTTCAGGCTGCGTTCCAATAGCTGATTCACCTCCCCATAGTCATAGTCATCATATCTGCAGACAGGACATCAAGCCTGGAGCATCACTTTACGGTCTGCTATGGACTACTTCAGGGCTTCAATAAACACTTACTCACTCATTTAAATATTATCATTATCACACTAACTTGATTGATGCTAAGTGTCCACACTTGATAGTGAATGAGAAATGTATGTGACAGAGAGGGCACTGATGCCTTACCTGATGCCATACATGCAGTGCACGTAGTTGAAGAGTGCACGTCGGAGCATGGTGGTGTCCACGTCCTCGTGACTGGCCATGTTGTAGTAGGTCAGGTCACACGCTGTCCGGAACTTGTCATCCAGCAGCAGCCCGATGTCTGAATAAAGCCTGTTGACCAGAGAGAAACCATGGTCCTCCCACGAGTAGTCCTACAGACAGAGAGAGACAGAGAGAAAGCGAGTGAAGTTGTTCAGGCATGACAGTGGAATTAAGGTTTTCCATTATCACCCACCTGTGCTCTAAAGGTTGGTGGATTGTCTTCCCCGCGTCGAGCAAAGTCCTGGTACCCGAAGGTGGCATCTTCCACAAACTGAGACACTTTGGATGTGGGCATCACCTCATCCTCCAAATCTGCAGAGTCACAATGGAGATGGATCATAATCAGTAATCACATAATCCCTTTACTCAGTGAGAGAGAGACAACAGGAACAGGTGTGGTTGCAGTACCTCCAGAGCCCACCAGTAGGCTCTCTTTCTTCTCCTTCTCGAAGCGTGTGGCCATCTCCTCCTGCGAGGCCTCATCCTCCTCTCTCTCCTGCTGCAGCCTCTTCATTCTATCCATCAGCGCCTCCAACTCACTGACCGAGTCTGTGGTCTGAAAAACACACAACAAACCAGAACTCTGTTATTATGACAATAGAGTTACACATACTTAGATACATTTCCAACACAATCCCTCCAAACACACATAGTTAAATCTCACCTCAGGGCTGGTACTGCTGAGATCTCGGTCCAGGTGATGGTCGCTTGCCAGGTCACATGTACAGTAGTTGCTGATGTAGACGGCCTGGAAGCCGTTGGCGTTTTGTGTGTCCACCTGGGGGTTGATGCCACTGCCAAACACAAAGCTGGCCAGGGCATGGAAATGGGCTAATATGACCACAGCATGGACCAGCTCTGCCAAAGACCAACTGTGCTCCCCTGTCTTCACCAAGTTCTAAAGTAGAGGGGAAGAGAAAGGTTTGGTGCGAGTTACTTTGTGTGCGTATGTGGATAAAAGTCGTGTTTTTGAATAGATACAGTATGTGCATATGTGGATGATGTACTTGAATAAGTGTATGTTTTATACATGTCTGTGTTCTAACCTGAATGTGCTCCTTGGTGATGAGCCAAGGTCTGTGTGCTAGGAGCTTGTTGATCTCGTTGAGGTTCCTCAGTCTCTGAGGGATGTACTGCAGGCCCTTCAGCCAGTCCAGACACACCCCCATCCTGTAGAACTCACGCACATGCAGAGACACCAGGAAGGAACACTGGTGACGCGCTGCAGCCTGGAGAGAACAAGAGGGGAGGCTTTCATATTTCTATTATTTATAGCCTACTGGGAAAACTCTTCCTTTACTGCATATACTTTGTTGTTTTCTACTGTCTAAACTATTTATATTCTTGTTCTATATACCATAGGTGTCTGGCTAGACTGTAAACTCTCCTTCCAGACTCACATTAAGCATCTCCAATACAAAATTAAATCTGGAAGCGGCATCCTATTTTGCAACAAAGCATCCTTCACTCATGCTGCCAAACATACCCTCGTTAAACTGAACATCCTACCGATCCTCGACTTCGGCGATGTCATTTACAAAATAGCCTCCAACACTCTACTCAACAAATTGGATGCAGTCTATCACAGTGCCATCCATTCTGTCCCCAAAACCCCATATACTACCCACCACTGCGACCTGTACGCTCTCGTTGGCCGGCCCTCGCTTCATACTCGTCGCCAAACCCACTGGCTCCAGGTCATCTACAAGTCTTTGCTAGGTAAAGCTTCGCCTTATCTCAGCTCACTGGTCACCATAACACCCACCCGTAGCACGCGCTCCAGCGGGTATATCTCACTGGTCACCCCCAAAGCCAATTCCTCATTTGGCCGCCTTTCCTTCCAGTTCTCTGCTGCCAATGACTGGAACGAATTGCAAAAAAAAAAAAATCACTGAAGCTGGAGACTCATATCTCCCTCATTAGCTTTAAGCACCAGCTGTCAGAGCAGCTCACAGATCACTGCACATAGCCCATCTGTAAATAGCCCATCCAACTACCTCATCCCCATACTGTATTTATTTATTCATTCATCTTGCTCCTTTGCACCCCAGTATCTCTACTTGCGCATTCATCTACTGCACATCTATCACTCCAGTGTTTAATTGGTATATTGTAATTGCTTTGCCACCATGGCCTATTTATTGCCTTACCTCCCCCTTATCTTACCTCATTTGCACACATTGTATATAGAGTTTTTCAAAGGTGTGTTTGTGTATTCCATTTGTAACTCTGTGTTGTTGTGTGTGTCAAACTGCTTTGCTTTATCTTGGCCAGGTCGCAGTTGTAAATAAGAACTTGCTCTCAACTAGCCTACCTGGTTAAATAAAGGTGAAATAAATAAAATAAATATTCTGGGTAGTACTGTATTTAACAGTCCTGTTTTAGTTGGCATTCACCATGTAGCTGGCATGGCAGACTAATATAAAGCATACATACTGCCTGTATATGCATGATCTATACTAAATTAACATTTTCTATGCACGTTGTATACTGTCAATTCTAAGCATGACTTATTTTAAACTGCACATTGATTGTTTCCACATGGTTCTTTAACAATGCATTGCATTCAGCTGTTCCTCCTGACATAACATGCTGCGTCGTTAAGAGTGAGGGGGCAGACTTTGGCCTAGTTGTGGGCCACATCAGGAACTGGGTGAGTTGGAGGTGGGCTGGGAGGACCCTCTGAGATGGCTGCATAACAAAGCTCCACAGATGGAAGTGTTGAGTGGCCAGTGTGCCTAAGCGCGCGCACACCTCTCTCTCTCTCTCCCTCTCTCCCTCCCTCCCTCCCTCCCTCCCTCCCTCCCTCCCTCCCTCCCGGGAATCTCAGCACTGAGACGAAAGTTTAAACACCATAAAGAAAAATATAACCCGTCACGTCGGGACAGCCATTGGTTGTTAGGGAAATGGGTGAATATGGAGATGATATAAATCAGTAGAAGATGTGTTAGGTAGGTCTCCTAAGCAGGGAGGGAGAATCTAAGGGAGGACTTGTCTATGCAGGAGACATCCCCATCGGCTTAGCTTGACCTTTGACCTATCCTGTATCATGCAGCTTCAGGTAGAAGTTGTCTGTAGGATCAGTTTACCTTACCTCTATCCTAACCTCAACCATTGCAGGGAACAATGGCTGCGTCTGAAATGGCACACTATATATTAGTACACTTCTTTTGACCTGTTCCCAGGGCTCTGGTCAAAAGTAGTGCTCTATTATA
This sequence comes from Salmo salar, assembly GCF_965601325.2. NCBI lineage: Eukaryota > Metazoa > Chordata > Actinopteri > Salmoniformes > Salmonidae > Salmo > Salmo salar. The sequence continues at coordinate 85,880,148 of NC_138303.1, read as the reverse complement.
GGGAACTATGGTGCAATTTTAGACACAACCAATGATAATCTCTTGTTCATCCTACTCCAGTGTTTACCATGATGGCGATGTAGTGTCGGCAGTGGAGAGGCAAGGGGCCGTCCATCCTCAGCAAGTAGAACTGGCTGTGCAGGAAGGACTCCAGGTAGTGGGGGTGCAGTCCCATCACCTGGGTCAGGTGGTCCACATGGCCCAACGGAGAGTAGGCCTCGGCTAGGAGCTGCTCTGTGAGGGGGTCCACTTGGGACGCCTCCACAATCTGGAACCAGGAAGGAGGGATAGGGGGAAGGGGTCCGGCAGGACAGTGAAGAGAGAGGTTTCAGTCAGGCAGTGTGTATTGAACTTGTGTTACAGTAAAAAGTATGCTGCTGTAATCTAAAATATGGTTTACACCTCTAAATTCGAGGCTAGGAGAACATAAAGGTGGAAAGAAAGACAAAGGGCAAAAAGTTCTAGAGATTAAACAAAAGTGACAGAAAACGAGAGTGTAAGCAGGACAGGGGGAAATATAGCCTCAAGACAGAGAACGAAAGCATTTTCTCACCTCTTCCTTTGGAATGAAGGCACTGGGTCCACTGGAGAAGGGTCGCGGCACTCTGACTCCTTTCTCCTGAGACGAGACAAGAGCGGTAGATAAGGAAACTGGGTTAGCTAAGGAACCATAGTACACAAGGAACTTAGATGTACAACCCCACTTTAAGCACAACCTAAATGAACTCTTAGCCATGTTGGGAAACAAAGAAAAAAAACTTAAATTAAGTGAAAAAGAGGGCATGTACAGTGCCTTCGGGAAAGTATTCAGACCCCTTGACTTTTTCCACATTGTTACATTAGCCTTATTCTAAAATTGATCGAATTGTTTTTCCCCCCCTCAATCTACACACAATACCCCATAATGACAAAGAAAAAAATGGGTTTAGAAATTTTTTCAAATTTATTCAAAATAACATTAACTGAAATATTGCATTGACATAAGTATTCAGACCCTTTACTCAGTACTTTGTTGAAGCACCTTTTCAGCGATTACAGCCTCAAGTCTTCTTGGATAGGATGCTACAAGCTTGGCACACCTGTATTTGGGGAGTTTCTCACATTCTTCTCTTCAGATCCTCTCAAGCTTTGTCAGGTTGGCTGGGGAGCGTCGCTGCACAGCTATTTTCAGGTCTCTCCAGAGATGTTCGATCGGGTTCAAATCCGGGCTCTGGCTGGGCCACTCAAGGACATTGAGACTTGTCCCAAAGCCACTACCGCGATGTCTTAGCTGTGTGCTTAGGGTCGTTGTCCTGTTGGAAGGTGAACCTTCGCCCCAATCTGAGGTCCTGAGCGCTCTGGAGCAGGTTGTCATCAAGGATCTCTGTACTTCTTTCCCTCGATCCTGACTAGTCTCCCAGTTCCTGCCGCTGAATGGAAAACATCCCCACAGCATGATGCTGCCAGCACCATGCTTCACTGTAGTGATGGTGCCAGGTTTCCTCCAGACGTGATGCCAAAGAGTTCAATCTTGGTTTCATCAGATGAGAGAATCCTGTTTCTCATGGTCTGAAAGTCCTTTAGGTGCTTTTTGGCAAACTCCAAGCAGGCCATCATGTGCCTTTTGTCTGGCCATTCTACCATAAATGCCTGATTGGTGGAGTGCTGCAGAGATGGTTGTCCTTCTGGAAGGTTCTCCCATCTCCACAGACGAACTCTGGAGCGCTGTCAGAGTGACCATCGTCCCTGACCAAGGCCCTTCTTCCCCGATTGCTCAGTTTTGGCTCCAGGAAGAGTCTTGATGGTTCCAAACTTCTTCCATTTAAGAATGATGGAGGCCACTGTGTTCTTGGTGACCTTCAATGCTGCAGAAATGTTTTGGTACTCTTCCCTAGATCTGTGCCTCGACACAATCCTGTTTCTGAGCTCGGACAATTCCTTCAACCTCATGGCTTGGTTTTTGCTCTGACATGCACTGTCAACTGTGGGACCTTATATATACAAAATCATGTCCAATCAATAGAAATTACCACAGGTGGAATCCAATCAAGTTGGAGAAACATCAAGGATGATCAATGGAAACAGGATGCACCTGAGCTCAATTTCAAGTCTCATATCAAAGGATCTGAATGCTTATGTAAATAAGGTATTTATTGTTATTTTGTAAATGTGCAAAAATGTCTAACCTGTTTTCGCTTTGTCATTATGGGGTATTGCGTGTAGATTGCTGAGAAAAACATTTAATTTAAGCAATTTTAGAATTAGGCTATAACGTAACAAAATGTGGAAAAAGGGAAGTGGTCTGAATACTTTCCGAATGCACTGTATAGAAGTGAGGTTTGATATGTAATGGGCAGCAGGTAAACCCAGTGGGTAATAGCATTGAGCCAGTAACCAAAAGTACAGTGGCTCAAATCGCTGAGCCGACTAGGTGAAAGATCTAACGATGTGCCCTTGAACAAGGCATCTCACCCTAATTGCTCCTATAAGTCGCTCTGGATAAGAATGTCTGCTAAGTGACTAAAATGTAACAGCCAGGCCTTGGTGCATCAATCCGTTTGCTCAGAGGTAAAGTAACCCCCTCCTCTTGTAACCTTTTGAGATGAGCAAACAGCCTGTGTGCACACACATTAGCCATGGAACATTGGGATCAAGTCCTGGGCAGAGGAAAGAACGGCAGCTTTATGGTTCACATTGTCGTGTGTGTGTGCGTGCGTGTGTCTGGCATGTTAAAGTGTAGCTTTATGTTAGGTTGTGTATGTCACACCTGTACATCTATTGAACTTAATGTACTGAGAGCTCTGAGGAGAGAGGGAGGTTAAAGAGATCTCTTCCCAGAGGCAGTGGTGTAAAGTAATTAAGTAAAAATACTTTTAAATACTACACCGAACAAAAATAGAAACGCAACATGTAAAGTGTTGGTGATCCCAGAAATTGTTCATATGCACAAAAAGTGTATTTCTCTCAAATTTTGTGTACAAATTTGTTTCGTACACTAGCCCCACAACGGCAGACAAATTAATTTCGTACACATGTCCAACTAGCCCCACAACCGCAGACCACATGTAACCACGCCAGCCCAGGACTTCCACATCTGGCTTCTTCACCTGCGGGATCGTGTGAAACCAGCCACCCGGACAGCTGATGAAACTGTGGGTTTGCACAACCGAAGAATTTCTGCACAAACTGTCAGAAACCATCTTAGGGAAGCTCATCTGCGTGCTCACCCTTCTCACCAGGGTCTTGACCTGACAAGAGTTTGACATCGTAACCAACTTCAGTGAGCAAATGTTCACCTTCGATGGCCACTGGTATGCTGGAGAAGTGTGATCTTCACAGATGAATCCTGGCTTCAACATTGTGAACAGAGTGCTCCGTGGTGGTGGGGTTATGGTATGGGCAGGCATACGCTACGGACAACTAACACAGTTGCATTTTAGCGATGGCAATTGATTGCACAGAGATACAGTGACGAGATCCTGAGGCCCATTGTCGTGCCATCTATACACAATTCCTGGAAACTGAAAATGTCCCAGTTCTTCCATGGTCTGCATGCTCAAGAGACATGTCCCCCATTGAGCATGTTTGGGATGCTCTGGGTTGCTTGTTCCAGTTTGCGCCAATATCCAGAAACTTCGCACAGCCATTGAAGAGGAGTGAGACAACATTCCACAGGCCAGAATCAACAGCCTGATCAACTCTGTGAAGGAGATGTCACACTGCATGATGCAAATGGGGGTCACACTAGATACTGATGGATTTTCTGATCCACGACGCTAACTTATATATATTTCTTTTATAAATGTTTTTCTTCCCCAATTTCGTGGTATCCAATTGGTAGTTAGTCTTGTCCCATCGCTGCAACTCCCGTACAGACTCGAGAGAGGGGTGAAAGTCGAGAGCTGTGCGTCCTCTGAAACACAACCCAGTTTCTTGCTTCTTGACACAATGCCCGCTTAACCTGGAAGCCAGCCGCACCAATGTGTTGGAGGAAACACTGTACACCGGGTGACCGTGTCAGTGTGCACTGCGCCCGGCCCGCCACAGGAGTCGCTGGTGCGCGATGGGACAAGAACATCCCTACCGGCCAAGCCCTCCCTTAACCCGGACGACACTGGGCCAATTGTGCGCCTCCCCATGTGTCTCCCAGTCTCGGTTGCCTGGGACAGGGCCTGGACTCGGACCAGGATCTTTAGTGGTGATGCAGTGCCTTAGACCACTGCGCCACTCGGAAGGCCCCCTAAACATTTTTTTAAAGGTATCTGTGACCAACAGATGGATATCTGTATTCCCTGTCATGTGAATTCCATAGATTATGGCCTAATGAATTCATTTCAATTGACTGATTTCCTTATAGGAAATAACTCAGTAAAATCTTTGAAATTGTTGCATGTTGCATTTTATATTTTTGTTCAGAAGGATAGTAAAACAAAGAAAATTGGGGACATGACTAATCCTAACCCCACAAGAAAAAAGGCTATTTTAGATTTAGGGATTAGGTTTAGGGAAAATAGGATTTTGAATGTGAATCAATTGTTTGGTAACTGGAAAAATGTACCAGTTTCTCTAGTGATATCACAGTTGACATATTTAGTCATGTTCTACCGACTCCAGGAGAATCATTTTTTCAAATAATGCAAGAAAAAAATGTTCTCACTTTATTTGGAATGGCAAACCAGATAAAGTTAAAAGAGCATATTTATATAACGAACATGAGCATTAAAACTATTAAATATTAAAGACATTAAACCTCTCTTAAAGCCTCCATTGTACCAAAATTGTATCTACTGTAAATCCAAATAGGATTTCTAGCAAGCTACTAAGAGAGGCCCATCCAATGTTTTAAGAGTGGTATCTTTGCCTTTTTGCAGATTAAAACCTTACATTTTTGGTGGATTGACAATGGATGCCTGTTTAAAGTATCCTCCTTTTTAAATGAAGTCATACAGAGTTGGCTACAATTTAAATTTCATCCTCCAGAAAAGGCAGATATAATATTACAGAAAATAATATAGCTAAAGTCCAATATACCGATACAGAAAAAATCTATGCAATTTTGAAAAAATGTACATGAAGGGTATAATATTTATGAAGGACATTGTAAACAAGAACAGTAAAATTATGTCACACAAGCTAACACTAGTGTATGCTCAATACATATGGGGGGAGAACGAGTCAAAGAGACCCCTCTCTGTTCCAGTGGCATATGTCTTATTACATAACAGACCTTTGAATGTGCCTTCTGTCAACAGACAGGCAATTTCCCGTGAATTTAGCTAATTGGGTTGAAGCCCTGTGTCTCCCACTGCCACACACAGACAGACAGACCTGCCCTGTGCTGCAGACAGGTGCAACCTGGTAGTAATCCCTCCCTCTTTCTCCTATTCTCTCTGCCCTCTGGCTGTCTGGCCCTTTGTGTGTGATGTGAGTCTGTTGCTGGGGCAGCGTGGCTGATGCAACTACCTGAGATGATACAGAGAGATGTGGCTCAAATGCTCCTATATATCCTGGCCTGTGTAGATCTAAAAAGAGCCTGGATCTGTCTGTCTCCATCACAAAAAAAAACAAATAGACAGTTGTGTGATAATTGTGGGATAAGTATTTGTTAAATAAGTAATAAAGTAATCAAAAACAAGAATCTTACATCATAATTAAAGATAAATTAAGTAAAATGTCAAGTGACAGTTTTCTCTCTCTCAGTAAACTCTAATTTCCAACCAATAGGTTGTCTGTTGAGAACAACCTGTATGAAACCTTTTGGGTTTTAACCTATAAAATAAAATATCTATAGTTTCTGCCTTTACCAGTATATGTATATCTGATTGAGGCATAGAGTATTTACCAGTATCTATTGGTAACTGTAGAAGGCAGACATGAAAGTGTTTTTTTTTCAGTCAGTGATGTTGGTCATGAAAGGGCTGACTCCGGTGTGCATACAGACAAAGCTGTCTCTAGGCATTGTAATCTGTATGTCCTCATGTTTTGTTGTTAAACCGATAACTGTGGCAACAGGGACTGGACAGAGTATTGAATCATTCATTGACTGAGAGCTGCTTTTGAAGTTCTTCAACAGAATGTTGTTTTTCTGTGGATTTAGACCGAAGTAGAGATTTAGAAAGAAGTAGGAATTAAGAGGTGGAGTTAGATAAAAGTAGGGATTAACTAGAAATATACCAAAATATTTTTAGAAATGTACTTGAAATGAATATTACACTTGAAGTCAATAATACAATTTTAAAAAGTATTCTATGAAAGATTACAATCATTTTAGCATATAGGTTTCATGGTATAGTTGTCCAAATCTATACACTCACATGCCTATACAAATATTACCACTGAATGTAAATACAAATGGTACTTTACAGTGAATCTGCAGAGAAAAGGGAAGTGATGCAGTGGAAATATGATCACAATGCTAAACTAATATCAAAAGCAGTCTCTATTTGTTCTGCTAAATGTTTTTGAGTACATTAATTATGTAATGGATATGTGCCATCTGTGTGCAAAATGCAGATATATTTCTAATGAGTCTACCATTTACATGCAGTGAGTGAGGTAGTGAGAGACTCTTATCAATTCCCCCCCAACTCTATTGCTATCATACTGATTGATGACCATCCAGGGAATTAAATCAATGCAAATTGAACAATCTTTGCAGATTGTTGTCTGATATGTTTGAATGGAAAAACAGCCTGATTGTCATCAAATCTGTGGCTCAGTTGGTAGAGCATGGTGTTTGCAACACCAGGGTTGTGGGTTCGATTCCCATGGAGGACCAGTACAGAAAATATATATATATATATTTAAAATGTATGAAATGTATGCATTCACTACTGTAAGTCGCTCTGGATAAAAGCATCTGCTAAATGACTCAAATGTAAATGTAATTAACGTTCAGGTTGTTCTTGGACTGCAAAAAAGGCCATGATCAATGACTAAATTATTAGATTTGAGATGATTTAAAATAGGCCTAAATCTAAAGCAATGTAGATTCTGAAGCAATTCTATAGATGATGTTGAAATACAGAATGTAATACAAAAATATCAGTAAGGGAAGGATTAGACCTGTGAAAAGAAATGTGGATGTCTGCTGAATCAGTAGATCTAATCAAAGCCTACTTACTGTACTCCTGCAGGATCTAATTGAGAACTTAATAGGGTGCAATTATATTTTATCTAAATTGGAAGGAATGACTAATCACCTTGATAAAACATGCTATTGGTCGACTAGTAAAAATAACATTTGGAGAAATCAATCTGAAAACACCATACCTTTTTCCTTATCACCTTTTGACAGATGTTACACATGTGAAATGGGTTGGGGGAGGTGGAGTCCGCACTGAAGCTCATGCTGGCCGCCACTGTAACCGTCGTAGAAACTGTAGGCCTATGTCACTCTCTTGGAGGTGTGGTAGTGGTGGGTTGGGGAGACCGAAGAGTTATTAAATCACGAAGCCGTTTTTCGAGAGTGGTATACGGAGGATCTGTGTTCCCCAGTCTGGCTCACCACACAAAACCAGGCAGTTCGGTGAGCAAACTTCTAACTTTGCTCTGCCGGAGGTGGGCCCGCCCACCAGCCAATAGCGGCGCACAACAGCTAGAGGGGTGTGTTTGTGAAACAACATACGCCTGCTGTCTTTAGTTAGCTATTAAAGCAATAACTTTCCACAACCCGCATCCTTTTATTAGACCCAAGACAACTAAAAAGCAACTTGAATCCGTACCAAATAAAGAAAAAAACTACCTTCAGCAAAATAATACTTTGATGACTTCCCTGTATAGATAAATTACAGTGCGTTTGTCATAAGTAATTTCAATTGGATCGAACAGCATGGATAGAACCAGGGTACAACATACTCTGGTCTACAAGGTTTGTTTTAGTAATAGGCTATATAGTCGGCAATAAAGTTTTACGTTGGTGTGTGTGTGTGTGTGTGTGTGTGTGTGTGTGTGTGTGTGTGTGTGTGTGTGTGTGTGTGTGTGTGTGTGTGTGTGTGTGTGTGTGTGTGTGTGTAAATGTGTCTCTGTGTGTAAACAAACAAGATGAAAGAAGAAGGCTCAGTAATTTGCAGAGCAAAGCAACACAGGTCTACAGCCAGGTAGATCCTCACGAATAAAAACATTATTTTCATCATTATACTAAAAACTATAAATACACACATAAAGGAAGGATCCTGCTTTTGTTTTTTGTGTATGGGGCCATGGTAGTACTGGTAAGTCTGACGTGAGTCACCCTACTTTCTGCTGGTATGCTGTAAATTCTCTTTAATTTGAAATGCATTTTTAGTTGAGGAAGCAGAAAATATTGAGGATGCAGAAAATATTGCATACAAGTACAACATTGAGTCAGCAAACAAAGAGAGCAGTGGTGGTAACAAAACCACTCAGCAGAAATCTTGACTAATCCAGCCCCACAGACACGCAAAGACATGTCTCCTCATCTTTCACCTCCTCTCTCTTCTTCCTTTCAAGTCTCTCACCCAGGGCTGGGGATTAGTCAACTATGCAAAACAAAAATATAAACGCAAAATGCAACAATTTGGAAGATTTTACTGAGTTACAGTTCATATAAGGAAATCAGTCAATTGAAAAATTAATTAGGCCCTAATCTATGGATTTTACATGACTGTGTAGGGGTGCAGCTATGAGTGGTAGTGATGGGTCGTTCGCGAACGGAGTCGGCTCTTGTGGTGAACGTTGTGGTGAACGTTGTGGTGAACGTTCAACGTTCACGTTGTGGTGAACGTTGTGGTCGGCTCGCATATCGGAAGAGCCGAATCTATTTATAAAAATATGAAAACATTAAGATATGAATAATCAAAAGATTTAAATGAATAGAATTAACTAATTCAAAGAACAAAAAAAGAAATAAAATATATAGGCCTAAATGCCCAAGTGCACACACATTCGTTCGGACTGTCTGCTCAGACTAACAGCCTCACCTGTTGTTCCTGTCAATCAGAAACTGTGTCAACCAATGAACCAAAGATGCGTGAGGGAGGGCCGAGCCAACTCACTCACAGTCACACACTTAGCAGCGAGGAGAGAGAGGAAGGACAGCTGTGAAAACAACAGCTGGAAAATGAGTCGGGAGGACAGAAGCATGTGGATGCATTTTAAGAATGTAGACAATGTTAGAGCACAGTGTAGAATTTGCCAAAACAAAATCTCATATAAAGCCGGTTCTACGCACAACCTACACCGGCATATGTGAACTGTGCACCCAACTGTGAAGCTAGCTGTAGCAGAGCTTCGAGAAACTAGCGGGCCTGCTAGTGATAGTGGTGGAGGGTTTAAGTGAGACTGCTTATAACTGACCTACCTATAGGCAAATCGTGCCATTTTGTTTTTACCAAGTTACTCAAGGCCTCTAGTTTCTGTGTGCCAAATTAGAAAAAAGTTAACAATCTATACTTGAGTTATTTGACCATGTCAAGAGAAAAAAAAATCTAAGAATAAAAATAGGTTTGACAGCCTCGCCATGAACCCCTAAATATGGGTGTTGGGAAAGCTACTCTGAAAATATAGTTTACCAAGCTAGCAATTACTTCACACTTGAAGAAGTTAAGCTACACTAAAGCTACCTTTAAGAAGAACAGTTTACTTAAGTAAAGCTACTTTGACTACCTCGTGAAATTCTCATATTTAAATCTGAAATGTCATAGAATACAAATGCAATAACATAATGTGTAATTTATGCTATTAAACACAAAAACAATGTTTCAGAGGAGAATTAGGCAGGTCTGATGCCTGAAAATAAAGGACATTCTTGCCTACTTCACCCATATTTAATTTAATTTTAGCAAAAAAATTATTAACTACTGAAAACACGATGTAGATTTAAACCAAGCTACTGCAAACTGTAGTTTAATTGCTAGTTGAACTATATGTAGTAAACTACTCCCCAACACTGGTCATCTTATAATGAATGCCACTGATGCAATCAGTTTCTCCCTTACATTCTCTTTTGGAATTATCTCTTTTGGAACAATCTACATTGTTTTTTACTTAACTGATTAAAAAGGTGACAGGTCAAAAGGTAGTTAGGGACAATCTCCTCCACCTCATTGCCAGGGAGTCTCAGCAGGCGATACCAGGTGACTCTGGCTTAGGTGCTCTACTACTCATTATCCCTCTGCATTAGGCTTTGAGTTTGGCTTTCCCACTTATATTTGTAAAGTAAAATTCTTTAAATATCCCTATAAAAAAACAATTACTAATCATTAGCCATAAAACTGAAATGTGCTCCATCAAGTATGTATCAAAGGTCATTCAACGTCTTGGTCAAAGGTCATTCAACAACTGGCTCACCCAAAATTCTCGCTGCTTAGTTTTTAATCCCTACTATTGTTGTTGTTGTCGTCATCTTTTTTCTAAGAAGAGTGGCATTTAGATTATTATTTACTGTTTGTAATGCTATGTGAATGGGTTGTACATACACAGTACAGGCCTTTAACAGTTTTATACTTGAGTGTACCGTGTATCTGTATCTGCACTTATCTTCCAAAATTTAATTTTTATATTTTTTATTTCACCTTTATTTAACCAGGTAGGCCAGTTGAGAACAAGTTCTCATTTACCGCTGCGACCTGGCCAAGATAAAGCAAAGCAGTGCGACAGAAACAACAACACGGAGTTACACATGGGATAAACAAACGTACAGTCAATAACACAATAGAAAATCTGTATACAGTGTGTGCAAATTAAGTAAGGAGGAAAGGCAATAAATAGGCCAATAGTGGTGAAGTAATTACAATTTAGCAATTTACACTGGAGTGGTATATGTGCAGATGAGGATGTGCAAGTAGAAATACTGGTGTGCAAAAGAGCAGAAAAACAAAAACAAATATGGGGATGAGGTAGGTAGTTGGTTGGATGGGCTATTTACAGATGGGCTATGTACAGCTGCAGCATGTGCTGTGTGGGCTGTGTACAGCTGCAAACATCCAGAGTATTATATACTGTATGTTGGAGGAATTGAATACCTTCATTGTACTGTAGGTGATCACTATGCTGTACTAATACTGTAAGAATAACTGGAGAGAAAAATACTCAAGCCCTCATGTCATGTTGGCATTATCTGATTGGCTGTGTCATTGATTCCTGGCTCCTCCCATACAAATATAAAGAGTTATACATATGACATCTTATAGTCTCAATATTTCAAACTAGTCACAATTGTTTATTCAGGTGTAATTCAATGTGTATTATGGAATTTGACACTAATCTGTATTTCAGCTTGTGTTTTCATACACACTGTAAATATGCCGTGTGAGAGCTTGCTTCAAACAAGCAAAAAGTGTTACCCAGTAAGAAATCCGACATTTACAATGCTGTAAACTGGGAGACTTTCCAGCCGATAGCTACAGTGAAAATGGTCAATCTACACAAAACATCCCATAATGACAAAGCAAAAACAGGTTTTTAGAAATGTTTGCAAATGTATATAAAAAATAAAAGAATGAAATATCACATTTATATAAGTATTCAGACCCTTTACTCAGCACTTTTTTGAAGCACCTTTGGCAGCGATTACAGCCTCAAGTCTTCTTGGGTATTACACTACAAGCTTGGCACAACTGTATTTGGGGAGTTTCTCCCATTTTTCTCTGCAGATCCTCTCAAGCTCTGTCAGGTTGGATGGGGAGCATCGCTGCACAGCTATTTTCAGGTCTCTCCAGAGATGTTATATTGGGTTCATGTCCGGGCTCTGGCTTTTCCCGAAGCTACTCCTGCGTTATCTTGGCTGCGTCCTTGGGTCGTTAACATGTTGGAAGGTGAACCTTCGCCCCCAGTCTGAGGTCCTGAGCACTCTGGAGCAGGTTTTCATCAAGGATCTCTCTGTACTTTGCTCCATTCATCTTTCCCTCGATCCTGACTAGTCTCCCAGTCCTTGCTGCTGAAAAACATCCCCACAGCATGATCCTGCCACCACCATGCTTCACCGTACAGATGGTGCCAGGTTTCCTCCAGATGTGACACTTGGCATTCAGGCCAAAGAGTTCAATCTTGGCTTCATCAGACCAGAAAATCTTGTTTCTCATGGTCTGAGTCTTTTAGGTGTCTTTTGGCAAACTCCAAACAGGCTGTCATGTGCCTTTTACTGAGGAGTGGCTTCAGTCTGGCCTGATTGGTGAAGTGCTGCAGAGATGGTTGTCCTTCTGGAAAGTTCTCCCATCTCCACAGACGAACTCTGGAGCTCTGTCAGTGACCATCAGGTTCTTGGTCTCCTCCCTGACCAAGGTCCTTCTCCCCTGATTGCTAAGTTTGGCTGGGTGGTCAGCTCTAGGAAGAGTCTTGGTGGTTCCAAACTTGATGTAGGCCACTGTGTCCTTGGGGACCTTCAATGCTGAAGACATGTCTTGGTACCCTTCCCCAGATCTCTGCTCCTGTCTCGGAGCTCTATGGACAATTCCATCGACCTCATGGCTTGGTTTTTGCTCTGACATGCACTGTCAACTGTGGGACCTTTGTATAGACTGGTCTGAGCCTTTCCAAATCATGTCCAATCAATTGAATTTACCACAGGTGGACTCCAATCAAGTTGTAGAAACACCTCAAGTATCATCAATAGAAACAGGATGCACCTGAGCAAAATTTCAAGTCTCATAGTAAAGGGTCTGAATACTTATGTAAATAAGGTATTTCAATTTTTTTACACATTAGCAAACATTTCTAAAAACCTGTTTTGGCTTTGTCATTATGGGATTATTGTGTGTAAATATTGTGTATGTAATCCATTTTAGAATAAGGCTGTAATGTAACAAAATGTGGAAAAAGTCAAGGGGTCTGAATACTTTCCGAATGAACTGTAACCCCTCTATTTGGTCAGTGCTGCTGTGTGTAGCATACATTATAATCTCTCTGTGGCACTGAAGCTACCCACTGGACAAAGTCTGGTTGAATCAATGTTTTTTCCACAACATTTCAACCAAAATAATCTGTGATGACGTTGAATCAACATGCAAAACTGATTGGATTTGTAAAAAGTCATTAACATAAGGGCATTGTGTTTTTCCCCCTAAATTTGAACATAAATCCAATGACGTTGAATTCACGTTAGTTGACAACTCAACCAAATGTATATCAAAGCTATACCGTGAAGTGACTTCTGTACCCAGTGGGTAGTTTGTGTCCTTCTTTAAACCTGTCCCTACTACAGGACACATATGCTTCTCAGTTTGGTTCCAATAGGTATTGATAGGTATTGACTGTGCACCTTTCTTCCCGTTCCTTTGTAGCTGGTTTACTTTCAAACTCTAAACTCTGTCATCAGGCATTGCACTACCTGACCCTCAATGGTCTGGTTTACACAACACTCAGTCCCACTGGCAGCAACAAAATAATAAATCATATCATAACACAAGGTCCTCCAACACAATGAAGCCTGTCTGAGCTCACTGGGAAACCCAGGCCCAGATCACTGGCTGTGGCTACAGTTATAGACTGATTTCCAGACCCTGTTAGCTAGGTGGTTGGGAGGTTATGCGGAAATAGCTTGGCTATATTGCAATTTGTGTTTATGTATATTTACAGTCTGCCCCACAGATATGTATGCACCGTACAGTGAGCATACCTAACAACTGAGAACTTTTCAAAGCAATAAAATATTTTGTTTCCATTGCTGGACAGTGACACAGAGGAAGTTCAGATTGGTAGCTGGCAGGAGCCAGTGGCTTCTGATTGGATATCAGATTCTGTGTGAGGATGACTTTATTATGCATTACAACACATCGCAGTATAACAATCAAATTCATAAACAACTCCTATTTCATATCTCAGCAATCAAGGTTCAATGCCTGGCCACAATTCAGTTCACACAATGAATAACAAAGCTTTATTGTGTGCCTTTGTTCATAAAGTTTTAAGTCTCATTATTGTTGAGACTTATGTAATGTGGTTCTTGTGAATATACAAAAATATTTTGGTCTGATTCAGGTTTTCTTGGCAGAAGTATTCACTTCCTGTTTTGTGAAGAGATCCAGAGTGCCTTTCTTTCTGTCAGAGCTCTGTGAATACGTATTGCTGTTCTCTCTTCTCTGCATGAGTTTGAGCAGATTAAACTTGGACGTTCACCTGCTGTTTCTCTTATTAAGGCTGTGTTAACTTTATGGCTTTTGTCAACCTGATTATATGAATTCCTTGCCAGTAATAATTGTATTATCCTTACATTATTGGAAGGCTGAAGGACAACATAGTGTATGATCAACAGTAAATTCCATAAGAACCATTGTAATAGTGCAAAATGAAACCGGCAGATTTCGTAAATTGTAAAGGGCATAATAAAACAGAATCTAAAACCATAAATGTGGGGCCACATATATTGGGTGTAGGTTACACCTACTTTACATAAAATGTAACTTTTAAAGTAACTGTGAAAATATCCTTTTTAAAAGTTGATATTCTGTTAACTCATACCCAAATAATGCTGTTGACTAGTCTTATATTCGTATTTGTGGCCAAAGCATAATTTGGAGAAAAAAACACTTCAAATCCCCACCTCAAACTTGAATCTCAAACAGAAGTTTCAAAAATGCTTGCTATTTCCTAAAAGAGAATTCATCCTGCCTCATTAGCTGAGCTGGCCAATCAGCCGTCTACATTAATATTAATAATATAGACCATTCTGTTGTTGGGGTAGGCCCACACCATTCCAACACAGAAAATCTGCTTTTTAACATACTTAATTTTTAAAAAAATAGTAAGGAAAAGTATTTCATAGAAATATGAAAACACTGGACAGTTACTGTAAAACCAAAATGTAAAAAGATGCCCAAGACATAGATAGGAAAAGGTTAATCTGATCTCCTAAAAACCCTTTCAATGTACTGACATGACGTTATAATCATCGCAGAATGTGTCATTGACATCACCAATAAATTATGATAGGGAGAGCAGGAAAGAGGGGAGGAGAAAAGATAACCATCCATATAGATAATATTGCCTCAGTCAAGAGGACCCGAGTGTAGACCCCAATGCATTGATCCACATTCATACCTGCATTGACCCACATTCTGGACGGTTGACCCTTACTTCAGCCCAGCTGACCCTTCTGAAGCCTATGTCCTTCTACAGGGCTGAACTATCTGATCCATAGACTGCAATGTGTTTTCTGTTTGTGCATACCATTTTGAATGACTAGCAGATAACATATGTAAATAGAATAAAGAAAACTTGTTTCTAAACAAAGTGACATGGGATGACAGGCCTTCAATGTTGGGCACCTTCTCTCTGCACTCACTTAACTTGTTTGATGGAAATCACAAGTCTAAGGGAGATTTTTACTTGAGAAAAAGACCGTCCTCTCGTTGACTCCTTCGTCCTCTCTCCTCTGTGACCAGGAAACCTATAAGTGGTTGAGGAGAATATCAGTTAGTTTGTTGGCAAACGGAGGAGTGTCCTCGCCTCCTTGACAGCCTCCTTCCGCTGAGGAAGCACAAGAGTATCCTACCTGAGTCCTTCGCAGAAGAGTTTTGAGATGCGCCACACCCCCTTTGAATCAGCTGTTGTTTACACGGAGGAAAATGCATACATGTATTTAAAAAACAATATTATTTTTATCCTTTTATCTAAAAAATGTTTATCACAACTAGCTAAATTGGCTGCTATCTGAACAGGTCTATCGAACAATCTTTTTGGGCCACTATAACTATAACTATTTTGACAATTGGATTGGTCCCCTCTACCACACGGAACCCACTAATCTACCGACGGAAACGCAAGGGGTGGCTAATAACAGACCTCCATCTTCTGCTAGCTTGCTATCCATGGCTCGGCTAGCTGTCTGAATCGCCAAGACCCCAACCAACCTCACTACTCACTGGACCCTTATGTTCACTCGGCTAAGCATGCCTCTCCTTAATGTCAATATGCCTTGTCCATTGCTGTTCTGGTTAGTGTTTATTGGCTTATTTCACTGTAGAGCCTCTAGCCCTGCTCATTATACCTTATCCAACCCTTCAGTTCCACCACCCACACATGCGATGACATCACCTGGTTTCAATGATGTTTCTAGAGACAATATCTCTTTCATCATCACTCAATGCCTAGGTTTACCTCCACTGTATTCACATCCTACCATACCTTTGTCTGTACACTATACCTTGAATCTATTTTATCGCCCCCAGAAACCTGCTCCTTTTACTCTCTGTTCTGGACATCCTAGACGTCCAATTCTCATGGCTTTTAGCCGTACCCTTATCCTACTCCTCCTCTGTTCCTCTGGCGATGTAGAGGTGAATCCAGGCCCTGCAGGGCCTAGCTCCACTCCTATTCCCTAGGCACTCTCTTTTGATGACTTCTGTAATCGTAAAAGCCTAGGTTTCATGCATGTTAACATTAGAAGTCTCCTCCCTAAGTTTGTTCTATTCACTGCTTTAGCACACTCTGCCAACCCGGATGTCTTAGCCATGTCTGAATCCTGGCTTAGGAAGACCACCAATAACTCTGAAATCTCCATCCCTAACTACAACATTTTCAGACAAGATAGAACTGCTAAAGGGGGTGGTGTTGCAATCTACTGCAGAGATAGCCTGCAGTATTGTATAGTGTACAGACAAATAAGCCGTAGTCCCATGTGGCTCAGTTGGTAGAGCATGGTGTTTGCAATGCCAGTGTTGTGGGTTCGATTCCCACGGGGGACCAGTACGGAAACAAATGTATGAAATGTATCCATTCACTACTGTAAGTCGCTCTGGATGAGAGCGTCTGCTAAATGATTAAAATGTTCTGTCCTACTATCCAGGTCTGCACCCAAACAATTTGAATTTCTACTTTTAAAAATCCACCTCTCTAAAAACAAGTCTCTCACCGTTGCCGCCTGCTATAGAGCACCCTCTGCCCCCAGCTGTGCTCTGGATACCATATGTGAACTGATTGCCCCCCATCTATCTTCAGAGCTCGTGCTGCTAGATGACCTAAACTGTGACATACTTAACACCCCGGCCATCCTACAATCTAAGCTTGATGCCCTCAATCACACACAAATTATCAATGAACCTACCAGGTACAACCCCAATGCCGTAAACACGGGCACCCTCATAGATATCATCCTAACCAACTTGCCCTCTAAATACACCTCTGCTGTTTTCAACCAAGATCTCAGCAATCACTGCCTCATTGCCTGCATCCGTAATGGGTCAGCGGTCAAACGACCTCCACTCATCACTATCAAACGCTCCCTGAAACACTTCAGCGAGTAGGCCTTTCTAATCGACCTGGCCCGGGTATCCTGGAAGGATATCGACCTCATCCAGTCAGTAGAGGATGCCTGGTTATTTTTTTTAAATGCCTTCCTCACCATCTTAAATAAGCATGCCCCATTCAAGAAATGTAGAACCAGGAACAGATATAGCCCTTGGTTCTCTCCAGACCTGACTGCCCTTAACAAACACAAAAACATCCTGTGGCGTTCTGCATTAGCATCGAACAGCCCCCGTGAAATGTAACTTTTTAGGGAAGTTAGAAACCAATATACATAGGCAGTTAGAAAAGCCAAGGTTAGCTTTTTCAAGCAGAAATTTGCTTCCTGCAACACATATTCAAAAAAAGTTCTGGGACACTGTAAAGTCCTTGGAGAATAAGAGCACCTCCTCCCAGCTGCCCACTGCACTGTGGATAGAAAACTCTGTCACCACCGATAAATCCACTATAATTGAGAATTTCAATAAGCATTTTTCTACGGCTGGCCATGCTTTCCACCTGGCCACCCCTACCCCGGTCAACAGCACTGCACCCCCCACAGCAACTCGCCCAAGCCTTCCCCATTTCTCCTTCTCCCAAATCCAGTCAGCTAATGTTCTGAAAGAGCTGCAAAATCTGGACCCCCACAAATCAGCCGGGCCAGACAATCTGGACCCTTTCTTTCTAAAATTATCTGCCGAAATTGTTGCAAGCCCTATTACTAGCCTGTTCAACCTCTCTTTGATGTCGTCTGAGATTCCCAAAGATTGGAAAGCAGCTGCGGTCATCCCACTCTTCTAAGGGGGGACACTCTTGACCCAAACTGCTACAGACCTATATCTATCCTACCCTGCCTTTCTAAGGTCTTCGAAAGCCAAGTTAACAAACAGATCACCGACCATTTCGAATCCCACCGTACCTTCTCCGCTATGCAATCTGGTTTCAGAGCTGGTCATGGGTGCACCTCAGCCACGCTCAAGGTCCTAAACGATATCTTAACCGCCATCGATAAGAAACAGTACTGTGCAGCCGTATTCATTGACCTGGCCAAGGCTTTCGACTCTGTCAATCACCACATCCTCATCGGCAGACTCAACAGCCTTGGTTTCTCAAATGATTGCCTCGACTGGTTCACCAACTACTTCTCCGACAGAGTTCAGTGTGTCAAATCTGAGGGCCTGTTGTCCGGGCCTCTGGCAGTCTCTATGGGGGTGCCACAGGGTTAAATTCTTGGGCCGACACTTTTCTCTGTATATATCAATGATGTCGCTCTTGCTGCTGGTGAGTCTCTGATCCACCTCTACGCAGACGACACCATTCTGTATACTTCTGGCCCTTCTTTGGACACTGTGTTAACAACCCTCCAGACGAGCTTCAATGCCATACAACTCTCCTTCCGTGGCCTCCAACTGCTCTTAAATACAAGTAAAACTAAATGCATGCTCTTCAACCGATCGCTGCAGCCTGCACCTGCCCGCCCATCCAGCATCACTACTCTGGATGGTTCTGACTTAGAATATGTGGACAACTACAAATACCTAGGTGTCTGGTTAGATTGTAAACTCTCCTTCCAGACTCACATAAAACATCTCCAATCCAAAGTTAAATCTAGAATTGGCTTCCTATTTCGCAACAAAGCATCCTTCACTCATGCTGCCAAACATACCCTCGTAAAACTGACCATCTTACCTATCCTCGACTTTGGCGATGTCATTTACAAAATAGCCTCCAACACCCTACTCAACAAATTGGATGCAGTTTATCACAGTGCCATCCGTTTTGTCACCAAAGCCCCATATACTACCCACCACTGCGATCTGTACGCTCTTGTTGGCTGGCCCTCGCTTCATATTCGTCGCCAAACCCACTGGCTCCAGGTCATCTACAAGACCCTGCTAGGTAAAGTCCCGCCTTATCTCTGCTCGCTGGTCACCATAGCTGCACCCACCCATAGCATACGTTCCAGCAGGTATATCTCACTTGTCACCCCCAAAGCCAATTCCTCCTTTGGCCGCCTCTCCTTCCAGTTCTCTGCTGCCAATGACTGGAACGAACTACAAAAATCTCTGAAACTGGAAACACTTATCTCCCTCACTAGTTTTAAGCACCAGCTGTCAGAGCAGCTCACAGATCACTGCACCTATACATAGCCCATCTATAAATAGGCCAAACAACTACCTCTTCCCCTACTGTATTTATTTATTTATTTTGCTCCTTTGCACCCCAGTATTTCTACTTTGCACACTCATCTACTGTCAAATCTACCATTCCATTGTTTTACTTGCTATATTGTATTTACTTCGCTACCATGGCCTATTTATTGCCTTTACCTCCCTTATCTCACCTCATTTGCTCACATTGTATATAGACTTGTTTTTCTACTGTATTATTGACTGTATGTTTGTTTTACTCCATGTGTTGTTATATGTGTCGAACTGCTTTTCTTTATCTTGGCCAGGTCGCAGTTGTAAATGAGAACTTGTTCTCAACTTGCCTACCTGGTTAAATAAAGGTGAAATAAAAAATACATTAAAATAAAATGTATTTTTACTACTTTACACAATTAATTGGGGACTCCACCGCTGTAAACATAATTTGCATGATGTGTGTAAAGAAGGAGAGTCTCATTTCATACATGTGCAGTTGTTTCCACTTTCCTCTCCTCTCCTCCCCTCGACTACCTTTTGCCTTTATCAAAAGAAGGTGAGGAGAGGACGGAAGAGTTGAGCAAGCCAATTGAGAATCTCCCAAGATTCCACTGTGCTGATTCCCTGGCATTTTCACATTTGGGCAAAAGTCCGTCCTCCGTCCTCCGTGACCTGGAAATTGATAAGTGGTTGAGGAGTATGCTAAACAGAAGATTGTCCTCCCCTCCTTGATAGCCTCCTTTTGGCGAGGAAGAACAAGTGTATCCTACCGTGGAAGAGTTTTGATACCTGCCATACACCCTTTGAATCAGCTGTTGTATTTTCGAAGGAGAAAAGCATGCAGACATTTAAAAACGATATGCCTACCTACCTTAATTCGTTTTTATCACTATACACATTTATTTTGGGAACCACCCCTGTAAAATGTAATTTGCCTGATGGCTCGCAAGTGAAGGAGCTTCTCACAAGCGCATTTTCGTCTACGTTCATTCGCCTCGATTATCTTTGACCTTTTTCAAGAGGCAAGAGAGGACGGAGGAGACAGGACGCAGGAGTTGTGCAAATCTAATTGAGAAAAGGCCCCTCTTGTAGGGTTAAGACAAAACAAATCCAAAGGTGAAAGAGGACTTTAGTGCCCAAAAGTTTTAGCACGCGCAGCGCCATTGAGGATATTCGCCATTTTGAAATAGTCAACTGGGTGGGACTTCCTATGGGTTAAGGGAGCATCATATAATTCCATCCAGGTCATCAGCCAATTAATTTTGCTCATGAGCAAACATTTTATAACTGCAGGTTGCAGTAAATCAACAACCTTGGCTTTATATCTGTTCAAACAACACACTCCAGGTGGCAGTGTGCATCCTTTCAGTTTGTTTGCCAACTCAGAACTATTAGAAGGAAATTGACTACTTCAAAATGGAGATGGCCTCACTGGCACCGCCCTTCACCTCAGATGCCACAATTGGACAGGTATAAAGAATTCTCTATGGTTCTCTTTGGAAAATCCTCAGGTAATATTAGATTAGTTCCAGACCATCTAAACTGTGATCATGGGTAAATTGTAGTGATGGGTGAAAAGTATCCAGTTACATATCAGGATATTCTTTATGTTCTCTTTTTAAAGAGCCAATTTGTTTTCAGCGCTGTCTTTCCCCATGGCTGATCCAAACTCATTCTCATGTCTCGTCTCTCTGCATCAGACAAATTGTGAGCAATTGTTTGGAACATCAAGTAGTAATAAAATTAGTATCCAATCACAATACATTAGCCTATCATATCAGGACTTTAGTATCGTGATAACATTTCGTGAGGTCCCTGGCACTTCCCAGCCCTAGTAAATTGTGAGACTGACTGATCAATAATTAATATTGAGTAGTTATTTGTGATGCAAGCTAATTTGTCAGTCAATCAGTCTGGACTCACCTTTGAAGTCGACTGTCCAATGCACCCATTGTATGTAGAGCAATGTCTGAATCAGCATGTCAGATTTTATAGAGTAAAGCAAACAAGTGCCACCTGGTGGTCAAACCTTGAATATCATTTGACACGTACACCAGCTCTGGTGGAAGAGGAAAACATACACGCACGATATGGTGGAGTTTGTGTGGGTCTGACAGTATTATGAAGGAATGCTACAGGGCACAATAGTAGAGAGCCACTCCTTGCTGAGATAATGCAACAAATAAAAACCAAAACATGTTTAACCAGATTTAATATTTTTTAAACATTGGGTTTGGAAAAAAAGTACAAAAGTGATCTGTACGCCACAGTATGAAACCAGTTTGGTCCAGAGCTGTAAAGTGAAAGTTGTGTTCCTTTAAAAACCATATTCTACATATGTATTTATATAATTAACCAGCCTTACACACTCACTAAAACCGATACAAGTTACACATTTTAAATACATAGGCTGACCCCTGTAATACCTTTACATGTGATAAAAAAAGGACAAAAGTCTAAAAGTACATGAGACCACAATGCCAACCTGTATATGGCACTAAGTCATGCAGTATTACAATCGTTCCACTACAGAGAAACAGCAAAGCACTACAGCTGTCACTGTGAGAAAAAGAGGGCAGCTGGGAGGTGTCTCTAAATAACAAGGTTTAAAAATCTCTCAAAGAGTTCATGGTTTTTGGACTTTAACGCCGAGAGAAGTCTCCGCTGCTGGCCAGCAACGCTGTGGTCGGACACCATTTTAACGTTTGCATACATAGTAAGTTGAGAAGGTTCTCCAATGAGGAGAGAACCTATTCCATAATTACATCCAATTAGAAAAATATAACTAATATGTTACGAGAAAGTTGCTGAAGACAAAAATCCCCCAAACCTGGGAAATGCTCGGAGTATGTGGTGAGAAAACACTAAGAAAGACAATTGAATAAATAAAATTGCTTGACATCTATAGAAATCTACTTGGTTCTGTGATGTTGACAATCTTTTCCACCTTGCGCAAATCATGCTGCTGGACCCAGGCAGTGTTAACGAGGCGCTCTCCTCCTTCCATCCACAGTCAGATAAAAATAAAAGTATAAAAAAAATACTCAGGGTTAAAACATGAAATTTGGAGGACGCGTTCTTATTGTCACGTCAACATGAAAATCGATTTCCATGTACAGCATGGTCACCAGGGTTTCCAATTAAGAAAACTGAAAAGGATCAAAATTGAGAAAACAGAAAGGAGAGGGGAAAGGTAGAATGGCATCAGCCTTTCACAGTGTTAAAACAACAAAGCCCCTCCGAGCTGTGGTTGTGTGGGCTTGTCGTTACGGTAACAGCAGTGAACTCCCTGTTCTGTCAAACTTCTTGCCCTTTGAGAGTGCGGCCACTTGTTTTAGCAGCTCCCGATTTTTGGCCTGTAGTAAAAGAAAAGTAGTGAGTATGTAACCATCTAGGTCTAATGAAAGCATTTACCGCACAAGCTAGTAGTGTTTTTTTATTACATCCTAGTGTGCCTCATTCTAAGGAAGGTTGTTTGAACGCCCATGTACTTCAGGGGCTACAGGTCATCATATTGGGTTGGAACTTGTCTCAATGGCTGAGTTTACACAGACAGCCCAATTCTGATCTTCTTCCACTAATAGATCAACCCATTTGCCAATAATTGGGCAAAAGATCTGAATTAAGCCAACCGTGTAAATGTAGCCAATGGCTCACAAGATGTCAGGTTTTTTTCTTGTAAAGGTATGCATGGAAATTTCTAGTATACCTGTTGCTGTTCCATGGACTCCTTGTGCGCCTTCTCCATATTGTTCATCTTCACCCTCATGTTGGATTCCTGGTACTGGAAGTCTGCCTTGAGCTCTGTTAGCTAGAAGTACACACACAAAAAGAGAGGCAGACAATCTAATGAATACAACATGACCAAGTCATATTTCACATAAAACAGTTTAGAAGTGTGTATGAGTACCAGTCAAAACTTTGGACACCTACTCATTCAAATTATTCTTTAGTTTGACTATTTTCTACATTGTAGAATAATAGTAAAGACATCAACTATGAAATAATGTAGAACTCAGTGTTAAATCAAAAATATATTTTACATTTGAGATTCCTCAAAGTAGCCACCCTTTGAACACTCTTGGCATTCTCTCAACCAGCTTCACCTGGAATGCTTTTCCAACAGTCTTGAAGGAGTTCCCACATATGCTGAGCACTTGTTGGCTGCTTTTCTGTCGCTCTGCAGCCCAACTCATCCCAATTGGGTTGAGGTCAGGTGATTGTGGAGGCCAGGTCATTTGATGCAGAAATCCATCACTCTCCTTCTTGATAAAATAGCCCTTACACAGCCTGGAGGTGTGTTGGGTCATTGTCCTGTTGAAAAACAAATTATAGTCCTACTAAGCCCAAACCAGATGGGACGGCTTATCGCTGAAGAATGCTGTGGTAGCCATGCTGGTTAAGTGTGCCTTGAATTCTAAATAAATCACAGACCGTGTCACCAGCAGGGCACCCCCACACTTTACAGTGGGAACAACACATGCAGATATCATCCGTTCACCTACTCTGCGTCTCAAAAGACACAGCAGTTGGATTCAAAAATCTCAAATTTGGACTCATCAAACCAAAGGACAGGATTTCCACCACTCTAATGTCCATTGTTTGTGTTTCTTGGCCCAAGCAAGTCTCCTCTTATTATTGGTCCTTTAGTAGTGGTTTCTTTGCAGCAATTCAGCCATGAAGGCCTGATTCACACAGTCTGCTCTGAACAGTTGATGTTGAGATGTGTCTG
Source organism: Salmo salar (assembly GCF_965601325.2). Lineage (NCBI taxonomy): Eukaryota > Metazoa > Chordata > Actinopteri > Salmoniformes > Salmonidae > Salmo > Salmo salar. The sequence continues at coordinate 85,856,109 of NC_138303.1, read as the reverse complement.
TTACTTGAACTCTGTGAAGCATTTATTAGGGCTGCAATTTCTGAGGCTGGTAACTAATGAACTTATCCTCTGCAGCAGAAGTAACTCCGGATCTTCCTTTCCAGTGGCGGCTCTTCCTTTCCTGAGAGCCAGTTTCATCATAGCGCTTGATGGTTTTTGCGACTGCACTTGAAGAAACTGTCAAAGTTCTTAATTTTTCAGATCGACTGACCTTCATGTCTTAATAAAGTAATGATGGAATGTAATTTCTCTTCACTTATTTGAGCTGTTCTTGCCATAATATGGACTTGGTCTTTTACCAAATCGGGCTATCTTCTGTATACCAACTCTACCTTGTCACAACACAACTATTATCTCAAACGCATTAAGGAAAGAAATTCCACAAATTAACTTTTAATAAGGCACACCTGTTAATTGAAATGGATTCCATGTGACTACCTCATGAAGCTGGTTGAGATAATGCAAAGCTGTCATCAAGGCAGAGGGTAGCTACTTTGAAGAATCTCAAATATATTTGGATTTGTTTAACACTTTGGTTACTACCTGATTCCATGACTGTTATTTCATAGATGATGTCTTCATTATTATTCAATAAAGTAGAAAATAGTAAAAATAAAAGAAAAACCCTGGAATGAATAGGTTTAGGTATATATATATAAATTAGGCTTGTACCTTTCGGTCCTTCTCCAGCATTGTCTGATCCCTCTGCTGAAGCATTCTCTTTAATGACATCACTTCCTCTTTCAGCTGGCTGATCAGAATGAAGTTGTCCGTTCCTCCAGAATCCATAGATTGGGTGATTGAACTACTGCAGCGAGAGGGCAGGGAAGAAACAAGTTAGGGTGGCAGAAAATACCTGTTTGGAGATCTTTTTTACACTGACCAACTTTACCTGCTCCAACAACACCTTGATGACAACCATCACAGATGTGTGTTAGAACCAAGAAGGCCAAAAATAAGTGTCAGGAACATACTGGATGTTCAGCCCTGTTTCATTCAAAAAGTTAGAACCAGTTTGTAACTCCTTACATGTGATTGAAACTCCTCTCGTACCTGTCCCCGTTGGATGGCTTCATCTCCAGTTTTGGTTTCTTCTTTGGGGTCTCCTTCTGGATCGAAGACGATTTATGGCTGAAGGGAGAACCAACACACAACTTTAGCCACCGAGGCTCCATAAAAAACAGAACTCGTCCCAGATCGCCCCATAGTTAAAATACATTGCATAACTAAGCAAATAAAATACATTGCATAACTAAGCAAATGGGCTTGTCATAAGTCAAAACACTGGGGAATGTGATTCAGAGGTGGTAAGTTACCTCTGCTTCCACATTCCCTGCTCCTGCTCTGGACTTAAGCTCCCACTGAGTCTACAACACAGAGACAAGAAAACACACACACACAAACAAAAACCAAGTTGTCATTTCATCTTTCCAAGATGTTTCTTCCGATATTTGACACATGCATCAAAACTCAGACTACTACATCCTTCCAAAAAGTGCCTGTTCAACACAATACATATATGACAGAACAGTGACCTGTATTACAGAGGATGTAAAGGCCCAAAATTTAGAGGAGAGGGCTGTGGCACCAGGGCCTACTTGTGTGAGCTGCTGTGTCTTTGCTGATGGTGATGGTGCTGTCTGGAGTGGTGGTCCTTCTCGTTGAGCGAGGAGTTGGAGTGGGAGGAGCTGAAGCCTTTCCTCTGCTCCTTGGTCTTTTGCAGTACACGTCGGTAGGACAGAGTGCACAGCCAGCACAGCAGTTTCCCATCCACCTGATGCAACACACAGAGGACAGTGGAGGATGGTGAATACGCAAGTGTTGGACAACATGCATGTCAGGGTATCAATGCAGCAGGTGTCTGTGCCTACCTTTCTCCTGCCCTCCTCCTTGCGGTCAAATGCGCACTGTTGTTTGCACTGCTCGCATGTCTGTGGAGGGCCATACTTCTTCTCTGAGTTGGTGCAACGCTGACACTTTGTCCCGATGAAAGCAGCAATTATGTTACAGTATTGGCAGGGTTTGGGCTATGTGGGAAACAACAGAAGACTGTTTCAACCTGCTTTTTCAGACAATTTGGCCAGCATAACCAAAACTGAGTCAATCAGTACATAATGTACAATTATAAACAGATAATTCAAGTCAAACATACTGTCCCAAACTGCTTTACATTCTGGGCACACTTCTTGCAAATGGTGTTTGTTTTGCTGGAATAAAGAACAGTAAAGAGAAATCACACCAACGTCCTGAAACCAATGTTTTCACTATATTACATGGTGATGCCTTAAGAATGGAATAAGAATACCATGCACAGTAAAAGTGCTGGAGCAGAACTTACCTCTCCTGCTGAAACTCTGATCTGCAGTATGTACACTTGACGATGGGATGAGCGATGCGACACTCCTGTTGACACAAGAAACAAAGCATTAGTGATTTATCTCGTCAAAAGTTTATAAAGCTCTTTCAAGGACAAAATATAAATTAAACATGTTAAAAAAATAATCATATTGGCAATAACACTAAGAATTAACTAAACCCTCAATCATGAGTTGTTTGTCCTACCTGTTAAAACACCTTTGTATGCCTTTATTTAGTGTTAGGCATTTGTTCATTATTATTTACCATGAATGGGAAGTGTTTACAACGAACCTTTTATTTAGTCAATCTGGGCAGAAAGCTTGAAAACCTGTGTGTGGTGGTGAGCTTATGGCAATGGGAAATAAGTATTTACAAAGCACCAGCATGAATAGCAACATCTTTTAATAAAATGTAATAATTTGCCCCTGGAATTATAACTCGATTTTTGCCCATTCCATTTTGAATTTCTGTGGAACATAGCCTACGCTACAGGCCGAGGAGGAATGCTACATTGAGCCCCCTGGAATTCAATTTTGTAAATGCCGGTAGTTAGACACAGACTACATTGATGATAAAATAGACTTGTTAGTAAGTGGCATGAAGTGTAAACTAATGACAAAGGAACAGGTCATGGACGATGAAATGTGAAAATAGATAACGTTAGTTAATAACCCAAGTTCATCTGACATTATTTTGTCTGTTACACCCAGCGGACACTTCGGTGAGAAAACAATTCGCGGATACATTGTATCGTCCCCGTCTTTCGTGTGATATTATCTAGCTAACGAGGTTGCCATTTGCGTTCCAGACATGTTGCAATGATATAGCGGTTACATAATCTATCACTTGCTATAAGGGCTGAATGTGGCCAGAGACCTTAGAATTCCACATCTTGGTAGAAGTCTAAACACGCGTGAAAGACGTATACGTCTGTAGTAGTACAGTAACGTTAGTTAACTTAGCCCAAAATATGGCAATATGAATGGTTAACTAAATAGCAGGCGCCCACAACTAGCTAGCACCCACACCTCCAGTCCAAACCTTGCACAGCTGCTGTCCCTGCGACAGTTCTTCGAACGGATACCGCTGGTTACACTTCGTACACGCGTAGAGGGCCGTTGTTGCCATTCTCACCAAGATTAACAAAAAGTCACAGATAAAAACAAATAGAGTGAAATATGTAGTCACCTAGACAGCGTGCCGTCTTAACTATTTCCTCGGTAGCTAGTTAGCTAAGCATGTAGCTAGCCAGCTAGCTAATAATAGTTAGCTAGGCTAATGCTAAATAAAACAGCTAAATGTTCTCAAATATCTATCATCTCTTTCTGTTGGCTAACTAACATAAGTTACGTAACATCGGTAGTCAAAACTGATAAAGGATTCGCAAAATATAAAAACGAATAAAATATTTAACGCTGATCTTAGCTAGCAATTCTCCTATCTAGCTTTTTTCCCTTTCTCTTTTTTTGTATCCGCGGCGTCGTCATTCAGACCGGATGCGGCCAACTAGAAAAGAAAGAAAGATAAGCCAATCATGACATATCATCAGTGCGCGGGACTTAGCATTTTGAAACACAGAAGCCAATCAGAGAACAAAACAAGACAGAGCGATTAAGTTCCACTAGAGAGGAAGACGCGAAGCGAGAGGATTTTTTTTTGTATATGAGACTTTCGAATTACGTGAGGCCTGATCGAATAATAGTTTCGTAATGTTTAGACTATTACAAATGTACTGCCATAAGTGGATGCACGTGGCATTCCGGCCACTTTGAGAAAACTACATAGTTGTGCCAGTTGTTCACACGCGTATCTGCCCTCTCATTGGCTAGAATGGTCCCACCCGATCTCGCGTGCCTTCATGAAAACATGCATTTCAATTGTTAGTTCGGTCATCTTGTCAATATAATATATAATCTTTGATTCCACTAGTCTCTGCCGAGTGGCCATGTCTAGATGGGATAAAACTTTTGTCAAATTGGCGTCCAAAGTCGTTTTCTTGCATTTTAGCGAACCCGTTTTTTAACGTAGAGTGCCAGGTCGCAGTTGTAAATGAGAACTTGTTCTCAACTGGCCTACCTGGTTAAATAAAGGTGGGAAAAAAACGAATTATCCCAACCTGCTGCGTAAATTCTCCTAAACCTGCTATGAAAAGTTTTGACAAAAGCTGTATCCCTTCTAGACAAACCCCTACCGAGCCCCCAACAACAGCTGAAAAGCACTAAGTCTTGAATCTTGCATCGTTTTATATATCAACTCATACACCCTGTACCATGGAATTGGTGCTAGAGGTCGGCCGATTTCAAGTTTTCATAACAATCGGTAATCTGCATTTTTGGACTCCGATTATGGCTGATTACATTGCATTCCAAGAGGAAACTGCGTGGCAGGCTGACCACCTGTTATGCGAGTGCAGCAAGGAGCCAAGGTAAGTTGCTAGGTAGCATTAAACTTTTCTTGTAAAAAAACAATCAATCTTCACATAATCACTAGTTAACTACACATGGTTGATGATATTTAACTAGCTTGTCCTGTGTTGCATATAATCAATGTGGTGCCTGTTAATTTATCATCAAATCACAGCCTACTTCGCCAAACGGGGGATGATTTAAGCGCATTCGCGAAAAAAGCACAATCGTTGCACCAATGTACCTAACCATAAACATCAATGCTTTTCTTAAAATCAATACACATAAGTATATTTTTTTCAAACCTACATATTTAGTTAAAAGAAATTCATGTTAGCAGGCAATATTAACTGGGGAAATTGTCACTTCTCTTGCGTTCATTGCATGCAGAGTCAGGGTATATGCAACAGTTTGGGCCGCCTGGCTCGTTGAACTAATTTATCATAATTATGTAAAATTCTGGCATAACATTGAAGGTTGTGCAATGTAACAGCAATATTTAGACTTAGGGTTGCCGCCCGTTTGATAAAATATGGAACGGTTCCGTATTTCACTGAAATAATAAACATTTTGTTTTCGAAATGATAGTTTCCGGATTTGACCATATTAATGACCAACGGCTCATATTTCTGTGTTTTACTATACACTGCTCAAAAAAATAAAGAGAACACTAAAATAACACATCCTAGATCTGAATGAATGAAATAATCTTATTAAATGCTTTTTTCTTTACATAGTTGAATGGCTGACAACAAAATCATACAAAAATAATCAATGGAAATCCAATTTATCAACCCATGGAGGTCTGGATTTGGAGTCACACTCAAAATTAAAGTGGAAAACCACACTACAGGCTGATCCAACTTTCATGTAATGTCCTTAAAACAAGTCAAAATGAGGCTCAGTAGTGTGTGTGGCCTCCACGTGCCCGTATGACCTCCCTACAACGCCTGGGCATGCTCCTGATGAGGTGGAGGATGGTCTCCTGAGGGATCTCCTCCCAGACCTGGACTAAAGCATCCGCCAACTCCTGGACAGTCTGTGGTGCAACGTGGCGTTGGTGGATGGAGCGAGACATGATGTCCCAGATGTGCTCAATTGGATTCAGGTCTGGGGAACGGGCGGGCCAGTCCATAGCATCAATGCCTTCCTCTCGCAGGAACTACTGACACACTCCAGCCACATGAGGTCTAGCATTGTCTTGCATTAGGAGGAACCCAGGGCCAACCGCACCAGCATATGGTCTCACAAGGGGTCTGAGGATATCATCTCGGTACCTAATGGCAGTCAGGCTACCTCTGGCGAGCACATGGAGGGCTGTGCGGCCCCCCAAAGAAATGCCACCCCACACCATGACTGACCCACCGCCAAACCGGTCATGCTGGAGGATGTTGCAGGCAGCAGAACGTTCTCCACGGCATCTCCAGACTCTGTCACGTCTGTCACATGTGCTCAGTGTGAACCTGCTTTCATCTGTGAAGAGCATAGGGCGCCAGTGGCGAATTTGCCAATCTTGGTGTTCTCTGGCAAATGCCAAACGTCCTGCACGGTGGTGGGTTATAAGCACAACCCCCACCTGTGGACGTCGGGCCCCCTACCACCCCTTGGAGTCTGTTTCTGACCGTTTGAGCAGACACATGTACATTTGTGGCCTGCTGGAGGTCATTTTGCAGGGCTCTGGCAGTGCTCCTCCTGCTCCTCCTTGCACAAAGGCGGAGGTAGCAGTCCTGCTGCTGGGTTGTTGCCCTCCTACGGCCTCCTCCACGTCTCCTGATGTACTGGCCTGTCTCCTGGTAGCACCTCCATGCTCTGGACACTACGCTGACAGACACAGCAAACCTTCTTGCCACAGCTCGCATTGATGTGCCATCCTGGATGAGCTGCACTACCTGAGCCACTTGTGTGGGTTGTAGACTCCGTCTCATGCTACCACTAGAGTGAAAGCACCGCCAGCATTCAAAAGTGACCAAAACATCAGCCAGGAAGCATAGGAACTGAAGTGGTCTGTGGTCACCACCTGCAGAACCACTCCTTTATTGGGGGTGTCTTGCTAATTAACCTATAATTTACACCTGTTGTCTATTCCATTTGCACAACAGCATGTGAAATTTATTGTCAATCAGTGTTGCTTCCTAAGTGGACAGTTTGATTTCACAGAAGTGTGATTGACTTGGAGTTACATTGTGTTGTTTAAGTGTTCTCTTTATTTTTTTGAGCAGTGTATTTAAGTCTGATTTGATAGAGCAGTCTGACTGAGCGGTGGTAGGCGGCAGCAGGCTCGTAAGCATTCATTCAAACTTTACTGCGTTTGCCAGCAGCTCTTAGCAATGCTTGCTTCACAGCGCTGTATATGACTTCTAGCCTATCAACTCCTGAGATTAGGCTGGCAATACTAAAGTGCCTATTAGAACAATCAATAGTCAAAGGTATATGAAATACAAATCGTATAGAGAGAAATAGTCGACGTGTCATAATTCCTATAATAACTACACCCTAAAACTTCTTAACTGGGACTATTGAAGAACTGGGAATATTGAAGCACCAGCTTTCATATGTTCTCATGTTCTGAGCAAAGAACTTAAACGTTAGCTTTTTTTACATGGCACATATTGCACTTTTACTTTCTTCTCCAACACTGTTTTTGCATTATTTAAACCAAATTGAGCATGTTTCATTATTTATGTATTATATTAAAAGTTAAAATAAGTTCATTGTTCATTCAGTATTGTTGTAATTGTCATTATTACAAATATATACCAAAAAAAGCAGATACCGATTTATCTGCTTTTTTTGGTCCTCCAATCGGTATCGGCATTAAATTCATAATCGGTCAACCTCTAATTGGTATATAAAAAAACTCTTACCAACTATTTTGATATCTGTATGGCACGGCTGTCAACATCCTGGTCCTCAAATTAAACTGGTATACTTTCCTATTTATGTTATTTTTATTCCTCTGACAGTCTTGATCCTTTATATTGGGCAGACAGACCAGTTCCCTACCTCCTCCCACTGCCACCTGGGGTAATGCTGTAACCAATTGGATGTACTCTTGGATTGAGCAGACCTTCCCGTACAATTCTGATGACTCCATGAAGGACATAACGCTACCATTACAATGTAATTTAAGAACAAAATACCCTTTTCAAACATCTTTCCCATAAATACAGGTATTTTATCAACCAGCACATTTGAGTTCAGCCATAATATTTGTTCTACCTTTTCAGGTTGATGAAATTTAAATTGTAGCCAGCTCTGCAATACTTCTTTCAAAGTATCATTTTCAATTACCGGGACTATTTACATTGCCCCCCCCCCCCCCTTTGTTTTTACACTGCTGCTGTTTATTATCTATGCATATTCACTTTACCCCTACTTACATGTACAAATTACCTCGACTAACCTGTACCCCTGCACATTGACTCAGTACCGGTACCCCCTGTATATAGCCTCATTATTGTTATTTTGTAACTTTTTTCCCCACTTTTTGTTTATTTAGTAAATATCTTAACTCTTTTCTTAACTGCATTGATGGTTAAGGGCTTGTAAGTAAGCATTTCACGGTAAGGTACCCCCCTCTAAGGACGCCACATGGCGTCCTACCTGGGCTCGTACTTGGTTGATCGGGGTGCAGGCGGTGGAACTCAGTGATGAGTTCACTACTGTAAGGATCACGGTGTTTGCCATCAGACAGGGGAAGACCAGTGACAAAGTGCAGGGATATGTGGGATGATGAGGAACAGGAATCGGTTGAAGGAGACCAGCCAGAGCTTGCAGAGGAGTTTTATTCATGCAGGCGTCGACAAATGCGGAGACGTCGGGGACCATGGTAGGCCACCAAAAGCGTTGTCGCACAACAGGCCAGGGTCCAACGAGAGCCCGGGTTGCAAGCAAGCCTGAGGGAGTGTGCCCACTCCAGGACCGATAGGCAGAAAGCGTCAGGAACAAACATCCGGTTATCTGCCCCCTCCCCCCGGGGTCTGGTTGGGAACGCTGTGCCTCACAGACCTGATTCTCTATTCCCCAGCTGAGTGCCGCCAGGATAGTCTTGGGGTCCAAGGGAGTAGCCACGGGGCTATAGCGGTGTGAAAGTGCATCCGGTTTGACATTCTTGGATCCCGGGTGGTAGGAGAGGGAAAAGTTAAACCCACCTAGCTTGCCTGGAACTGGGACGCTTGGCGGTACGGAGATATTCCAGGTTCTTGTGATCAGTCCACACAATGAAAGGGTGTTCCGCCCCCTCCAACCAGTGCCTCCACTCCTCCAATGCCATCTTCACCGCGAGAAGCTCACGATTCCCCACATCGTAATTCCTCTCCGTGTCGTTAAGAAGATGGGAGAAGGCGGCGCAGGGATGCAGCTTGAGGTCCAGGGCATAACGCTGGGACAGAACAGCCCCCACTCCGACATCCGAAGTGTCGGCCTCCACCACGAACTGACAGGATGTGTCAGGATGAACTAATATGGGATCTGTGGTGAAGTGGTGCTTGAGGTCCCGGAACGCTCGGTCAGCAGCTGGGGACCACGTGAACGAACCTTGTTAGAGGAGAGCAGACGGGGGAAGCCAGGGCGCTGTAACCCCGGATTAAGCAGCATTTTTATTTTTTTGGAAAAACCCAGGAAGAGTTGCAGCTGCACTCTGGACGTAGGTTGGTGCCAATCCACCACCACTCATCTTTCCGTGAGCAATCGGTACATTCCCAGCAGCGATGATGTAACTGAGAAAGGGGATGGTGGAGTGATGGAATTCGTACTTTTCCACGTACACAAAAAGCTGGTTCTCCAGGAGGCGCTGGAGGACCTGTCGGACGTGGATCACGTGTTCTTGGGCTGAACGGGAGAAAACGAGGATATCGTCGAGGTAGACAAACCTGTTCAACATGTCATGGAGAACATCATTAACCAGAGCCTTGGAACACAGCTGAAGCGTTGGTTAGACCAAATGGCATGACCAGATATTGTTAGTGAAGGCTGGCCGTGTTAAAGGCAGTCTTCCACTCGTCCCCTTTCTGTATCCGCACCACGTGGTAGGCATTCCGCAGGTCCAACTTGGAGAAAATGGTGGCCCCCTGGAGCGGCTCGAAGGCCAAGGCGATGAGTGGTAGCGGGTAGCGGTTCTTAACCATGATGTCATTGTGGCCCCGGTAGTCAATGCATGGGCGCAGGGTTTTGTCCTTCTCCACAAAGAACCCTGCACTGGTGGGGGAGGCAGAAGGACAGATACACCCTGCAGCCAGGGAGTCCTCGATGTAGGTCTCCATTGCCTTGGTCTCCGGACACGATAGTGAATACAGTCGTCCCCGGGGTGGTGTGGTGCCCGGGAGAAGGTCGATCCCGCAGTCATAGAGTCGGTGCGGAGGAAGCGAAGTGGCCCGGGCCTTATTGAAAACGTCCCGGAGGTCCTGGTACTCTGAGGGAATGGCGGAGAGGTCCAGGGCAACTTCCAAGCCCACAGGAAGAAGTCCCGGGGCAGGCTGCGCCAACTTCAGGCAATGGGCGTGGCAGAATGGACTCCAGCCCATGATGGCACCAGCAGTCCAGTCAATGAGGGGATTGTGTCGCGGAAGCCAAGAGAATCCCAATACCACGGGAACCTGAGGAGACATAATAAGCATGAATTGGATAGCCTCGCTGTGATTCCCTGACACTTGTAGGTTGATGGGAGTGGTGTTGTGGGTGACCCTGCCTATAGAGCACCCGCCCAGCGCTCTAATGTCCATTCGAATGGAGAGGGGCTGAGTGGGAATGCCCAGCATAAATTAAAAAAAAATTAATCGGGCCCCAGAGTCAATGATTACCCGGAGAGATTTCGACTGGCTCCCCTACAGCAGGATGGCATGGAGAGGGATGCGAGTAAAGGGAGAGGGAAAGTTCTCCGTATGGCCCACCAGAGTACTCGCCCCTACTGGTGAGCCTGGTCTTTTAGTGGACACGCCATCTTCGAGCAGTCCAAGGGGAAGGAGGAGGGCCGCAGCTCGAAGATGAGGGAACACTGAGCGAGAAGTTCCCGACTCTCCAGCGAAGCGTTCCGAAGGAGGTAAGCGGGGCTCTTGGAAGCCGGGGTGGCAGGGAGACGCGTTGCTGACAGCCAGATTACTGAGGGGCTGAGAGGTTACCGTTGTGGTAGGCTACCTAACAGACAACCCGCAGAATTGCTCCAGCAATGTGTCCAACGTGCGGTCATGGCGTTTGACCAAGGTCTGGAAACCTTCCATAAGGCCACGAAGCAACTCCTTGTGCCTTCCAAGGGTGGCTCCGGAGGAGACGGTGTTGCGGAGCTGTTCCGAGTCTGCTGTGTCAGTCATGGCCAGTTTGTACTATCAGACCTCAGGATAAGACCCAGATGCAGACAGTTCGAAACAACAAATGTTTATTTACGAAACAGGGGGCAGGCAAACGACAGGTCAAGGGCAGACAGAGGTCAGTAATCCAGGGCAGATTCCGTAAGGTATAGAACGGCAGGCAGGCTCAGGGTAGGCAGGGGTCAGTAATCCAGGGCAGTGTCGAGGTACAGAACGGCAGGCAGGATCAGGGCAGGCAGAATGGTCAAAACCAGGAGAACTAGAAAATAGAACTAACTGGAGTACGGGGGGAAAAAACGCTAGTAGGCATGACAAGACGAACTGGCAACAGAAACAGAGAACACAGGTATAAATGCACCAGGGATAATGGGGAAGATGGATGACACCTGGAGGGGGGTGGAGACAAGCACAAAGACAGGTGAAACAGATCAGGGTGTGACAGGCACGTGACATCAAATCAAATTTTGTTTGTCTCTAGCCTTTCTAGTGAGGGTGATCAGGCTCCACCAGAAAGTCAGAACTGTCATTCAACACCATTAAGTATTTTCTTTCCCTTTTCTTTCCCTGTACTTCAGACTACTTATTTAAAAACATTTCCATCATTCTGCTTACCCGGTTTACATTGGGTTTTTCAGTACCCTTCTTATCAGGAGAATTTACATGGGTAACCACCACTAACAAATATTCATAAATGGTGTGTTGCGTGAGCTGGTGTGTGGTAAAACGTAGTGCAAAAACAAACAAATGACCAGGCCTTACTTAATTGGGAGCTTCCTTTACAGCCGGATCCAGGTACCTTTATACTTTATAAAACTGCAGAATTTCAGTAACTGCTCTCCCAAGACAACAGCCTCGGGAAACATTTCAAAGAGAGAGATAGGGACACCCCATCCTCTCCTGGAAGAGAAAGTGTACATTTTGTTAGTATTCACTATGCTAAATCGGCAAAACAAGAGTTTTAATTACAGACAAAACAATACATAACTTCTGGGAGCCCACTGTCCTCCCTCCACTCATCCCAATGTTTATGTAGCCTGTACTACACTTACACATGGAGACATTCCTCTCGCCACCGAGTCTAACGATTTACTCCCGTACATGACTGGTCTCTCTTTTTTCCCCATGATTTTGTGTCACCACCCCAATACAAAATTGGTCATTTTAGGTTTGGTAACCCCAATGCTGTCGCTTGACAGAATTGCTTTATCAAAACTCCACAAACAATTAGTCACAATATTAACTCCACTCTAATTTCTTGTGAGGACCCCTCCTTCCTTTAGTCAATTCTATAAAGCTATTTCAGAATAGTGTCTCACGTGATTAAACAAAAATAAAACGTTCTCCTCCAGAACTTGTAGGCAACCTTTATCATCATCCACATTCCCACTCAATGTTTTATTTTTAAGCAGATATTTTCAGATATCTCCTATTCTCCACCATATGCATTTCCTTCCTTTGTCCTTCTACATGGACTACTTCTCTACAACCTTTCGTATTAGTACACAAGCATGATAATTTATCCATACACACACACTCTACTGCCTCACGGCAGTACACTTACGGATCTCGCAGGGGAACACCCCCACTAGAGACCTATCCTACACTGTAAGTTAGCTATTTATCTAGGGACCTATCCTACATAGAACCTACCCTACACTGTAAGTTAGCTATTTATCTAGGGACCTATCCTACATAGAACCTACCCTACACTGTTAGTTAGCTATTTATCTAGGGACCTATCCTACATAGAACCTACCCTACACTGTAAGTTAGCTATTTATCTAGGGACCTATCCTAACGGAACCTACCTTATATTTATACCCTTCTATTAGGCGAAGTCTCCTCCTTGCACATCTAGACAGCCAATACATCTTTGTTGCTAGGCAGGAACTTAGGTGTGTGTAATAAAAACTCCATCTGACCTGGGCCCAAATTCCTCACTAATCCACAGCTATCCAACCAGGTGATTGCCTTTTCCCTCACTCATTAACTTTCCAGACCCCTAGTTTTTATCCACCCTTCATTGACCCCACCATATACATGTAATCATTAACTTCTAGTATAGCAAGTATTTCAAGCTAGAATCCAACAATACATATGCAGCATTTATTAAGAACCTGTGAGTATGACCTTTCAAGAAGCACTTGGTTACAGTTCATTTTAAAACCCTAACTAAACCATTAAATGCACATGGTCAATCCTGATTATCCATTTTCTGAGTGAGCAGTCTGCAACGTGATGTTAATCGCAGAAATCACCACAATATACACACAAGCCGATGAAACAGGGCCAAGATTCTAACATACATTCATATAGCTACCCTCTAACACTATCCCTCCTCCCTATACATGATGCACTGCACAGCATAACTCTAGCTAGACTTGTCTAGACTAGTCCATATCATAAAGATTTCCAACACTATTCCACCATCTTTGCTGTAGGAGTGAGGGATGGTATACAGATCAGTCTTCATGCTTATGGTTAACAATATTTAACTAAGTCAAGATGACCACTCATTGCAACAATTCAATGTATTATATGATTAACTGGTCTTTGCAGTCAAAAAGCACTCAAGTTATAACCTAATCAATTAGGAATGAGATTCAGAACTCAGTGTAAGCCTATAAGTATATGGTGTACTGTAAACTATACACACAACCTACGAGACTGAAAATAATATGCAGTTAACTTGCTAATAAAAGGAACTCGACAGCTTAAAAACATCAACATACTCATCAGATGGAATGTCATACATGACTAACAATACAGCCACCCATGCCCACATTGACTCATTCACACCTATTTGGTCAAAATGTGTCCATTCAAAATCCATTCAGTAACTATTTTCTCAACTCCAAAACCATTAGTGGAGACAATTCTGACCTCAAACCCGATTTGGATTATGTCAAGTAGAAATAAACATACATTTGTTTAAATAGCCTGCCTTTTTGGAAGAATTCTCCACCCTGCTTTAACAATGGAGGAATTAATTGAGCTTTTACTTTTAGTGTGTTGCTTGTTTTATCTTTAATTGATTAGTGTACTTATCACTTAGAATAAATGTAATACTGTATGTAAGTAAGCTGATATGATATTTCATACTTATTTGATGATATGTTACAGTTCTCTTGACCCTGGCAGCAGAGGTCAGTGGAGTGTAGTATGGCTGTAGCAAGGTGGTTGGAAACAAAGGCAGCTCTGTTTGGTGCAGCAGAAGGTTCTGACCATAGAGATATAAACTAATGTTGTTATTCTCACTCTACGGTTCTGACTCTATACGACCTCAGCTGTTGAGGTGGAGCAGCCAAAGGCCAATATGCGGTTTCTACAGACACTTGTTGGTTGCTTTGCTTCCTATAGGAGTTGGGCCTCTGTCCTCAGCCGTCCACTATAAGCTTCCGGTCACAATCCCCCTGGGTTTTGTCTGTCTGCCTGTCAGACAAAGGTCTGAACTGGAGTAATGGAGCGGGTGGGAGAGCCCGCCCTCTCAGAGGATGAGGAGGCAGAGCGATTGGTCACCTCTCGCTGCAGCTCCTCCACCCTCTTCTGAAGCTCTGCCCGCTTTGCCAGCAGCTCCTTGTAGCGCTGGTGAACAGGCTCCTGGGAATAAGGTAGACAAACGGTAATGGTCAACACTAGAACATAACTATGCTATAACAAGCATACAAACAGCCATTTATATGAATGGAAATGTACATTTACCAGTGGAGGCTGCTAAGGGGAGGAAGGGTCATAATAATGGCTGGAACGGAACAAATGGCATCAAACACAAGGAAACCATGCGTTTGATGTATTTGATACCATTCCACCCATTCCGCTCGAGCCATTACCACGAGCCCGTCCTCCCCAATTAAGGTGCCACCAACCTCCTGTGACATTTACTCATACTAATTATACCAGATAGCATAAATATTACTACCATTAACTTCATTACTCCTGCTATGAAAGTGAGGTAGTTTGCCCAGACCTGCGGCCTCATGCGAGGGTTCCAGCGGATGTAGTAGCCCACCCAGAGCTCCAGGTGGCGCATGCTGACCACTGGGAACAGCACATGGTTGGAATAGTTGACATACAGAGGGTTGGTGAACTCCTCTGGCTGGCTGTTGATGTAGGCCCACAGGGAAACGGTCTTCTTGGGCAGCTCCTGCAGAACAATACAATGTATGACATGTGGGTGTTAATATAAGCAAATCAAATATATCCCTTAGCATATTCCTATTAGCACTGTTAAACAACTGTGTATGAAATGTTATCCATGACAGACCATATTTAATTTTGTTTCACATTTCTGCATTGAACTCCACGCGTTTGGCGTCAATCTAACGCCATTGTTGGCACTCTCACCTCCTTCACCCTCTGCTGTTCACTATTACACATGAACGTCCCAAACAGGCAGCTGTACAGGTGGTCCAGGATGGTGATCAGGAAGTATTCGTTGAACTCAAAGGCTGCAGGAAACTTAAGACGACAACAACAGTTAATTTACAATTCACCCGTAATAAACACAATCCAAGGGGACGTTTGTAAAACATGACCGTGTACCTTTTACTAGGGCCCAGAGCTTTTCCTGGTTAGGTCATGTGGTTAGAAAACTCAGGGCCCTAACCCATCAGCACCAAACAGTAATGTCACTCACCTGACGGGTCATCTGCCACACACAGTCTAAGAACTGCAGGAAGACAGGCGAGCGGTCTGCGTCTGTGTGGTTCTTATCCCCATGACCGATCCTCTGGAAGGAGAAGAACAGGAAGTCATGTGACCATAATGGCTGAACAAGAAACAGGAAAGGGTGAAGTTGTGCCATGGGCCATGGTTGACCCATGTGACCCGAGTCAGGAAATGATGTAGCCATCCGGAGTTTTAAACCACTTCAACTTCTCTTACCACATTAGAATTCCAAAGCATTTCCTAAATGTGGCCCAAGTATTGAGGCTTGGTATAAGGAACACAACACAGTGAGAGGGAGTAAAGGCTTATTTACCAGCTGGAAGCGGTGGCCGAAGCTCAGCCACTCTTTCTCCAGCAGCACCTGGAAGCCGCGGATGGTGCGATAGTGTCCGTCCAGCATCAGCATGGCCAGGGAGGTGAGCTGGGCAGTACGGTCCCACCCATCGCTGCAGTGAACCACCACTGACGTCTTCCCTGACTCCACCTTGTCAGCAATACGCAGCGCCCCAGCCAGGATCAGCTACGCAGGGCACAGACAGACAGGTTAACATGGGCTGGGACAGCATCCAAGACACACCTTCTCCCCATTTTCTGCCTCCACTCTCTTTAACTCTTTCTGTACAAAACAGATAATCTCAACCTTGATTTATTTTCTCTCCCATCTGTCCTCACCTTGATGTGTTCCAGCCAATGAGTGGACTCGAGGTTGGAGAACCAATGGGACTCCTCGATGTTGGGATAGACTACCTCCTTCAGCTTGCGCAGTGACTCCCTCATCACGTGGATGTTGTGGATGTCCAAGAACACCAATTCTGCATTCTGATAGGCATCCTCACTCTCATAGCCACCCCCTTTCATCTGAGGACAACACAGAGAATGTAGTCATCTCTTGTAATTTAATATTGTTACAGGTTTTTCCATTTATGTTTCAGAGTGGCGATGCTGTTAAGCAGCCGGTGAAGATACTGCGAGACACTGGGGAATCCCAGTCCTTCATTTTGTTTTGCCTTTGTCTGACACTTCAGCAACTGGGTATAGTGTGCAGCACAAGGCATGGAGATGGGTTGCATGGAAGCTCCTTTGTATAATGTGGAACTCGAGTCTGATCTTATTTCTGGTTCTGCTGTCGGTGTGAGGCCTAGACTACCAGTGAAAGGGGTCTCATTCATTTTGGGAAACGATTTGGCTGGAGAGAAGGTTGTGCTAAATCCTGTGTTTTGTCTTGTATTTAATTGTTGACAGCCAGTAGACGCCATGTTTATATTGGAAAAGGCGACACATAAGTAGCAATGCATTTAAGTGAAATTAAAGTCGTTTTCCTTTGGTGGTGAACAAACTTGTCCAACAAAAATATAGGATATATTTGTTGTCATAAGAAAGGTGTTACAGGTTTTGGTTTTTCCATTTATGTTTTGAGGTTGGACTTTTTGCTACGTATAGCACGTTAGTACGTAGGGTGCGCCGATTGGCGTCATCTCGTTAGTCAGTATGTGTTACACATGTGCTGGTTGCCATCTCGTTAGTGGGAAGGTGTTTCACCTGTGCTGGCCAAGTGTTCCAGTTGTCTTGAGAGATGTGGAGGTTCAACTCCTTTAAGTTGGTGCGCCCTATTTGATTAAAAAAAAAAAATAAAAAAACATTCCTTTGTCTGATCTTCCCTGTTTTCGTTTCACTCAACGTTTTGCTTTGTTTCCTGTCTAAGTTTGGTGTGGGTTTTAATTTTGTTTCCCTGTTCTTGGGCAAATTTAGTGGGCACTCATGGTGAGTGTCTTTAAGTTCCAGTTTTTGTTGCTAGTCAACTTTCAGTGGACAATGCCATGAGTGTCTTTCAGAACCCCTCTTAAGTCCCGTGTGGCTCAGTTGGTAGAGCATGGTGTTTGCAACGCCAGGGTTGTGGGTTCAATTCCCATGGGGGACCAGTACGGAGAAAAAAAATGTATGCATTCACTACTGTAAGTCGCTCTGGATAAGAGCGTCTGCTAAATGACTAAAAATGTAAAATGTAAATGTTAAAACCCCACCCGTTTTGTTTTGGTTGTTGTCAGTGACTTTGTTATTTTCTTTTTGGGGTTTTCTTGCTGGAGAACATTCCCATATACCCTGAACGATAGTGAATAGTTTTCATACTTACAGAAGATCTGTGAGGGGAGATCAACATCAATTCCACAGAAAATAACGCTATCGGTTGAGCATTGAACTGTATTGGCATTGAATATGGGAAACGCACTTTGCACTCAAATATTATTATTACTAATAACATACCTTGTTGGCAGCAGCATTGACGCTAGGCCTGGCATCGAAGATGAAGAGCTTGTGGGACTGAGCGTTGGCATCCATGATGGTCTGGAGGTACTTCTCATCGTCTTTGCTGCGCTTGCCGTTGACTCCGACCATGGGCTGACTACAGCGGATCACTGTGGCCTGGCTCTCTGGGTGAATCCATGACAGCACCTGCACCGCACACAGCAGAGGCATTGGCATGGACAGGACCACAACACTGGACCACAAGTACTACATCAAGGTACTACTACAGAGGTACCGCAGACAGTGTAAAGTGTAAATATTAACTCACAGGTATCCTGCCCTTGGCTCTGAAGGCAGCCACTCTCTTCAACTCCTCGTCTGGGATGTTAACAGGCACCACCAGGGTTGATGGGTAAGTGTCACACAGCTCGTAGTGATCATTCACTTTAGTTATCCTCCAGCTCTCGTTGGGTAAGCCCTACACACACCCCACCACAAGTGTATAAACAGCTTATAACCAGAGCCCAGATTTTCAGAATCTTTTAAATACCTGTCTTTTGTATTCCGCTTGAGCATCATACACTTTCCAGCCATTTTCAGGATAGACCTGCCCATACTCAAAGGCAAAGATTGTCTGTGGATGATAGACAAAAAAATAGTCAAGTCAGTCGGGTCTGTACATACAGCACACAGTAACAGACCAGGGGTAGCAGAGACCTAGTGACTCACTCACCAGACCATTAGAAACAGGAAAGGCAAATTTCATCAGGATTTCGAAAATGGACTTTCTGAGTGAATCCTCCATCTGCTTGTGTGCAAACCGCAGATTACGGATATCCTGAGGAGACCGGTCACTGTAACCACTCATTTACACTCAGAGAAAGAAGTACACTAGTGCAGTGATTGGAGTCACGTTTAAACAGATTTATCTGAATCAATCATGGTAATTTCATCAGGGCACAAGAGTATAAGAAAAATGCTTGTTCTCTTTGAGAGCATCATAGATGATATATTAGGACAAACATCAGGTAAGGGACGTTCCAGGCATTTTTGTGGTGGTCACTGCTCACCTTGCAGACAAGCCCGTAGGAGACCTCACCACGGCTAGATGCACCTCCTATCTTCTCCACTCGGCTCACTACCCCCAGGGGCAAGTCCAGCACAAACGCTGGTTCCTAGGAGACATAAAGGAAATAAGAAAAACAATGATTTGACATCCTGAAGGGTGGAATGGAGACAGATGGAAAGCTATGATGACTGTTATATCAGTAGTCTAACAAAAGCCTACATACCCTGTCTGTGCATTTGAAAAACAATCTGTAGTTGGTGACAGTCAATGTCCCTCTCAGTGCACCGATGTAAGGACAGATGTAGGTGACATCTTTGGCTGTTAGAAAGTTTAAGCAGGTCATTACATTAAACTCATAATAACCAATAGCTGGCCACAAAAGGGGGGTGACATACCCATGTCTTGCACACTTTCTTTTGGTAGTAACTGTGGTTCTTCTTTTGAATCCCTGAGCCCCTGTATATAAAACAAGAGTCCATTGATAGGTAAAACATACAGAGTAGCCAATTGCAAATAGAAGTAGATTATTTTAATTAAAATGCCAACACAAATCTTTAAGGGAAGAGGGATTGAAGAATATACCTTGGCAACCGCTTTAGGTCTGCCCTGAAATCAATAGAAGAAAAGCAAGAGGGACAAAGGCAGACATGTTTTAGATGTTACTGCTACATTAGTAGACCTAAATCTACGTAAAGTTGTAGGTGAAGAGCCATGTACCAACCCATACCTCTGGGGAAAACTCTGTTGAGATGGACACATTGTCAGAAGACATTGCAAAGGTGGGCTTGGCAGCGTGAGTGGACTGGTCAGAACGAGAGGTGGAGGTACTGTGAAGAGAATGGCAGAATACATGTTCTATATCTTAGGATACTGAGCAAAAATATTTGACCTAGCCCAGGGGACTGGAGAACATATTCACTGTCTGTTACAGACCCTCTGTTTTTCAGTCCCCTGGGCTACTTAAGTTTGCCCCCAGACTAGATGGCTGTGGAATCTGCCATTGTGTCTAGCTAACTACACCGAACAAAAATAAAAACGCAACATTAAATGTTGGTCCCATGTTTCATGAGCTGACATAAAAGATCCCAGAAATGTTCCATATGCACAACTTATTTAGCACAAATGTGTTTACATCCCTGTTAGTGAGCATTTCTCCTTTGCCAAGATAATCCATCCACCTGACAGGTGTGGCATATCAAGAAGCTGATTAAACAGCATGATCATTACACAGGTGCACCGTATGCTGCGAACAATAAAAAGCCACTCAAATGTGTAGTTATCACAACACAAGAGATGTCTCAATTGGCATGCTGACTGCAGGAATGTCCACCAGAGCTGTTGTGAGAATTGAATGTTCATTGCTCTACCATAAGCCACCTCTAATGTAATTTTAGAGAATTTGGCAGTATGTCCAACCAGCCTCAACCGCAGATCACACGTAACCACACCAGCCCAGGACCACCACATGCAGTTCGGCGTCGTAACCGACTTCAGTTGGCAAATGCTCACCTTCGATGGCCACTGGAGGAGAGGTGTGCTCTTCATGGATGAATCCCGGTTTCAACTGTACCGAGCAGTTTGCTGATGTCAAAGTTGTGAACAGAGTGCCCCGTGGTGGTGGGGTTATGGTATGGGCAGGCATAAGCTACGGACAACAAACACAATTGCATTTTATCGATGGCAATTTGAATGCAGAGATACCATGACGAGATCCTGAAGCCCATTGTCGTGCCATTAATCCGCCGCCTTCACCTCATGTTTGAGCATGATAATGCACGGCCCCATGTCGCAAGGATTTGAACACAATTCCTGGTAGCTGAAAATGGCACAGTTCTTCCATGGCCTACATACTCACCAGAAATGTCACCCATTGAGCATGTTTGGGATGCTCTGGATCAACGTGCACGACAGCGTGTTCCAGTTCCCGCCATTATCCAGCAACTTCGCACAGCCGTTGAAGAGTGGGACAACATTCCACAGGCCATAATCAACAGCCTGATCAATTCTGCGAAGGAGATGTCACTCTGCATGAGGCACATGGTCACACCAGATACTGACTGGTTTTCTGATCCACGTCCCTACCTTTTTAAGGTATCTGTGAACAACAGATGCATATCTGTATTCCCAGGCATGTGAAATCCATAGATTAGGGCCTAATGAATTTATTTCAATTGACTGATTTCCTTATATGAACTAGAAAATCTTTGAAATTGTTACATTTATATTTTTGTTCAGTATAGTTAGTACTACTAGTAGAAAATAAGTCTACTTTCCAGTGGTGGAAAAAGTACCGAATTGTTATACTTGAGAAAAAGTAAAGATACCTTTTTAATAGAAAATTACTCAAGTAAAAGTGAGTCACCCAGTAAAATACTACTTGAGTAAGTATTTGGTTTTAAACATACTTAAAGTATCAAAAGTAAATAATTGCTAAAATATACTTAAGTAAGTAAAAAGTAAATCACTTCAAATTCCCTATATATTAAAAAAAAAGGCACCATTTTATTTCTTTACAGATCGCCAGGGGCACACCAACAATTTACAAACTAAGCATTTGTGTTTAGTGAGTCCGCCAGATCAGATGCAATAGGGATGACCAGGTATGTTCTTGATAATGCGTGATTGGACCATTTGTCCTGCTAGCCATTCAAAATGTAACAAGTACTTTTGGGTGTCATGGAAAATGTATGAGTAAAAAGTATATTGTTTTCTTTAGGGATGTAGTAAGGTAAAAATTGTCAAATATAAATAGTAAAGTACAGACCCCCCCAAAAACTACATAAGTAAAAATACTTTAAAGTACTACTTAAGTAGGGGAGAGCAAGGTAAATTGTCACTGTTCATACCTCCAACACTAGAGGCGCTATCTCAAATCAAATAGCTACTTTGTGTGACCATGTTCTATGGTGAACTTCCTGTTCACGAGTCTCATCTGTCCATTGATGGACTCAACTATGCCAAAGAAAATGGCATAATTATGCTGTCATTCCCACCCCATTGCTCTCATCGGCTTCAACCCTTAGACAGGTCTGTCTATGAGCCGCTAAATAGGCACATCAACACCACGTGTGGTGCCTGGATGAGGAACAATCCCGGGAAGACTGCCACAATCCAAGGAATGTCATAAATTGACAATCGCCTATCCTCTGGCTGCAACCCCCTTGAACATTCAGAACCCTACCAGGACCAACCCTGCCACGCCCCAGCAACATTCCAGCCCTGCCAGGCCCCAGCACCAACCTGACAGGCCCCAGCACCATTCCAGCCCTGCCCAGTTCTTACGCTAGCACCAGCTCACCCTTGCCCAGCAATGCCATTGCTGACAGCGGACTAACAACTCTAGGGGACATCTGGCCATATCCAAAAGCTGGCCCCCGAAAACCAGCTTGCAAAGGAAGGAAACGGCACAAAACAGCAATTCTAACTGACACACCAGTGAAGCAGGCACTAGAAATGGAAAAGAATAAGGCACAATCTAGCAAAAGGCTGTTTCTGAAGAAAGGGAGGCAAGGAGAGGGGAGGAGTCACAATCTGGATCTGCAAAAAACAAGGCATCTCAAAAAATACATCGTAGAAGAGTCATCATCAGATGAAGAGGAGTGCTTCTGCCTCATCTGTGTGGATAAATTTTCAAACAGCCTTCCAAAGGAGACTTGGGTGAAGTGTGTGAGATGCAACAAATAGGCCCATTATGCTTACACCTCAGGCCAGGCAATTTGTGTGCTAGAACTGTGACTCTGAAGATGAGTCTGATTAATCAGATACAGATGTATGACGTATAGGCTGTTACAAAACTGTGCAATAGTGTTTAAACACCACTTCTGTTAAGACTTAACATTTAAGCAAGTTATCTGCAGCATTCCATTCCAACAATTACGTGGATCTATGTGCATGCCAGAGAACGTTTGATTTGTAAAGTGGTCGTGCCACTTAATCTGTGTTCTGACAGAATTCTTTTGATTTGAAAAGGCATGATTTGCCAGATTCTCTAGGCATGATTGTTTTTATTT
This sequence comes from Salmo salar, assembly GCF_965601325.2. NCBI lineage: Eukaryota > Metazoa > Chordata > Actinopteri > Salmoniformes > Salmonidae > Salmo > Salmo salar. Next base: position 85,833,053 of record NC_138303.1, on the reverse strand, counting down.
AGAATTATTTAATGAAGTTGAATTTGGTTTTGAATGTGAAATTAAAATCAATATTCATAATGTGTTCTTATTTGTTGATAATCCAATGTGACAATTTACCCGTTGATGGGGCAAATTGACACAAGTGCACACTATTTAACGGTCTACAACTCCGTACTGAAATAAGATATGAAGATGTAATGAATACAAAATATGTGCCCAAGACTTCCTCCTTTCATTTGGTATGACATTTATACCATTGTGATGCATTGTGCCCAGTAAATGTTAGAAAGTGTGACAACATACCTCGCTCTCCCCTACTTTACACCACTGCTTTCTTGAGCAAACTGTTAAATTACCTTCTTGAGCTGCCTCCCATAGCGACTTTTGTAACCCTAATCCCAGTAAGGTTCAGCTAATACTTCAACATCTTTCATTGAATTACAGTCGTATAATGACATACAGTATCTTCACTATCGAGAATGTTTCGACGCATTTTAGATGGCGATAGGTAGCCTAGTCAGTTATACAAGCCCCTGTCAATCGACAGCACAGGGAACTAGTTGAGCGAGCCCCACCTGGACAATGAATCAACACTCGGCTGCCTTGACGAGGATCGTTTCGAGCCTAGACTGTCGATGCTCCCGGTGTTCTCCATGGTAAATCTTGGTAAAGTTTAAGTATATGAATTATCAGGTTGAGGCGATAGGGAAGATATCTACATGCAACTGTTTTGATTCCGTCCTTGGTGAAAAGTAAATCCGAGGTACACACAGGAAGCTGCCATCTTTTCCCAGAGATCCCTGACCCTGTCCATAATAACGGGAGTGGTTTGTTTCACTTCTCGTTTGTTAGGAGCTATTTTTTAACAGTCCATCTATGGTTGGGGTTGCGCCCCCCGCCGCCATTACTGGTTATTACATGTAGCCCACCCCATCAACACTATCATCATTTTAAAGAGAAATATGGGTAGATATGGTGAAGATGAGGATTGAGAATGGACACGTACTCAACACATTGTGTGCAAAACATTTTTATTTGTGCACAGATATTAGGAACAAATATAAATATCCAGTGCATCATGTTAACATGTAGATTCAAGAATTCACAGAATTATCTATATTTTTGGTATTTGGAAATTGAAAAAGGCAAACAGACACATCAACATAAGAACTTAATATAGTTAGCTGTTACAAAAACCTAAATGCATATCGACCCCATGCCATTTCTACATGTCACACATTCAAAAAGCAATGTCCAAATCAGACCAGATTACACAAACTCTGAAAACAGTGTTTGGAGGGGATACGGGGGAGAAGAAACATGTTAAGAAAAATGTGTGCTATAAACTATTAAATTGATAACTTAAAAATATATATACAGTAGGCCTACATTATACATTCCAATCACCAACATTGTTTTATATATGCACAACACCACAAAGTATATATATTAACAATCGAGCAGTTTCTCATGTTGAAGGCAACCCAAACAAGGTAAGGCAAGCTTGTTACATTCTGTTTACAAACGGGTTGAAAATATGGTCCGTTACGGCATCCCGGCAAAATACATAGTGGGGGTGTGCTTACCGGTAAAACGTGAGCCTATCACAATTAATACAACATACCCCAAAAAAACTATAGGCTATTACAGAATTATTTAACATTACTGCATGTCGGCCACATCAAATTGAGGGTGCACAGTGCACTGTTGGGGTTTGGATGCTGAAATTATTTTGTGATTGGACGCATGTGCGCGGGTAGCCTACAGATGGAAACATCATGACTGGTTGTGTTCATGCCACATTAAACGGCATAGGCGGCGTGCCATAAGGCCAGGGGAAGTTTCCCTAAAGTAAATTGAATTAATTTGCCGAAATTATATGGCCTAATTAGCTTAATCCTGTCTATACATAAATAAAATCATTGAAAATAGTACATTTGGACAGTGCAGGCTGCAAATACCAAAATCGATGATTGAGTTACTACTGTCAGTGAAAAGCAGAGACCTAACCAGGCATATCGCAATATTTAAAAATACATTCGCTGAAAAACTGTTTGGAAAGCAAATGGCTATTGCTGTAAAGAGATGACAATGAAAATATCTGTATTTTATTTATCAAAATTCGTATGCTACTGTTCGCTCAATTAAGTTACCTTATTGGCACCAGCGGAGAACATCGGCCATATCCCCATAGGTGTGTGCATATTCACTGTCTTTGTAATTGGGTCAGTGCCACTTTTAGTGTTTATTGATCTGTTTGTCAGTGTTAGCAGAGTAGGCTACCCTGTACTTTATGTAGGTTTAAAAAATGCTTGCGCGCACCTGGGTGTTCCATACTGGTAAAAATGTTAATCTACGTTCACCCCTGGTTTACAATGTACATGGTTCTACCTGATAACCCTCAATACCTACCTTTAAAGATTCACACAAACTTCAAATATCATTGTGAGAAACTCAAGGCAAAGGAAAAATTATAATTTGTAAAATGAGTTAATAACCGTCATAATATTCTTCTCTCCAATTCTATGTATTTAATCATTTTCTGTGTCCCCCTGCTGTCTGCATTGTGTTTCACACCTACTGCAATGTGAGAGAATTATCATTTAGATTGTTGTACAGAAATCAGCCACAACATACACAACATCCTGTAAAATAGGTGTCTTTGCAGGGGGAGGTAATAAAATAATGATTGAGCCACGAACCATTTTGGGAATGACATAATATAAAATCGAAATCACTTTGATGTAGGTGTTAGTTCTCCATGACTCCTGGCTGTCTTGCTGTGGCCTCGGGCTGGGCTGGAGGGCTACCATTGGTCTCATCATCCATTTCCTGCTCTGTCTGTCTGTCCTGTCCTCCCTGTTCCGTCTGTCCGTTCTGCTCAACCTGTAGCTGCTCAAACTCTGCATCTAGGTAGTCCAGAGAATCGTTGCCGGGCCACCGCTTAATGTTGAGCTTGTGAGAAACCCTACCCCACTGTTCTCTGTTGCTAGCCACGGTTTCATACAGCTCTGCCGACCTGGGGAACAGGTCCTGGAGGAGTCTGTAGGAGGAAAGCCGGGGGGAGTATAGTCAGACAAGCTAAGGAGGGTCCACTAATATGCATATACAACAAAAAACAGTTTTCATTGTCTGAGAACAATTACACCCATCATCTCCCAGATTTGGGTGTTAGGGATCAGTCAGAGGCTCACTTATAGATGGGCATGGCTATGTGCTCCATGAAGCTTGTCTGCAGCTCTGGGATGTAGGCCTTCTCCCTGTCCATCATCTCACTGGGACGGTTCCCCATAGCCTTCTCCTGCAGCCACAAGCACAGAGACACACTCTCACACAGAGGAAATCCCTGTACCACATGGAGACAGAAAACAATATGAGGCATACCATGTTGGGCATTCAATAAAAAAATCCATACATACCAGATCTCCTTGAGAAAAGAATTCCTTGTAAATAAGTCCCTGAAACAAAAACAGACATGCGTTTCATGTGAACATACTGCATGGAGGCCTACACCATCTTACTAAGACCAATAAAAGTGATCTAAATGTGATAAAGAAGGTGAGAACACAGTTGGTTTATTAAAGGATTGAGATCTGAGTGGGTTCTTACTGCGATCTTCCAGGTGGTCTTCCAGTCCTTGGTCTGGTCAGAGAGGTCACAGGAGGTCATGATCAGGCACAGTAGCAGGTTATGGTGCTGAGGGTCTTTGGTGTTGTAGCCCACTGGAAGACACAACAGACAGTATGATTTTAAAAAGAAATGGTAGAGAAGTGAAGTGCTACCTTTCATAAGACACTGAGACAGGATGTAGGGGGATAACTTACCGTCTGCCATTTTCTGCAGATCTTTCAGGATCCGTAGGTGATGAGCCAAGTCTGTGGCTAGGATGATGTCCCTCATCAGGTCAAGCATCCTCTGGTAGTCCTGGCAATCAAAAAAACAATGTGGAAACAGAGTCAAAATAGTACAACACCAACTAAAAAACCTTGAGAAAAGAGTATAGTCCTTACATTGCTTTTTGTTTTACCTTTCTAGATAACTTTTCAAAGATGTTGCAGCCCTGGGTGTTGAGTATGGCAATCGTCTGAGCAAAGTGGTGCCTCTGGAAATGAGAGCCAATTCAATGTCAGTGGTGAGGTTGCAATTATATTTCATATCCAGTCGAGGGCAGAAACAACCCAGTGCACCATCGAGCCATGGTTTTGCCTAGGGAAAACCTAGTCAGTTGCACAACTGAATGCATTCAACGTTAATTTGTCGTCCATATTTAACACAAACCCGCTGAATCAGAGAGGTGCAGGTGGCTGCCTTAATTGACATCCATGTCATCGGCTCCTAGGGATGAGGGACATGCATAATACCATTCTGATTCATTAAGTATTTGTGTTTACCTCCAGCACAGATCCCTCAGAACTATACAGGCCAGCCAACACAGATTTCTGGAAAAAAGAAGACAGAAGAGCTTGTTTGTGTAATACACTCTTCTGTGGCAGTTGGTATGATATACAGTGCATTCGGAAAGTATTCAGACTCCTTGACTTTTTCCACATTTTGTTATGTTACAGCCTTACTCTAAAATGGATTAACAAAAACAAGTATCCCTCAATCTACAAACAATACCCCATAATGACAAAGCAAAAACAGGTTTTTAGAAATGTTTGCAAATGTATTAAAAAGCACCTTTGGCAGGGATTACAGCTTCAAGTCTTCTTGTGTATGACACTGCAAGCTTGGCACACCTTTATTTGGGGAGTTTCTCCCATTCTTCTCTGCAGATCCTCAAGCTCTGTCAGGTTGGATGGGGAGGTTTGCTGCACAGCCATTTTCAGGTCTCGCAAGAGATGTTTGATCGGGATCAAGTCTAGGCTCTGGCTGGGCCACTCAAGGACTTTCATAGACTTGTCCCAAAGCCACTCCTGCATTGTCTTGGCTTTGTGCTTAGGGTCGTTGTCCTGTTGGAAGGTGAACTGGCTGCCTGTTGAGGCTAGGGTGTCCCAGATTAGACTAGGTTTGGTTTACAGGAGTATTTATGGTCCTGCGCCCAGATATCTAAGTGATTACTTTCCTCGTGTTAGGGATGCACACAATCACGGCACCAGCTCAGGTGTTGCTGATGTGTGCTTATACAGGTTCAGGAGTAATGCTGGGAAAGGTACTTTCTTGTATACTGGAGCCTCAGAATGGACTGAGTTGCCTCTGCCTATAAAAACAACGTCCTCTCTGGACAGCTTTAAAAATAAAGTAAAAATATGTTTGATGTTCTCTGTGCCCATATGAATAACCCCTATGATGTAACTGGAATGATGAGATAGATGTTCTTCTTTTATGTTTTTGTTTTATTATTTCACTGCCATACTGTGTTCCATCTTGTCTAGCCATCTTGTCTCAAGAGGACCACAATGGAAATAAGTCCCAGACTTTATTGTGTGTTATCCTCGATGATTTTATTCATGTGCATGTATGGCTTTTAAGTTTTATGTGTGCTTGTTTTTTAAAAGGGTCGAATTAATAAACTAAACTAAACTGAACATATGCCTCAGTATGAGGTCTTGAGTGCTCTGGAGCAGGGTTTTATCAAGGATCTCTCTATACTTCTCTGTTCATCTTTCCCTCGTTCCTAACTAGTCTCCCAGTCTCTGCCTCTGAAAAACATCCCCACAGCATGATGCTGCCACCACCATGCTTCACCGTAGGGATGGTGCCAGGTTTCCTCCAGATGTGACGCTTGGCACTCAGGAAAAATAGTTCAATCTTGGTTTCATCAGACCAGAGAATCTTGTTTCTCATGGTCTGAGAGTTGTTTATGGTGCCTTTTGGCAAACTCCAAGCGACCTGTCGCACATTTTACTGAGGAGTGGCTTCTGTTTGGCCGCTCTACCATAAAGGCCTGATTGGTGGAGTGCTGCAGAGATGGTTGTCCTTCTGGAAGGTTCTCCCATCTCCACAGAGGAACTCTGGAGCTCTGTCAGTGACCATCGGGTTCTTGGTCACCTCCTTGACCAAGGCCCTTCTCCCCCGATTGCTCTGTTTGGCCGGGCGGCCAGCTCTAGGAAGAGTCTTGGTGGTTCCGCACTTCTTCCATTTAAGAATGATGGAGGCTACTGTGTTCTTGGGGACCTTCAATGCTGCAGAAATGCTGTGCCTTGACACAATAATGTCTCGGGGCTCTACGGACAATTCCTTTGACCTCATGGCTCGGTTTTTGCTCTGACATGGCACTGTCAACTGTGGGGCCTTATATAGACAGGTGTGTGGCTTTCCAAATAATGTCCAATCAATTGAATTTACCACAGATGGACTCCAATCAAGTTGTAGAAACATCTCAATGATGATCAATGGAAACCGGATGCACCTGAGCAAAAGTTTCAGTCTCAAAGCAAAGGGTCTGAATACTGTAAATAAGGTATTCCTGTTTTTTATTTAGAATACATTTGCAAAAATGTCTAAACCTGTTTTCGCTTTGTCATTATGGGGTATTGTGTGTAGATTCAGGGAAAAAAATGGTTTAATACATTTTAGAATAAGGCTGTAACATAACAAAATGTGGATAAGGGGACGGGGTCTGAATTCTTTCCAAATGCACTGTAGATATACATACAGCATAGGAGTCTGTGTGTTTGTGGTATGTTGGATCTTACCGATGCCACCTGGAAGGAGTTGTTGGTCCCTCTGTGGTCCAAGTCATGACACATGCAGGACACAAAAAGAGCAAACATCTCGATATCCCTGAAACAAGAGAACGCTGCGGTGTGAGTTGAGGTGTTCATAAGTGTGTTTCACTTTGCTGTAGCAAAGTTTGTAAATGCTTATCTCTGTGTGTTCATACTCTAGGTAGTTGGAGAGCTCCAGGTTCTTGCAGAGGAGGTAGCAAAAATGAGAGACTGAGAATGCGTGCATCCAGTTGTGATATGGAGGATCCCTGTAGCCTCTCTTCACCATCAGACAAAACCTGGCCAGCGTGTGCATGTTGATCTTGTAGGTGTTTATGAAGCCCATGTCCTCAAACATGCTGATAATGGCCTGAAAACAGGAGGCGTGATTGAGAGACATGAGAAAAAAAGAAATTATACTACCAGTGTATTTCTCCAAGAATGTGTGTTGATTGTCTCACCGTGGGTGTGCTGTCGTCTGACAGGGAGCGAGGTGTGTAGGTGAAGCTGGAGAAGCTGGGGTAGATTTCCCCTACAGGCTGGATTCCCACAGTCAGTAGCCGGGTCACTTCCTCCTCTGACACCTGACAGACAGGGTCAAAGGTCAGGACATTAACTGCCAAATATAACAAACTGACTGGATCTGCATTCATAGGTTGAAGAGATTAGTTGAATAGGTTGAAGAAGAGCTCTTATTGGATGCTTTACCATCATGTGGTACTTCATCATCTCATTGGCCAGCTGACTCCTAAACTGGGCTTCGTCGACCCTCTTATACAGGAGGGACTGGGGGAGGAACAGACAGCACAGGAGTCATTCATCATGATGACAACATTGATTAACACTAAGGTGTCATCAACAATCTATCAATATCCTTACTCTATAGAAAAAAAATCAGGTAATAATCAGTTATAAGGTCTATAGGATATGCAAAGGGGATGCCTGTGCACTCACATGAGCGATGCTGATGCCACAGTATATGGAGAAGGCTGTGGCCAAGTCCTCATCCAGGCGGGTGAACCATGGTCCATTAGTCTTGTTGACCAGCTCAGCCACCCCAATCACTTCTGAACCCACAGAGAAAGTGAGAGAGAGGGAGCAAGAGAAAGATGATAGATGTATGTGTATAGATATAGATCAGAAATAGGGAGAGGGGGAAATGGAGAGAGAAAGACAAAGAGAGACAGAGACAGACCTCCATGTTCGTCCTTTATGGGGAAGCAGAGGATGTTGCGTGTCCTGAAACCTGTGCTGTCGTCCACGGCGCGGTAGAAGAGAGGGTGGGAGTAGGCATCTGTGATGTTGAGGATCTTCCCTGTGGTGGCCACATGGCCTGCTATGCCCTGGTCAGCAGGGATACGCAGCTCTGTCTGAGAGAGAAGAAAAAGGCAATTATACTATGAAAATAACATCCATTTACAATAAAATGTTATCTTATACTAAACTTAAAGTCTGTTGATTAGGGCTTTGATGTGAGTGAGTTTAGGATAAAGACCCACTTCCTCATTGATAACCACTCCTCCATCAAACACCTTGGCAACCAGCTCATGACTGACACTGTCCAACAGGAACACAGAACAACTGGAGGAGAGAAAGATGGGTCATATTAATCAGTGATACTAAGGCTGTGCTCGAATACCCATACTAACATACTGTATACTACATACTAATTGAGTATATATACAGTCGTGGCCAAAAGTTTGGAGAATGACACAAATATTAATTTCCACAAAGTTTGCTGCTTCAATGTCTTCAGATATTTTTGTCAGATGTTACTATGGAATACTGAAGTATAATTACAAGCAGTTCATAAGTGTCAAAGGCTTGTATTGACAATTACATGAAGTTGATGCAAAGAGTCAATATTTGCAGTGTTGACCCTTATTTTTCAAGACCTCTGCAATCTGCCCTGGCATGCTGTCAATTAACTTCTGGGCCACATCCTGACTGATGGCAGCCCATTCTTGCATAATCAATGCTTGGAGTTTGTCAGAATTTGTGGGTTTTTGTTTGTCCACCCGCCTCTTGAGGAATGACCACAAGTTTTCAATGGGATTAAGGTCTGGGGAGTTTCCTGGCCATGGACCCAAAATATCTATGTTTTGTTCCCCGAGCCACTTAGTTATCACTTTTGCCTTATGGCAAGGTGCTCCATCATGCCGGAAAAGGCATTGTTAATCACCAAACTGTTCCTGGATGGTTGGGAGAAGTTGCTCTCGGAGGATGTGTTGGTACCATTCTTTATTCGTGGCTGTGTTCTTAGGCAAAATTGTGAGTGAGCCCACTCCCTTGGCTGAGAAGCAACCCACACATGAATGGTCTCAGGATGCTTTACTGTTGGCATGACACAGGACTGATGGTAGCGCTCACCTTGTCTTCTCCGGACAAGATTTTTTCTGGATGCCCCAAACAATGCCCCAAACACCTTTTGCAGAATATCAGTCTGTCCCTGATGTTTTTCCTGGAGAGAAGTGGCTTCTTTGCTGCCCTTCTTGACACCAGGCCATCCTCCAAAAGTCTTCGCCTCACTGTGCATGCAGATGCACTCACACCTGCCTGCTGTCATTCCTGAGCAAGCTCTGTACTGGTGGTGCCCCGATCCCGCAGCTGAATCAACTTTAGGAGACGGTCCTGGCACTTGCTGGACTTTCTTGGGCACCCTGAAGCCTTCTTCACAACAATTGAACCACTCTCCTTGAACTTCTTGATGATCCGATAAATGGTTGATTTAGGTGCAATCTTACTGGCAGCAATATCCTTGCCTGTGAAGCCCTTTTTGTGCAAAGAAATGACGACGGCATGTGTTTCCTTGCAGGTAACCATGGCTGACAGAGGAAGAACAATGATTCCATGCACCACCCTCCTTTTGAAGCTTCTAGTCTGTTATTTGAACTCAATCAGCATGACAGAGTGATCTCCAGCCTTGTCCTCGTCAACACTCACACCTGTGTTAACGAGAGAATCACTGACATGATGTCAGCTGGTCCTTTTGTGGCAGGGCTGAAATGCAGTGGAAATGTTTTTGGGGAATTCAGTTCATTTGCATGGCAAAGAGGGACTTTGCAATTAATTGCAATTCATCTGATCACTCTTCATAACATTCTGGAGTATATGCAAATTGCCATCATACAAACTGAGGCAGCAGACTTTGTGAAAATGTATATTTGTGTAATTCTCAAAACTTTTGGAACGACTGTACTATATACTATTAGATCATTTTAGTATACTGTAAGCGAACGGTATCGTTTTAGTTGAGCGTACTAGAGCTTCGCCTGTCTACCAGAAGTTGATGCTGTTGCTATGCAACCTGCTGCTAGCTTGTTAGCATAACAAATTACTAACTAAACATTTTATGATTTTGGTTGTGTGTGTAAATTCAATCTGGAGTGCCAGAGTGCGCTCTAGGCGTTCGTAAGTCTAGAGTGTTGTCAGATTGTCCATTCGTAAATTCAGAGCGTTTCGCTTTTGTAGCGTTCAATGGCAGTCAAGCACCCAAGCTAACTGGCTAACGTTGGCTAACTACTTCCAGACACAAATGAGAACACCTCACTCTGACCATTTTACTCACCCTCGCACAGCTGGTTAAGCTGTTTTCATGTTATCCAGAGCGTTGGTGACTGTAACTATACTGCTGGCAACAATATAAATATATATATATATATATATATATATATATATATATATATATATATATATATATATATATATATATCTTTAAATTCTTATTTACAATGACTGCCTTAATTACGCTTTTTTTGCCAATGTTTACTGACACCGGCCATATTCAACGGGAGTTGAGCGTTCGTAAATTCATCACTTATTCTGCGGGAGAGTGCTCTGAAATCTGAGTAGATAGCCAGAATTAACACTGTCCATTGAAACGCACAATGACTCTACCACTTAGCTAAAAATGATGTAAATAATCAAGTCAATAAACATTGAGTGGTTAGTTAGATAGCATATATTTAATATACTGCCTGGCAAGTTCGATGTATTAGTAGCCAACTAATGTTAGGTAACTGGCTAACATACCGGTACATTCTGCTATAATGCTATGCGGTTGGTAAGGATAGCATAGCTAACAAATTGTCAGCCAACATAACGTGTAATGTAACTTGTTTGAAAAATCATTACTTTATTACATTGCTCAACATTTTCTTAACATCTGTCATAATTAGTTAAAGCAATGAATTTGTATCCGCTCTGTCCGACTTCTTTGCTTCGGCTGCATATTTTCCGCCATTTTCTTCAAATCTGAAAACGTTGTGAAGCCACGCCCATTTTCTGAAGAATTGTATTATTGACCCTAAAGCACGGAAATAGTGTCCAGTGCATGTATACTTCGTATTTTGGTGAATTTAGTACGACATCCGGGAACTTTGGCATACTAACTATATCCATACTATGACCTATAAGCATACTATATACTCAATTCATGTCACAAATAGTGCGGTTAGTATGAGTATTCGAACACAGCTTTAGGCTTTTGTTACAATGCTTGTGATAGCCTTATGGTAATACAGTACTTACATTTCTGCACTGGTGAGACTCCGTGCTTCTGCAATGATCTCTTTTAGCAGGACTGATACATCATCTGGAGACCGAGATATATAAATGTTGTTATAACAGCAAAAAATGATGCCCCACTGTACCACTAAAACAAGGATAATAGGTAAAGTATGATACTTACCCAGGTGTGTGAAAAGGTTTTTGGCGACCTGAAGCAGTGCCTATATGAACACAGACAGAATACAGAATACATTTTGCAGACGCTCTTATCCAGAGCGACTTCACGCAGTCTTTTTTTTTCTTCGTACTGGCCCCCCGTGGGAATCAAACCCACAACCCTGGCGTTGCAAACACCATGCTGGCGTTGCAAACACCATGCTCTACCAACTGAGACACAGGAAACAGTTGAGAAGACTAGAAGTGTATTTGTGGGCTAGCTAAAGATTCTCACCAAGTTAGGGATCGTGATGGACAAAGGGCAGTTACTCCGAGCAAGGCTCAGTAAATTGGGTGGTCAGTCCCTCAAAGTACTACTGAATTACTACATAAAACCTTGTCGCGCAGTAGTGACTATGTAGAGACTTGTAGGGATTGTGAAGTGAATGTGTAGTTTATGCACTACTCAAGATACACAAGTAGAGTTGTGTACTTTTCAGTAGGAAACAGTAGTGTTTCCAGTAGTAATCAGGTAGATTTTTACTACTTGATGTTCTTGGCCTAAGCAAGTCTCTTCTTCTTATTGGTGTCCTTTAGTAGTGGTTTCTTTTCAGCAATTCGACAATGAAGGCCTGATTCACGCAGTCTCCTCTGAACAGTTGATCTTGAGATGTCTGTTACTTGAACTCTGTGAAGCATTTATTTGGGCTGCAATTTCTGAGGCGGGTAACTCTAATGAACTTATCCTCTGCAGCAGAGGTAACTCTGGGTCTTCCTTTCCTGTGGCAGTCCTCATGAGAGCCAGTTTCATCATAGTGTTTGATGTTTTTTGCTACTGTACTTGAATAAACTTTCTTTAGTTCTTGAAATTTTCTGGATTGACTGACCTTCATGACTGTAATTTATCTTTGCTTATTTGTGCTGTTCTTGCCATAATATGGACCGTAATAGGGCTATCTTCTGTATACCATCCCTACCTTGTCACAACATAACTGATTGTCTCAAACACATTAAGAAGGAAAGAAATTCCACAAATTCACTTTTAACAAGGCACACCTGTTAATTGAAATGCATTCCAGGTGACTACTTCATAAAGCTGGTTGAGAGAATGCCAAGTGTGTGCAAAGCTGTCATTGAGGCAACGGGTGGCTACTTTGAAGAATCTCAAATAGAAAATATATTTTGATTATGTTTAGCACTTTTTTTGGTTACTACTATGTGTTATTTCATAGTTTTGATATCTCCACTATTATTCTACAATGTAGAAAATAGTAAAAATAAAGGAAAACCCTTGAATGAGTAGGTGTGTCCAAACTTTTGACTGGTACTGTAAATACTATGCATGCCAGTCTTTCTTGGCTAAGAGTTTAGGAGAGACTGACTGCATCACTTCTTTTTATAATAAACGTGTTAAAGTCCAAATTGTTTGCATAGTCAACTTACACACAGCTCTGACACACACTTACCCCACCAGACATGCCACCAGTGGTATTTTCACAGTCCCCAAATCCGGAACAAATTCAAGAAAGCGTACCATTATTGCATGGAACTTCCTTTTATCTCATATTGCTCAAAATGAACAGCAAACCTGATTTTAAACTGATGAAGCAACATCTCACGACACAATGCCTCTCCCCTATTTGACCTAGATATGTTTTGTGTATGTATTGATATGTAGGCTATGTGTATCGTTTTAAAATTCATGTAGTTCTGTCCTTGAGCTGCTCTTGTTTATTAATGTTCTGTATTATGTCATGTTCCATATTTTCTGTGAACTCCAGGAAAAGTAGCTGCTGCTTTCACAACAGCTAATGGGGATCCCAATAAAATTCCAAATACCCAAAAGTTCAGTAGTTACATAGTCATTAATGGGGAATTATGTAGTGATTTGGGAAGGAATAATGTAGTGTTCACCGGTAGTGAAATGTCCCAATTTCCTACATAAATCACTACTGGTTTACTACACATCTCAATAGCAATCAAGTAGTAAAACAGTACATTTTGTGCAGATCTTGTGTAGTAGTGATGAGTAGTAATTCAGTGGTACTTTTTCATGAGGGGAGCAGTCAGGTAGTGTCTCCTTACCTGGCATTCATACTTGAGTCTCTGTTCCTTTTGGAAGGCCAGTGTGCTGGTCAGTACTGAGGAAGTGTAGCAGAAACAGTGCTGCACTATGTGTTCATCCACCTCTGTGTGTCTGGAGAATGACAAGCACACACACATTTTACAGTAAGACACAAACCTATGCAGCTATGCATGCACACACGCATACACTCAGACAGAAGTTTGCATGCTTATGCTAACACACACAGCTCTATACCTGTCTGCTCCTTTTTTGTTGAAGGCACAGGCAAGAGCCACAACCTTGGTGGTGGCCCGACACTCAACAGGAACACACAGCATGGAGAGAACTTCAAATCCCAGAGTGCTGTTCAGCTGCTGGTGTTCTTCCTACAGTATCAGCCCAGAGAAGAGGGAAAAGGGGCAGAGATGTAGAGGACAGGACCATCAAACATATCCAAACGTACTACTGTTAACACTACAATACTGATCAGGGGACATTTCAGGGTTCTTACTTGAGTGACGTCTTGCAGGTAGATGCTCTTCCTCTTCTCCACAGCCTGACCAAGGTTGCCAAATGTCAGCTGGACCCCAGACAGACAGACAGAGTGAGGGTCAGGCAGACAGAGTGAGGGTCAGGCAGACAGAGTGAGGGTCAGACAGACAGAGTGAGGGTCAGACAGACAGAGTGACGGTCAGACAGACAGGGTGAGGGTCAGACAGACAAAGTGAGGGTCAGGCAGACAGAGTGAGGGTCAGGCAGACAGAGTGAGGGTCAGGGGCACAGGTGGTAATGTCATAGGGATAGAAGGGCTGTGTTGTATAACTTACAGGGAAACTGATCTCCGCCTTCAGAACCTTGTCTCCAACTACCTGAGGAATAACAAAGACATCTAACAAACTTGTTTTTGTTTGAATTTTTTGCACTTTTGCACATTTCAGAATATTGAATATTGTGTGTGTACATGTGTACCTGACAGAACAGCTGTTGGTTATCCTCTGATACCAGAAGTAAACAACAGCACAATGAATGAGTCTGCTCCTCCAGCTGTGACAACAACAATACAACCGATTCAGTCAAACAGTCACTCTGTGTATCAATCAAATGATCAACCAGCTTTTATAAATCAGTTTATTTCTGGTTCTGGACTCACATAACGGATTACTTTTAGTTGGAGGGTGGCAGCATCCAGGTCATACAACTCTCCTATAGTAGACAGTGAAAGAATCGACAAAGTCATTACACATAGTAATATATTCTTACCTACTATTATCCGATAGACTCGACAATGATGTGTCTATAGACGGCAGAATACACGTGCTGGCCCCATCGCACTATCATACCACAAAGCCTCAGGATCTGATGGTCCAGTACACTGTAGTCCACATCAGGTGTTGTCATCCTGGTCAGGGATAGATATGATTTCCTGTTGACCGCTAACCCCTGGGTGAGCCTTTGACCCTGCAGGGCCTGGACTCTCTTACAGGCTACGGTGACCTGTGAGGAAAATCAGAGTTGTACCAGCAGTAGGCCTGCTGTCTCAGAATGTGATCCTATTAAAGGACTGGTGGGTCTGGAGAAGGACACTTCAGACTCACATGTCTCTCCAGGACATCAAGGCTTTGTTCCTGAGCTTTAGTGGGCTGTGTACAGCAAACCTTTCAGAATAGAGAAGACACCGTGTAACATTCAGTCATATTAAAGTGATATCTTTGATAATGTAAGGCAGAGAGGTGAGAGGGTTATGAGGGCAGCAGGTAGCCTAGCAGTTAATAGCGTTAGGCCAGTAACAGAAAGGTTGCTGGTTCGAATCCCTGAGCCGACTAGGTGAAAAATCTATCTATGTGCCCTTGAGCAAGGCACTTAACCCTAGTCGCTAAATGTAAATGATGAGGAGCATGCTCACCAAGAGGAGGGCGTTAGTTACACCCTGGTCCAGGATTGGAATGATCAACACTGTGGTGGAGGTGCAGAAGATGGATGGATGGGAAAAAGGATTGGGTAGAGAGGAGGAAAGTATTAGCCAGGAGGAGGACTGTGGACTGTTTTGAACTCTCTCGAATCTTTTAGAGTGTAGTTGCTGTTGCTTACCCTGCAACACAGCCAGATACACAAACACACACCTCGTTTGTCCTGCTGCAGTGGCTCTGTTAGTCTCTCTCTCTGTTGCTCCTGCAGTTCTGAGGAAGGAAGTCCTTCACACTGTACTCTCCTCTGCTGGACAACCACATCCCTTAGAAAGACAGAGATTGTATTGATTTAGGAACATTACAAACAATGTCACTAGAGGGAAAATGAAGACTGAATTATCACGGTCTGAAGTACAGGTCAGCTGGGCACCACATCAGCCCTGCCCATTACCTGAGTCTCCCGTCCTTTGGTAGCTCATGGGGTGGTTCTTCACACCACAAGCGTCCTGTCTCTGCATCTAATAGATAGACGTATACACTGTCCTATAATAGAGAGGGGGGGGGGGGGGGCAGCCTGTTAGAGGGGGGAGAAAATATGGTTGTAAAAAATTTTTTGTAACATTATTTGGTCTGTTTTGTGCCATTCACTCTGTTTCCTGTTTCTCTGTCTACCCTCCCCCTAGGGAGAATACAGTATGGTGCAGAATAGGATGGAGACAGACCATATACATATATCATGATGGAGACAGTAGATACACACCACTTCATAAAAGACAGTCTGGAGAGCCTCTCTGATGGCATCCTGCAGGGAAGAGGAGTCTGTGACTGAGGCCAGTTGGAGCAATGCATACTGGGAAATAAAATAAGGGGAAAGAATAATTAATACTGTGGTGACTTTGATGCACAGATACACAGAGAAGAAGGAGGAGGAGGAATGGGCTCTGGATGTTACTCACACAGAGCTGCCTCTCCAGTAGCTCATATTCACTGGAGACACATGCACTGTAGAGTACAGCCAGACCGACCAGTGACACTTACAACACACTCACCATTACATCAATCAATGCAGTATATTAGGCCTTATCTCAAAGGATTAGCTGGGTCAATTCTCTAACTGTCAAACTGTGACTGACAACCCAACACTCAGCCTCCAGAAATTGTAAGACAGAATATAAAGTAAATTAAAGTAGACTATGTTATTTTCATTGCATTACCAAAGGACATCCTGTGTTCCTTCATAATTTATCTAAATTATGGAAACTGGTTTTAATATTGTTTGATAGCTGTATTTTTTGCAATGACAACAGTTTAATGTTCACATGCACAGTGAATGCCCTGGAGAGGGTGCCTGTTTTATAGTGCCTTGTATCAGCTCGCGCACACATGTACACATGCTTACATACACACACTTGTCACACAGGCAACCTTCACTTGCCTTAGAGTAAATTACAAACAGGTCTGGAGAAACAACCTCATCATACACAGTGATACTCCTTAATCCCAGAAACCAGCGTGTGCTCAGTTAAACATCAAAAAACTAAAAACATTGTATTTAGGACAAATAATTCAATAAACCCTAAACCTCAACTACATCTTGTAATAAATCATTTGGAAATTAAGCAAGTTGAGGTGACGAAACTGCCTGCAGTAACCCTGGATTGTAAACTGTCATGGTCAAAACATGTTGATACAACAGTAGCTAAGATCCAGGAGAGGTCTGTCCATAATAAAGCGCTGTCCTGCCTTTTTAACAACACTATCAACAAGGCAGGTCCTACAGGCCCTAGTTTTGTCGCACCTGGACTACTGTTCAGTCGTGTGGTCAGGTGCCACACAGAGGGACTTAGGAAAATTACAGTTGGCTCACAACAGGGCAGCACAGCTGGCCCTTAAATGTACATGGAGAGCTAACATTATAATATGCATGTCAATCTCTCATGGCTCAAAGTGGAGGAGAGATTGACTTCATCGCTACTTGTTTGTGTAAGACGAGTTGACATGCTGAATGCACCGAGGTGTCTGTTTTAAACAACTAGCACACAGCTCGGACACCCATGCATACCCCACAAGACATGCCACCAGAGGTCCGTTCACAGTCCCCAAGTCCAGAACAGACTACGGGAGGTGCACAGTACTGCATAGAGCCATGACTACATGGAACTCTATTTCACATCAGGTAACTGATGCAAGCAGTAGAATCAAATTAGAAAAACCGATAAAAATACACCTTATGGAACAGTGGGGACTGTGAAGAGACACACACAGGTTCAGACACACATACACATGATAAGACACGCACTCTACACACACGTACACATGGATTTTGTATTGTAGATATGTGGTAGTAGAGCAGTGGCCTGAGGGAACACACTTAATGTGTTGTGAAAAGTGTTATGAAATGTAATGTCATGTAATATTTTAAATTGTATATAACTGCCTTAATGTTGCTGGACCCCAGGAGCTGCCTTGGCAGCAGCTACTGTAATGGTGATCCTTAATAAATACAAATACAAATACAAAAATGGCATCCCTTTTATAAAATGTGCTATGCTGATTGAGCTATGCTGCTGAACCTGATTCAGCAGTGCCTTGCTTGGCAACGTCTTTCAACACTATCACTTTTCTCAAGAGCCATTCAGAGGAGCAGAGCAAACATGACCTCGCCCTCTAGTGTCTGTGGAATGTACGTCATATAGGGTGTCTCAGGTAAATAACAGCACAGAAAGTAATAGTGTTCATGCTTGCATAGCAGCATCTGGTGTTTACCCTCTTTATCTTACAAGTGTGAGGAATTTCTGATACAAATGCTACTGACGTTGGAGTTATTTTACAGGCAGCAACACGTACCTGTGCACTCCTAAACATTGTGAATAAGGGAGGAAAACACACACACACACACACACAGATGCACACGCACACACCCAGGGTGAGTCAGACAAAGGTCATCTGAACCACCCCCAGCACCCATTGCGTGTGGAGTCATGTGTCTGCTGGTTGAATTGATCTATGCTAAAGTTCACAGTAACCTTATGGAGAATATAAGCACAAAGTAATCACATCACCTGGGATCAATAGGATTCCTGCTACGCTATATGGCAGGCCAATCTGCTTTACAATATAGTGCTGCTTTAACTCCTGAGCTGCCTCATCTGAGGTTATTAACATTTGACCTTTGACCTGGGGCTATGGCAGGCCAGCCTGAAGGTGACATCTGTCTTTGTCTGAGTTTGAGCAGAATTGAAAAGTCTCTCCTCTGTCATTTCATAAGCAATACTAAGAGTATCATTGCTGGCAAACACACTTCAAATCCTTTAAGAAAAAGATGGGCGAAAGGAAATCTCAACATAAGCCTGATCATATTTCTTGACTGCTGCAGCTAAAGCCAGAGTTGGCTTGTAAAGGTGTTGGATGAGAAAATTACTGAACAAGACCATGCAGGTGAGACCTACTGCAACAAATGAGTGAGCATTACCTTCCTGATTTTATACACACACACACACACACACACACACACACACACACACACACACACTCACACACACACCCACACCCACACATACACACACACACACACACACACACACACACACACACACACACACACACACACACACTCACACACACACCCACACATACACACACACACACACACACACACACACTCACACACACACCCACACATACACACACACACACACACACACACTCACACACACACCCACACATACACACACACACACACACACACACAGGCACGCACACACACACACACACACACACAGGCACGCACACACACAGCCACGCACACAAAGTAAATGAGTCCAGATTAGTGTTTATCTTTAGACAGTGTTCAGACTTTGTCCTATAAACAGTAGCGAGGTGTCTTGTAAGTTTGCTCCCATTAGTCTCCACTCTGGTGGAGGAATAGAGTTATATTGTATATAATAGGATTCATACATGTCTTCCTGCTTTGGCATCATTGGGCCTTTGTTCGCTGTATCTGCTTAATGTTTGGTACTGTGTGTATAGAAATGTACTGAAAATAGTCAGGAAGTTGTTCATGTGGGATGTGTGATGTAGGCTATGATACATAAATGAGACACACTGAAACAAGACTGGGACAGAAAACTAGGGCAGACATAGGGAGTGACAAAGAAGGGTCCTGCTTGTTAAAATTGACAAAGTTGGGGGAAGGAACGTGCATGTGAGAGACAGAGAGATCAGAGAGAAAAAGAATGAGAGAGAGCATTACGTACATAGCTATGATAACATCATTTCACAGTCATTTCAGTGCATTAAACCCATATCTGAACGCGTCATAAGGAAGATAAATAGGGGAAAATTCACAGTACCACCATCTGCCTACGTAGGCGACTAGCTTCTTAATCTCCTGGGAAGTTTTTGTAAACTCCATGTTTAGTTTAATACAGAGACCTCTTTCATCACATCAAGATAATGACAGTGGCACACAGACATGCCAAAACATCCACACCATCCTCACAGGAGTGTCAACACTATTACTCTGACCTGTATTCATTTGCTTGGCAGATACACTTATCTCTGGAGTCAAACATTTGTCTTTCAACCTTTACCTATGACAGGTAGCTCACTCACAATCTGCTATTTTCATCAGTTTATTACACATGGTGCTATCTGCTGCTAATATGTTACAGTGTATTAGGGGGTGTTCAGACCTTTTGGTTCAGCATTAAGCCATTGGAGGACTGCCTGAAAACACTGTGACTGAGCAATCTGAGGGGTTCATATAGAAATGTATAGTGCATTCGGAAACTATTCAGACACCTTGACTTCCCCCCCCCAAAAAAAATTACATTACAGCCGTATTCTAAAATGTATTCAATAAAAAATGTTCCACATCAATCTACACACAATACCCCATAATGACAAAGTGAAAACAGGTTTTTGAAATTTTGGCAAATGCATTAAGTATAAAAAAACAGAAATACCTTATATAGGTAAGTATTCAGACCCTTTGCTATGAGACTCGAAATTGTACTCAGGGGCATCCTGTTTCCATTGATCATCCTTGAGATGTTTCTACAAATTGATTGGAGTCTACCTGTGGTAAATTCAGTAGATTGGACATGATTTGGAAAGGCACACACCTGTTTATATAAGGTCCCACAGTTGACAGTGCATGTCAGAGCAAAAACCAAGCCATGAGGTCGATGGAATTGTCCGTAGAGCTCCGAGACAGGATTATGTCGAGGAACAGATCTGGGGAAGGGTACCAAAACATTTCTGCAGCAAGAACACAGTGGCCTCCATCATTCTTAAATGGAAGAAGTTTGGAACCACTAAGACTCTTCCTAGAGCTGGCCGCCCGGCCAAACAGAGCAATCGGGGGAGAAGGGCCTTGGTAAGGGAGGTGACCAAGAACCCGATGGTCACTCTGACAGAGCTCCAGAGTTCCTCTAGAAGGACACCCATCTCTGCAGCACTCCACCAATCAGGCCTTTATGGTAGAGCTTGGAGTTTGCCAAAAGGTGCCTAAAGGACTCTCAGCCCATAAACAAGATTCTCTGGTCTGATGAAACCAAGATTGAACACTTTGGCCTGAATGCCAAGTGTCACGTCTGGAGGAAACCTGGCACCATCCCTACTGTGAAGCATGGTGAGGGCAGCATCATGCTGTGGGGATGTTTTTTAGCAGCAAGGACTAGGAGACTAGTCAGGATTGAGGGAAAGCTGAACGTAGGAATGTAGAGAGAGATCCTTGATGAAAACCTGCTCCAGAGCGCTGAGGACCTTAGACTGGGGCGAAGGTTCACCTTCTAACAAGACAACGACCCTAAGCACACAGCCAAGTCAACATAGGAGTGGCTTCAGGACAAGTCTCTGAATGTCATTGAGTGGTCCAGCCAAAGCCCAGACTTGAACCCGATCAAACATCTCTGGAGAGACCTGAAAATGGCTGTGCAGTGACACACACCATCCAACCCGACAGAGCTTGAAAGGATCTGCAGAGAAGAATGGGAGAAACTCCCCAAATACAGGTGTGCCAAGCTTGTAGGGTCATACCCAAGAAGACTCTAGGCTGTAATCGCTGCCAAAGGTGCTTCAACAAAGTACTGAGTAAAGGGTCTGAATACTTATGTAAATGTGATATTTCAGTTGTTGTTTTTTATATAAATTTGCTAAAATAAAAATAAAAATGTTTTTTTGCTTTGTCATTATGGGGTATTGTGTGTAGTTTGATGAACATTATTATTTTTTTAATCAATTTTAGAATAAGGCTGTAAGGTAACAAAATGTGGAAAATATCAAGGGGTCTGAATACTTTCCGAATGCACGATTTGCCGGCACTCGACTTTGTCTCGGGCCTAACAACACCTGTGCCATTATATCCTCCGAACACAGCTTCTCTGGCATAATCACTTAAATATAGTATAGTAGTAAAAGTATAAGTAGCTTGTTTGAGTGGTTCTCAGCCTAATTCCATGTGAATAAGAGAGAAGATCGTAAGAGAATGTACCCTAGTACGGATGGATATAAATCAGTCATACTCCAGCTATGCAGATTTAGGAACTTCATCTAAACAGGAAAGTCTGAATCTATATAAACAATGTTGTCAAGGGCTTAATAGGATGACAGAAGAAAGATAAACACAGTGCCTCTCGCCCCCAGCCTCCACTGTAGTCAGACAAACACTGTTTGTTGGTATCATTAAACAACAGGTGGGTTAGATGCTAAATACCAAAGGTCTGAAGGATGGCCTGCTGATTCAGCTGTATATGAATCGCCCCAGATTGATTAGCAGCATGCTAGTTGTGGCCCAGAAATACCTTCCCTATTTTTACACAATTGCATGCGCACAGAGTGCGTCAGAGAGCTGACACTGACAGTAAAAAACACTGATTGAAGCCCTCACCCAAACTGTGCTTTGACAAGCTGCTCAACTGCCAACACCAGCCTTCCATCGGACCTGTCTCCATTTGCAAACAAGGCTCTGGAGGGTGTTAGTTAGAGCTGAGCATCACCCACATTAAGAGACACCCCACTGATAAGTGCTGTGGACAGACAGGAAATGCATCACAGAGTTCAGAGTCGTGCACCACTGTGGCATCACTAATGAGCAGACTCAACATGGGGTTCTATGGGCTTGACACTCAACAACATCCCTGATTATCTCTGAGGCTGAGCAGCCATTACACCCTGCAAAGACACAGGCCTGCCAGCCTGTCTGTCAGTTAGCATGGAAGACCAACTGAGACTGTCAGTCAGAGTACTCATGGGAGGATTACTGTGGACATAGACAGCTGTTACAGAGCTGAGTGGGGAGAAGGGAAGTCAATGATATGAGTTCTACACTCTCCCAAACAAAGATTAATCCATTGCTCTGTTGACTTTCTGAGAGACTTCAAAAGAGAATCAATACACATTTGCCTCAATACACATTTCAATTGATGATGTGGTTGGTGTCACTTTGCTTCTTGAAAGTCCTTTAACTTGAAAACTTGACTGCTGACATACAACATATTTTGGGACTGTATCAACAACAGACTAATGAAAAAAATACTAAAGGAATGTTTTGAGTGACTTTTCTCTTAAATATCAAGTCTAATGTGGGGTGGCCCTCATGTCGTTGCTGCTGTACTAAGCCTGCAGTTCTTCCTGGACAATGAGCTCTATCCTGTAGGAAGAGTAATTAAAAAAAAAAAAACTTAAAGATGCCGCTGACAGAGAGGGCTGCCTCACTTCTAGTTCTTAGGATACTTTGCAGTATTTAGGTTTTTTATATATTATTTCGAACATTTTTAGCCCAGAAAATGTTATGTGTTTTTACATACAGCCGGGAAGAACTATTGTAATATCAGAGTGACGGTAACTCACCAGCACTACCAGCATTACGACCAGGAATATGACTTTCTTGAAGCGGATCCTTTGTTCGCACCACCCAGGGCAATTGAACTGATTCCAGAGACTGAGCCAAAACAACGCCGGCGAATGAGAGGTACTCGGGGGCGGGCTTCTAACCCGATTATGGAGATGCGCAAACCACCCACCGCTTCCGAGTATATTACTCGCTGTTCAGTCCCTGGATAATAAAGTTGATGAGCTCAGGGCAAGGGTTTCTTTCCAGAGAGACATCAGGGATTGTAACATACTCTGTTTAACGGAAACATGGCTCTCTCGGGATATACTGTCGGAGTCTGTCCAGCCATCTGGATTCTCAGTTCATCGCGCCGACAGGAATAAACGTCTCTCTGGGAAGAAGAAGGGCGGGGGTGTATGTTTCATAATTAACGATTCATGGTGTAATTGTGATAACATACAGGAACTCAAGTCCTTTTGTTCACCTGACCTAGAATACCTCACAATCAAATGCCGACTGTATTATCTCCCAAGAGAATTCTCTTAGATTATAGTCACAGCCGTGTATATCCCCCCTCAAGCTAATACCACGACGGCCCTCAAGGAACTTCACTGGGCTTTATGCAAACTGGAAACCATATATCCTGAGGCTGCATTTAATTGTAGCTGAGGATTTTAACAAAGCAAATTTGAGAAAAAGGATGCCTAAATTCTATCAGCATATCGACTGTAGTACTCGCGCTGCTAAAACACTCAACCACTGTTACTCCAACTTCTGGGATGTGTACAAGGCCCTCCCTCGCCCTTCTTTTGGAAAATCTGACCACGACTCCATTTTGCTCTTCCCTTCCTATAGGAGGAAACTCAAACAGCAAGTACCCGTGCTAAGGACTGTTCAACGCTGGTCTGACCAATCGGAATCCACGCTTCAAGATTGTTTTGATCACGAGGACTGGGATATGTTCTGGGTAGCTTCCCGAGAATAATATTCACGAATACACTGAGACGGTGACTGAGTTTATCAGGAAGTGTATAGGAGATGTTGTAACCACTGTGACTATTAAAACCTAGCCTAACCAGAAACCATGGACAAATGGCAGCATTTGCGCCAAACCGCTTTTAACCATGGCAAGGTGACTGGGAATATGGCAGAATGCAAATAGAGTAGTCATTCCCTTCGCAAGGCAATCAAACAGGCAAAACGTCAGTATAGAGACAAAGTGGAGTCGCAATTCAACGGCCCAGACACGAGACGTACGTGGCAGGGTCTACAGACAATCATGGACTACAAAAGGAAAACCAGCAACATCGCGGACACCAACATCTTGCTTCCAGACAAGTTAAATTCTCTGATCAATCTCTACGCAGACGACACCATTCTGTATACTTCTGGCCCTTCTTTGGACACTGTGTTAATTAACCTCCAGACGAGCTTCAATGCCATACAACTCTCCTTCCGTGGCCTCCAACTGCTCTTAACCTGTTGGGGATAGGGGGCAGTATTTACACGGCCGGATAAAAAACGTACCCGATTTAATCTGGTTACTACTCCTGCCCAGTAACTAGAATATGCATATAATTATTGGCTTTGGATAGAAAACACCCTAAAGTTTCTAAAACTGTTTGAATGGTGTCTGTGAGTATAACAGAACTCATATGGCAGGCAAAAACCTGAGAAGATTCCTTACAGGAAGTGGCCTGTCTGACAAGTTGTTGTTCATCTTGGCTCTTTTTATTGAAGTCTGAGGATCTTTGCTGTAACGTGACACTTCCTACGGCTCCCATAGGCTCTCAGAACCCGGGAAAAAGCTGAATGACGTAATTCAAGGCCCAGGCTGAAACACACTAGCGCATTTGGCAAGTGCTCTATCAGAGGGCCTTTAGACTGAGGCTCGTGCATGAGGGGATAGCATGCTTTTACTTTCTCTCTCGTTGAATGTAAACAGGCTTTGCCGGTCGGAATATTATCGCTTTTTTACGTGAAAAGTGGCATAAAAATTGATTTTAAACAGCGGTTGACATGCTTCGAAGTACGGTAATGGAATATTTAGAATTTTTTTGTCACGAAATGCGCCATGCTCTTGAACGCACGAACAAAACGCCGCTATTTGGATATAACAATGGATTATTTGGGACCAAACCAACATTTGTTATTGAAGTAGAAGTCCTGGGAGTGCATTCTGACGAAGACAGCAAAGGTAATAACATTTTTCTTATAGTAAATCTGACTTTGGTGAATGCTAAACTTGCTGGGTGTCTAAATAGCTAGCCCTGTGATGCCGGGCTATCTACTGAGAATATTGCAAAATGTGCTTTCACCGAAAAGCTATTTTAAAATCGGACATATCGAGTGCATAGAGGAGTTCTGTATCTATAATTCTTAAAATATTTGTTGTGTTTTTTTTGTGAACGTTTATTGTGAGTAATTTAGTAAATTCCCCGGCAGTGTTCGGTGGGAATGCTAGTCACATGCTAGTCACATGCTAGTCACATGCTAATGTAAAAAGCTGGTTTTTGATATAAATATGAACTTGATTGAACAAAACATGCATGTATTGTATAACATAATGTCCTAGGGTTGTCATCTGATGAAGATCATCAAAGGTTAGTGCTGCATTTAGCTGTGGTTTGGGTTTATGTGACATATGCTAGCTTGAAAAATGGGTGTCTGATTATTTCTGGCTGGGTACTCTGCTGACATAATCTAATGTTTTGCTTTCGTTGTAAAGCATTTTTGAAATCGGACAGTGTGGTTAGATTAACGAGAGTCTTGTCTTTAAAATGGTGTAAAATAGTCATATGTTTGAAAAATTGAAGTTTTTGCATTTTGAGGTATTTGAATAACGCGCCACGGGATTACACTGGCTGTTGAGTAGGTGGGACGCAAGCGTCCCACCTAGCCCATAGAGGTTAAACACAAATTAGACTAAATGCATGCTATTCAACCGATCATTGCCCGCACCTGCCCGCCCATCCAGCATCACTACTCTGGACGGCTCTGACTTAGAATACGTGGATAACTACAAATACCTAGGTGTCTGGCTAGACTGTAAACTCTCCTTGCAGACTCACATTAAGCATCTCCAATCCAAAATTAAATCTAGAATCGGCTTCCTATTTCGCAACAAAGCATCCTTCACTCATGCTGCCAAACATACCCTCGTAAAACTGACCATCCTACCGATCCTCGACTTCGGCGATGTCATCTATAAAATAGCCTCCAACACTCTACTCAACAAACTGGATGCAGTCTATCCCAGTGCCATCCGTTTTGTCACCAAAGCCCCATACACTACCCACCACTGCGACCTATACGCTCTCGTTGGCTGGCCCTCGCTTCATACTCGTCGCCAAACCCACTGGCTACAGGTTATCTATAAGTCTCTGCTAGGTAAAGCCCCGCCTTATCTCAGCTCGCTGGTCACCATAGCAGCACCCACTCGTAGCACGCGATCCAGCAGGTATATCTCACTGGTCACCCCCAAAGCCAATTCCTCCTTTGGTCGGCTTTCCTTCCAGTTCTCTGCTGCCACTGACTGGAACGAACTGAAAAAATCACTGAAGCTGGAGATTCCCATCTCCCTCACTAGCTTTAAGCACCAGCTGTCAGAGCAGCTCACAGATCACTGCACCTGTTCATAGCCCATCTCTATACAGCCCATCTATCTACTTCATCCCCATACTGTATTTATTTATTTATTTATTTATTTTGCTCCTTTTGCACCCCAGTATCTCTACTTGCACATCCATCTTTTGCACATCTACCATTCCAGTGTTTAATTGCCATATTGTAATTACTTCACCACCATGGCCTATTTATTGCCTTAATTCCCTTATTTTACCTTATTTTACTCACTGTATATAGACTTTTTGTTTTCTTTTTTCTACTGTATTATTGACTGTATGTTTAGTTCATTCCATGTGTAACTCTGTGTTGTATGTGTCGAACTGCTATGCTTTATCTTGGCCAGGTCGCAGTTGCAAATGAGAACTTGTTCTCAACTAGCCTACCTGGTTAAATAAAGGTGCATTTTTTTATTTATTTAAAAACACCTTCTTTGCCCCTTTGAGGATAACACAGTGCCACTGTCGCAGCCCGCTACCAAGGACTGTGCGCTCTCCTTCTCCGTGGCCGAGGTGAGTAAGACATTTAAACTTGTTAACCCTTGCAAGGCTGCCGGCCCAGACGGCATCCCTAGCCGCGTCCTGTCTGGTGTGTTTACAGATATATTTACATCTGGATGGTGTGTTTACAGACATATTCAATCTCTCCCTATCGCAGTCTGATGTCCCCACATGCTTCAAAGATTGTTCCTGTACCCAAGAATACAACGGTAACTGAATTAAATTACTATTGCCCCGTAGCACTCACTTCTGTCATGATGAAGTGCTTTGAGAGGCTAGTTAAGGATCATATCACCTCCACCTTACCTGTCACCCTAAACCCGCTTCAATTTGCTTGATGGCAATTGCCATCACACTGCACACTGCCTTATCCCATCTGGACAAGAGGAATACCTATGTAAGAATGCTGTTCATTGACTATAGCTCAGCATTCAATACCATAGTACCCTCCAAGCTCATCATTAAGCTTGAGGCCCTGGGTCTGAACCCAACCCTGTGAAATTGGATGAGCTGCATCAAACACTCAAACTGGACAGTTTTATCTCAATCTCATCATTCAAAGACTCAATCATGGACACTCTTACTGACAGTTGGGGCTGCTTTGTGTGATGTATTGTTGTCTCTACCTTCTTGCCCTTTGTGCTGTTGTCTGTGCCCAATAATGTTTGTACCGTGTTTTGTGCTGCTACCATGTTGTGTTGTTACCATGTTGTTGTTATGTTATGTTGCTACCATGCTGTGTTGTCATGTGTTGCTGCCTTGCTATGTGGTTGTCTTAGGTCTCTCTTAATGTAGTGTTGTGTTGTCTCTCTTTTTTTTGTAAGTTTTTGAATATGCATTTTAAAAGAGAGACCATCATCAATCAAAATTCCAAGATATTTATATGAGGTTACAACCTCAATCTCCTTGCCCTGACAGGTAGTAATAGGTGAAAGGTTCAGAGGTCTATTTCTTGCTTTAGAAAACACCATTAGTTTAGTTTTGTCAGTATTGAGGATAAGCTTCAATTGACACAAGGTATGTTGAACAGTATAAAAAGCAGTTTGCAAGTTCTGGAAAGCTTTTGTAAGAGATGAGGCACAACCGTAAATAACAGTATCATCAGCATAAAAATGAAGTTGCGCATTTTAGACATTTTTGTCTAAATTATTTATATAAATAGTGAATAAGAGAGAACCAAGTACAGAGCCTTGGGGCACACCATTAAAGACAGACAATTTAACAGACCTAAGCCCATCAAATTGAGTGCACTGAGTTCTATCAGACAGATAGTTAACAAACCATGCAACTGCATGCTCTGAAAGACCTACACTCGACAATCTCTGCCTTAGTATAGCATGATCAACTGTATTAAAAGCCTTAGAGAGATCAATAAAAAGTGAGACACATACACCTTAGCCAAATACGTAAAAACCTTGAACATGCCTATATATAGACAAGGACCTGTCCTCCTGCAGCTTTGGAGCCTGTGATTTGTGTGAGGGTCCAACGAGAATTTTTTGTGAATCCTCCAACAATGAAAATAGCATGAGAGGGCCAAAGAAGGTCACTTGGCAGGGGATTCCAAAATAATAAATGTTCCCCTTCTGTCTGGCTTCCATCACAGGTGAGTGAAAATATGCAACATTATGTCAGTCCTGTGCAATGTTTCCACAATGTCTGTGTTGTTGGTCCATGTTCCACTGTTAACTTATAATTCATGCTACATTAACAGGTGTTTAGCGTGCTCTATCTCCCCCTTTCATCACATAAATACACAGACAAAGACACAGATACACACATATACACTCCACGTTGCCATCAGTAAAGCATGAACCATTTGACCAACCGGCACAGCCAACTAAACAGCGCAGCCAATCCAGAAGCATCTACAAATCAGCTGAGCATTGAAAATGTAAATACTTCCAACTCTGAACATGAGGGAACCATCTCAGTGACTTGCTCACTACTGCATGTCAAATGATTTCAGCTGAAACGTGACTGACAGCTGTCACTATGGTGTCCGATCATACAGTATCTCACAGACACATAAGCCAGTCCTATAGTTTTTAGAGTGCAGACACATGCAGTGGCGTAAAAGTACTTAAGTAAAAATACTTGAAAGAACTACTTAAGTAGTTGTTTTGTGGTATCTGTACTTTACTTTACTATTAATATATTTTTTACAACTTTTTGTTTTACTCCACTACATTCCTAAATAAATTAATATAAGTTTTACTCCATACATTTTCTATGACACCCAAAAGTACTTGTTACATTTTGAATGCTTAGCAGGACGGGACAATTGCCCAATCCACGCACTAATCAAGAGAACATCCCTGGTCATCCGTACAACCTCTGATCTGGCGGACTCACTAAACACAAATGCTTCGTTTGTAAATTATGTTTGAGTGTTGGAGAAAATCGTGCTGTCAGGTTTGCTTAATATAGGGAAATAATTTTTACTTTTACTTTTGATACTTAAGTATATTTTAGCAATTGCATGTACTTTTGATACTTAAGTATATTTCAAACCAAATACTTTTAGACTTTTACTCAAGTGGTATTTTACTGGGTGACTTTCACTTTTACTGGTTTGACAATGGGCACTTTTTCAGCTACTGGACACGTGGCAGGAGACAGTGTGAGGCTGGAACACTTTTTACTACTGTATGTCCTGGGGCTAGAAGAAGGAAGATAAGGGAAAGGAGAGCAGAGTCTTACCTGTACGGAGTTTGAATATGGCCCTCTCTCCTCCACCGGCGGGAACACCTGCCGTCCCCCTCCCCTGAAGAAGCGAAAGAGGGCAATAAGAACCCCCTGTAGCATACTGCCTACCTGTGTTTCTATAGCGCCCTCCTCTCCCTCTTTATCTCTTTCTTTATCTCTATGTTTCGTTTTCTATTTGTCTCTCTCTGTCTTTCAGCCACTAACCCTTCGTCTCTATCAGTCTCCT
This sequence comes from Salmo salar, assembly GCF_965601325.2. Lineage (NCBI taxonomy): Eukaryota > Metazoa > Chordata > Actinopteri > Salmoniformes > Salmonidae > Salmo > Salmo salar. The sequence continues at coordinate 85,802,888 of NC_138303.1, read as the reverse complement.
TGGCTCTCTTCCTCTATTACTCTCCTGGTTGTCAGTGGAGACAGAGTCTCAGTACATAAACAAGCCTACCCATTTCTACACATGCTCCAGGCTTCTCACTCTCTCTTTTTCCCTCTCTCTTTCTCTCTCTCTCAAGGCTCTCTTCAAATCTCCTCCTCCCTAACTCTCTCTCTACTCTGCCCTACCCCCTTCTCTCTGGTCCTCTGTAGCTCAATTGGTAAATTATGGATCTTGCAACGCCAGGATAGTGGGTATGATTCCCGCGACCACCCACACGTAAAAAATGTTGGCATTCATGTCTGTTAGTTGCTTTGGATAAAAGCATCTGGTAAATGTAATATATATTACAATACTATGTGTGGTTATTATGTTGTGTGTGCCTGTGTGTACATGTGCATGTGTGCGTGTGTGTGCATGTGTGTGGTTTGGGCAATCCAGTATCTGCACACTGGTATGGAAACTGAATTTTTGTGTGAGTGTCTGTGAATATCGCCAATGCCATCTCCACCTGCTCCAGAGAAACTGCAGGGCTCCAGAAACAGATAGAGAAGCAAACATGAAATGCCTAGTCTCTCTCTCACACTCACACACAGGGATATCGATCTAAGTGTCAACGAGTGAGAGATATTGTTTCAGCCCAGGGTCAGAGAGGCTGGCTCAGTGGGGGTGGGGGTTCCCTTTTCGCAAGCTCCGGTAACACAAGGCTTCATGGAGCAACATTCTATCACATGCTCAAGCCTATCAACATATAATAGCACTGTCAGGTTGGTCTGTAGTGTACCATACGTAGCCTATGGTTTATTTTTTCTGTTTTAGTTTTAATTAAATTAAGGGATTTACATTTGTATTACATTCTATTAATCCAGAAGGATGTTTTGACATTAATGTGACATGAATAATGGTATTTGGTCCCGTGAAAACATCCATTGAAGATTCATCTCTATTGACACAAGAACCATTTGTCATATTAGCAACTAGACAGCCATGAAGTGATAGCACATGACTTTCCAGTTAAAAGGTTTTGTTATTGATAGGCTAAAGCTGAACACAGAACATCGGGGGAATAATATGCAACGCAATCTCCTTTGTATGATAATGAGAGCAAAGAACCAAGACCCTGATATCAGAACAGGCCTGTCCCCTGTCAAGAGTTCAAAGCTGCTGCACCTACTGAAAAGCACAGCAAAGAAAACAACTATAAATACGTCAGCATGTGCATTTAGCATAATTGTGAAATAAGACACAGATAATAAGACAAAGGAAACTTCATAGGTGTCACGCCCTGACCTTAGAGAGCCTTTTTAATTCTCTATTTTGTTAGGTCAGGGTGTGACTTGGGTGGGCATATCTATGTTTCTATTTCTTTGTTGGCCTAGTATGGTCCCCAATCAGAGGCAGCTGTTTATCGTTGTCTCTGATTGGGGATCATACTTAGGCAGCCCTTTTTCCCACCTGTGATTGTGGGATCTTGTTTTTGTATAGCTGCTGTGAAGCCTGCAAAACGTTACGTTCAGTTTTTGTATTTTGTTTTTTTGTTGGTGTTCATCTAACCACGCTGCACCTTGGTCTCCTTCTTACGACGAGCGTAACAATAGGCTTGTGTGATTCTATTACTTGTGAATAAAATAAACACAATCTCTCTTCAAGCATAAAAACCTAATTATATCTGAATGCTTTTTTTATTGTGTACATAATTATACTTAATCAATTACCCCTGAATGAGAGCTGACTGGCAGAGAGTTAATAAAAAGATTCACTTGAGCATGTAATAGGCAATTTATTGACATGACCAAACATGAGTTATACAAATTGAACAAATTATTATAAAAACCAAGAAAACAATTTTTTAACAAATGTTAACACCTCAAGTCTATTTTTTTCTTCATAGAGCCTTTAAAGATTCATGACACCAGAACACCATCGGGAAGATATTCCCTCTTTGGTTTCTAATCTAGTTCCATGATGGACCACTGAAAAGGTTTTTCTAAAACATTTTGTACCAGTAATTGGCATGCAGGGCTTCTCATTGCGAGAGAACCACTTCCATTAAACATAGAAAAATGATTCAGTCTATGTTAGAAGGTAATTAAATGACAAACCAGTCAGCAACATCTAAAGGTCTGCAAGATGGGAAGTGAGAAAAGCTGCTCTAAAATGTGAGATTCCATAATGAATGTAGAATTTCTGTGTCAAATATGCAGGTTGACGTTTATTGTCACGAGTTTTGCCCTGGAGGCAGAACTGAGTGGTTTCCACTCGATGGGCCAGCTGCAAAGTCAAAATTGGCTTTATTGTAAAAATCTATGAAAACAAAAATATGTTTTTGGTGTTAATTTAAGGTTAGGGTTAGGTATTACCTCCCTAACCTTACTACATTTGCACACACTGTGTTTAGATTTTTCTATTGTGTTATTGACTGTACTTTTGTTAATCCCATGTGTAACTCTGTGTTGTTGTTTTTGTCGCACTGCTTTGCTTTATCTTGGCCAGGTCGCAGTTGTAATTGAGAACTTGTTCTCAAATTGCCTACCTGGTTAAATAAAGGTGAAATAAAGAAAGAAAATAATTACAGTTAGCAGTGTGGTTAAGGTTAGGGTTAGGGTTAAAAACCGATTGTATGACTTTGTGGCTGTGCCAGCTAGTGATCACTCTGCAGAGCTGCCTCCAGTACATGAATCATCTTAATAAATGCCAATCTGCGTCAAATATGAGCAGGTTATGGTAATGTGTGAAGCTTAATGGGGGTAGTGATGTAAGAACTGGGGGTGAATGGAGTGCATGGTTGTTACTAGGGTGACTGAGCCTCTTCAACAGCCCTGAGTTCCTAATGTAAAGCAATTACCCACACAGCCTCACAGCTAATGACAGACAGCTGAAAAATAAAAGGATATTAGAAAGCCCTTTTATTGAGCGAGAGGCACTTAGCCCCACAAGAGCACCAATAAAACTTTATGTGAGATTGAGAGTGGTGGGGGGGTCTAATGTGCTGTAGCTACACACAACATGCCAGAAATACTGTCCTAAACCCTTTATGTTACATCAAAATTACGATATAAACCTGAGCGAATTAGAATGGGGTGGCTGGTAACCTAGTGGTTAGAGAGTTGGGCCAGTAACCGAAAGGTTGCTGGATCGAATCCCCGAGCTGACAAGGTAAAAATCTGTCGTTCTGCCCCTGAACAAGGCAGTTAACCAACTGTTCCCTGGTAGGCCGTCATTGTAAATAAGAATTTGTTCTTAACTGGCTTGCCTAGTTAAATTTAAAACAAATAATAATAATAGAATGTGGGAAAACATTGAAGTTGGGAACAGCAGGTGTGTGTGATCTGGTGTGTAAACCTAACCTATGCTTTGTTTTTTATGAAAGGCAGAGGTAGGCAATGTGCTAGCGTGATGGTGAATGGAAGCAACGTTGTGTGGATGATTCATGTTGGTGCATGTTCTCATTTACCACAGGCACTTCATTTGCTTTAATAAACAATCAAAGTCTTGAAATGTTTTGATTTATGACAAAAATGGACTGTGATTGCCATTCAAATAGTCTAGACTCTAGATACAGCAGCAGTGTGAAGAGACTACCTAGTACAGTGTTTTAGGCGAGCCATTTTTGCAAACATATCCATATCAAAGGCTACAATAAACAATTTACCATCAGAGATCTAGGGTGTAGAAGTAATTTACTTCTCTACCTCTTCAGACCTTTTTTTATTTTGAAGGAGAAATGATCAAACACTGACAGCCCTTTTATTTCTATGCTTCTTCTACAGTAGAAGTGGGTATATTAAATCGGTAATACTTTTGCTTTGATCAACCAACCAAGTCAAAGAGGATTTTTAATGGCCACAGCATCCTGACCTCAGACATAAAAGGAACGGTGGGATAATGATTTTAAGAAACACAAAAACCATACACATTGTATTTCAAAGACAAATTAAACTTTGAATGATATACAATGACATCAACATTTCTTTATCACAATCAGGTACTCAGATAATGATGTATAATCAGCATATTCTGTTGTACTTCAGACACAACCACCCAGCAACCCAGCGCATCAACATTTATACACTTACATCTCTGCTGTTGTCGATGGCTGGAACTGCTGACTACGGCACAAGAAGGAGTTCCCACATGCCTGGCCCATCGCTGTCACCTGTCAGTCACAGTCTCTAACAGCTGGAACAGGGCCCCGTCTTCACAGCTCTAACCCCAGTCCACCCTCTCAGTACAGCGGAATGCTGTTATGGTGTGTATCTGAGCAGCAGTATCTCTGCAGCTCGTGGAGAGGAGATGGGTCGTTCCACAAAAAGAGTGGCATTTGTATCCCTTTGATATTTTAAGTAGAAATTGTGCACCAATGTGTAGTGTTTATAGCTTGGTATATGAAATGAAAGGCCTTTTAAAGATGTACTCTCTAACTTTTGTATAATTTCAGCCAGTGGTTTTGAAAGTGGTGCTCATAGCCAAAAGTGGTCCCTGTTATTTTGTGTACTACGTCGTTCATTTCGTGTGATATGTTACACATTTTGCAATTTGCATGAAATCATATGTATTTTGCAATTTTGTGTGATATGGTACAATAATTTGTGCAATATGTTACAAATGTGTTATGCTTAAGATCCCTGAGTGCATCTTTAATATAGACAACATGAAGAATTCAATAAATCAGATTTTTTTATATGAATAAAGACTTGCTAAAGTTCTAAAAGTCAGCTTTTTGACAGGTCCCTCTCTGACATCTAGGAAGATTTTAACCAACTTAACACCAACATTCCTCCCAAGTTTTCACCATCATTGTAAAGCCCTAGTTATTTTCTTGCTTTGATAAAGTAATTTCAGAAGATAAAATATATAATTATGTGATTAGGGATTCATTTACGTCTGTCCTTCATTTCAACCCTGTAACGTGAACTGAACTCTCCTTTTAATATGGTGAAACTATTCCTTTAAACTTGTTTTAATTTCTTTTAAGAAACATTGAACATATAATAGTCAAATCATAGAGTAAAAGCATGTGAGCTGGTTCTACTCTTTTTGGCCATTTTCTGGTGTTTTGTGGTGGAAAACTGAGCTGGTTGTGCATAAAACTTCAACCCTGTTACCCAAAGATAGATAGGCTACACATTTTTTTTTAAATATTTTTGTTGATGTTGTGAAGATTGCATTCAACCGCCACTCCCTGTTGCACACAACAAGCTTCCATTCCCCCTGTCACAAGGGGATTTCTGGCTTTTTTTAATATGAAATCATCAACCCTGTTACGGTCAACTCTGTTACTTTATTTGAAACATTATTTTAAACGTGTTTTTTTACGAAGATGAACATGTGCTCTTCACGACATAATGTTAAAATATTTTTTTTGTTTTTAAGTTCCACTTCTCAAAAGCCACCGACTTGGTGGAAGGACCCAGATTTAGATACAGAGAGAGAGAGAAACCTCTGGGGATTCGACCAGCCCGGCTCTGGATCGATGCTGAATCTGCAATAGCAACCAGATCAGTCTCCTTTCCCTGCCCTGGCTGCTTTAAGGGTGCTGTCTAGCTAGCCTTACAACTCCGATTCCTTTTCATGTTAAGGTACTGTTAAAGGATGAGCTAATGAAATGAATGAAAGTAATATAAACTGCACATCTCTGTAATGCAACAAGCTGTGGTCTTGAGTAGTGACAGCGTAGAAATCCTGCTCTCCAATCATTACTGACCACCGCTGTTACCATAATGACATGAACAGAAAGCACTGTGTCTCATCTTAGATGGCTTTACGACTGCAGCTCTCCAACATGGTCATTATGTCCCCATAAAAGGGAACCTCAAAGTCAACATAGCGTTTAGATTTTATTTCTCATGTGCCTCTAATATTATTGTTACTCATTTTTAAAATGGGAGTTTGTTGTTATACTGTAGTTCTATACTGCCTCCCCTATTATTACCATAGCTGTGGGTTATAAATAGGTTCAACCAAATATTGACAGAGAAAATATTTACTTTGAGGTTATTGATTTGACATACAGTGAAAGCGCATTTCTTTCCAGAAAAGACCTGAAGACTTGAAAACATCTCTAGTAGTAGATGGGATGGGAAAGCAGGATCAGGTTATTTCCCCTTCAGCCTCAGATCAGGAATCTAGCCTGGAAGCTGCTGGCCACAGATCACCATCATGCTATGAAAATGAATAAATACAAAAAAAGTGATGAGAAAAGCTAGAAAAGTAGAAAAAAGCAGGACATTTTCTTTCACAAAAAGATAATTACCTGGAGGCTCATAAAAGTGGCCAGCCACTCGATCAGCTCGTTCTTTGATTCACAGCACAGGTACCTGAGAAGATTGGTAGTGGACGAGGGTGAGTTAGAGAAGGGCTAGATCTTTACCATGATCCTCAGCAGAGCTTAAGTGCTCTAATTACTACTGTTTAACGATCTTCAGTTGCTACCCAAGATACTCACCATTTCTGTATGACTCGTACTGCCTTCTCACACACCACAGTCATCCCCCAGCTAGAACACAAGATCATAGAGATCATAAGAAAGGAGAGCAAGGACATGATATGGACAGCTGACAGCTGATCATTATTTGAAATGGGGGGTTGCTGGTTAAAGCCCCAAGTGGGACATTCAGAGATTCTCACCATGACGGTGGCTGTAACTTCCTCTTGATACCACAGTAGACCTTCAGAGCATGGACTGAACACTCCCTCTCAGGCTGAGAACTCTACAAGATGGGCAAACAAGGCTGTTGTTACACAAATACTACATATACATTACAGGAGTCTCACACTGTCACAGAAACAACACACATCTCCTTCCATCCTCTCTTACCTTCACTTCTTTGTACAGCCTTAGAGACAAGCCACTGAGCACACAGAGGCGTCTGCTGAAGGTTCCCTTACCCCTTTGACCTTTTTCTTCACAGAATTTGATCAGGCCGTTTCGGGACACATCTACCCTGCCTGCTGTGAAAGGGTACAATCAACTCTCATTTACTTTGTACACATTTTCTACCATATCATTAACACATCTCCTTCCCCCTTTTCATTGGACTTTTTCTTCAGTTATCAATGCTTTTTTTTATAAATAATTTTTACAGAATATATGCAATTGTGTAAGTATATTTATGGTATGTACTGGTCATTCAAAACTCTATGTAGTAAAGTTTAACTTTGTCGTGGCCAAAGGTTTTGAGAATTACACAAATATTCATTTTCACAAAGTTTGCTGCTTCAGTGTCTTTAGATATTTTTGTCAGATGTCACTATGGAATACTGAAGTATAATTACAAGCAATTCATAAGTGTCAAAGGCTTTTATTGACAATTACATGAAGTTGATGCAAAGAGTCAATATTTGCAGTCTGCCCTGACATGCTGTCAATTAAATTCTGGGCCACATCCTGACTGATGGCAGCCCATTCTTGCATAATCAATGCTTGGAGTTTGTCAGAATTTGTGGGTTTTTGTTTGTCCACCTGCCTCTTGAGGATTGACCACAAGTTCTCAATGGGATTAAGGTCTGGGGAGTTTCCTGGCCATGGACCCAAAATATCGATGTTTTGTTCCCCGAGCCACTTAGTTATCACTTTTGCCTTATGGCAAGGTGCTCCATTATGCTGGAAAAGGCATTGTTTGTCACCAAACTGTTCCTGGATGGTTGGGAGAAGTTGCTCTCAGAGGATGTGTTGGTACCATTCTTTATTCATGGCTGTGTTCTTAGGCAAAATTGTGAGTGAGCCCACTCCCTTGGCTGAGAAGCAACCCCACACATGAATGGTCTCAGGATGCTTTACTGTTGGCATGACACAGGACTGATGGTAGCGCTCACCTTGTCTTCTCCGGACAAGCTTTTTTCCGGATGCCCCAAGCAATCGGAAAGGGGATTCATCAGAGAAAATGACTTTACCCCAGTCCTCAGCAGTCCAATCCCTGTACCTTTTGCAGAATATCAGTCTGTCCCTGATGTTTTTCCTGGAGAGAAGTGGCTTCTTTGCTGCCCTTCTTGACACCAAGCCATCCTCCAAAAGTCTTCGCCTCACTGTGTGTGCAGATGCACTCACACCTGCCTGCTGTCATTCCTGAGCAAGCTCTGTACTGGTGGTGCCCTGATCCCGCAGCTGAATCAACTTTAGGAGACGGTCCTGGCGCTTGCTGGACTTTCTTGGGCACCCTGAAGCCTTCTTCACAACAATTGAACCACTCTCCTTGAAGTTCTTGATGATCCGATAAATGGTTGATTTAGGTGCAATCTTACTGGTAGCAATATCCTTGCCTGTGAAGCCCTTTTTGTTCAAAGCAATGATGACAGCATGTGTTTCCCTGCAGGTAACCATGACTGACAGAGGAAGAACAATGATTCCAAGCACCACCCTCCTTTTGAAGCTTCCAGTCTGTTATTTGAACTCAATCAGCATAACATCTCCAGCCATGTCCTCATCAACACTCACACCTGTGTTAACGAGAGAATCACTGACATGATATCAGCTGGTCCTTTTGTGGCAGGGCTGAAATGCAGTGGAAATGTTTTTGGGGGATTCAGTTCATTTGCATGGCAAAGAGGGACTTTGCAATTAATTGCAATTCATCTGATCACTCTTCATAACATTCTGGAGTATATGCAAATTGCCATCATACAAACAGTGGCAGCAGACTTTGTGAAAATTAAAATTTGTGTCATTCTCAAAACCTTTGGCCATGACTGTAGTCATTCAAAACTCATTCAAAATACTGTACCTATGTTGGTAAGAATGGCCTCCATGTAACAGTTCTTCTTGACCACCAGATGACAGTCTTTACCCAGAGAGAAATAGATAGTCAACACTTGCTCCTGATAGTGCAGTGGACGCTCTGTTGGGGGAACCAGAGAAGACACCATGTATTTTACCACTAGTTTACAGTTGAGCACTAGCTTTCGTAATAAAAATGTAAGATATTTCACACATTACCAACAGCTGTCCAACTCCTCAAACATTTAAGAAGAGACTTTGCAACTATAACTGAGGTGTTCTAAACCATTACCTATCTCCTGGTTGCTGTCGACCAGGAAGCAACTCCAGTAGTCCCCCTGCTGTGGATGGATGTTCCTGCGTCTCAGGACCTTACATACCAGCTCCTCAGCACTCACTTCCTGGGAGATCTGAGAGAGGGGAGCAGGCAGGGGAGCTTATGATCATCTGGGTACAAAAAAATTGCAGAAGAACACCCTGTACTGTAGCCTATGGATTCTAGAGTCAAAGGTGAAAGGTGAGAGTGCACATGGAGCTGACCTGAACCAGCAGCTCAGAGCCCTCCTCCTTCCTCTCCAGGTAAACCCCACAGATGGTGAGAGGTGAGGGGCTTCCCTACAGAACAGTATGAAGAGAGAGACACAGCAGGCTAACAGCCATCCTTAGTCCAGCAAATTGTAAGAGATAGATAGTATAGGTCAAGGAAGTCAGGATTTAATCATTTCAGTTGGGTGGCGAACAACTGCTGCAAGGGGTTCTGAAAATGTCATCATGCCATAGGTGTGTGCTCACCTCCTCGGTGTGTTCCTTCTGTGCTTTGATGACATGCGAGATCATGTCTAGCTGCCTCTGAAACTGCTCTGCATCCACCTACCACACAGACAGACAGATGCATTCCATCCATCTGATCAGGCCATTTCATTTGGCTTCTTGTGACAACACAGTACATTTCTCTCTCTTTTTCTTCTATAAATCAGTCATGTCATCAGTGTGAGAGAGACACACTCACATTGAAGATGTCCTGGTAGTTCTGGATGAGATCCTCTACCACCTGTCCTGCGCTGTTATCAGTGCCGTCCATCTGGAAGAGCGTGGGACCAAACACAATGGCCAGGTTGTGCATGTTCATCTGATTCTCATCTGCAAAGCACTGGACGCTTTGGGAACAAAATCACCAGATTTGTACAACAGCATTGCATGTCTTGAACTTTCAAAGACAAATGAGTCAATTCCTTATATAGAAACTGTATAGAAACTGTTTTTATTCTACTTATATGCGAATAAAGGACACATGTCCTGTGGGAAAGAGGAACATTTTTCCAGTATGGAGGTAAAGAAATAAAAAGAGAGGGGAGGACAGACCGACAGAGGTAGAGATTGAGGCTCACCAGTAGAGGTGGTTGATGACAGCCCCCAGAGTGGCTCTGTTGACTCGGGGGAGGCTGTGGAGGAGGGCCTGGTACTGGGACACTCTCTCACTCATCTCACTGATAGCTGGTGGACATAGAAGAAGAACACCTACACATTACAGCACACAACTCCTTGGGGCTACCACTGAGTATGTTTACATGCACACAAATAATTCTATATTAAACTGATTACGGCAGAAGACCGAGTATGAAATTTGTCATGTAAACACCTTACTCTGCTTATCTTAATCGGTGTAAGGTCATAATCAAAGTAAGCATACGGCGATTAAAACACCTTGTTTTCTGAGCAATCTGTAGAATTATTAGGACATGTAAACAGCTTAATTGGCGTTCCAGTGGTTTATTTGATCTGCGTATATGCAAGTACCTGGTAGTGCAAACCTCCCTCTTATGCACGAGTGAAGTGAGTTCAGAAAAACGTATAAATAGTTTTTACTTACAAACTTTATATGTCTGAACTCAGAATCAAATAGCCTTTGCAAAAATACCATGGTCACTGTGGTAGAACGTTCATTTTAATTGACGATTTTCTGCATTTATCAAAAGTCCCATCAGAAGCCGGATTTCAGATGTAAACATAAACATTTTAAACAAACTATTATATTAACCTGCTCAATGATACGACCACCAATACGAGCAGTGAAAAGCAGTGGTGTGGTCATTGTGGTCCACCAGTATTAGAATGTGGGTAGGTCAGACTCACTAGTGGTGTGGAGCCATGGCAGAGAGGCCTGATGGCCATTGAAAACCCCCTCTCCCACTTCCCTGAGGAACCTCTTCAGAACGTTTGCCACGTCATCCACCTGGCGCTCCCCTTCACTCAGACGGACCTTCCGGGGGTCATGGCGGAGAAAGAACAGCAGGGCGGCGATCTTGGAGTTCACACCACACCTCCGATAGATGCCCTCTGACTTCAAACCTGGAAAGGAAATCTCCCATAAAGAAACACATCAACACTGAAGCATTAACACAGACTTACAAATACACTGATAGTGAAATGAGTGAAGCTAGTAAGAGCTTATCTTTTGTTAGGTATCCGTCCCGACCGATGCCATGCTACGTCCACCCACCATGCTGTGTGATGAAGCTCATGCAGCGGTCCACGATGACAGGGACGTCTCTGTCAGTGAGCTGCTGCTTGTCCAGGGGGCCGTCTCCTCTCCCTGAGCCCTGTTGGAGCCCACTCAGCCAGCCCTGGAAGTCAGGCCTCCTGTCCCCCTCCACACGCAGGCTCCTGCCTCCATCCACCAGCACCACAGCACCAGCACCAGCCTCCTGCTCCATGGCTAAAACGGGGACACAAAACAACATACAGTGTCATGACTCACACGATCAAACACTATCTACTTCAGCATGTACATCAACGTAGTAGCTGTTTTATTCTGTTGCAGCCAAAACATATATCACTCTTACATCATTAGTACAACAACACACAGTAAAAAGTTAAACTTCACTAAACTTCTCCCTCTACATACATCCTAATTCCTCCACTGTGACAGTTTCAGGAGTGACTCACAGAGCTCCTTTATTTTGCGCAGGTCGATGTTCTCCACTCGATCTGCTCCGTGGAGGAGTAGGAGCAGTCTGGAGCCCCCCAGGGAGAACCAGCCCAGGAGGGGGCTATGGTGGCTCTGGCCCTCAGTGTAGCGAAACCGGCCCACCCTCTCAAAGGGCCAGCACACCAGGTCCTCTGCTGCAGAGGGGACCAGCGCCTGACATATACAGTAGCAAAACTACTAATTACCAGTCTATCATGATACTCAATAAAATCTAGTTTTAAAGAGGTGGTTACCTTGGCGATGGCCTTGATCCACCCTTTCACTTTGTCAGAGGAGTCTTCTCCAAATAGATAGACTCTCCCAGAGTCATGGTACAGCTCAAAGGAATGGGCATAACTGAGCCAGGAAAGGTACAGTGTGGTAAGAAATATATATATCAACATTTTACTAAAGCCTTCATTGATAGGGTTTTATAAATTCCCAATTATGCCTAAATGGTATAAACAACTACATTTGCTACACCCTGGAAAAGTACATGTGATCTGCTCATGTCATAACATGGGTGAATGTGTTGCCTGTCTTACCCATGTTTCCCTGGGGGATTGACCAACAGACACAGGACATCACTCATCTTCATTCCGCCGCTCTGACTGGAGCTCTTCTCACTCTCATAGTAGCTGAAGTTACCTTGGTTCAGAGAGCACCATCGACGACTAAAATCTAGAGAAAATCTATAAATTTAGCTGATGGTAACTGTATTGGCATTAGTAACACTTTCCTAAGAGGACTGTCCAAGTTAGTCATTATTTCACCTGACCAATTGGCATTCAGATCTAAACAGGGTTGGGGAGTAACTGTAATCTGTTAACAAAAAAACTGTAGCTGTAATCAGTTATATTACAAGCAAAAATATTGTAATCAGATAACAGATACTTTTGAAAAACTAGATGATTACTTCTTGGATTACTTTAAAATTCAGAACGGATGTTTGCTAAATAAAATGATGGCGCCTTTCTATTTTCTCAATGAAAAAGGCGCAAGTTTAAGTTCATTCCATTAATAGTCAGACCACTATTATGACATATCAAATGTGTTTTATGGATCCTTTGTGTCTTCTTCTAATGCCTCTTAAGGGAAAAGTAATCAGATTACGTTACTGAGTTTGGGTAACCCAAAAGTTATGTTACTGATTACAATATTGGACCGTAACTAGTAACTGTAACAGATTACATTTAGAAAGTAACCTACCCAACCCTGGATTTAAAGCATGTCCAAACAAATCCCAGAGATTCGAGTTTATACATAGTGCCATGAATGACCCACCTCCTTTTGCTTTGCCCTCTGTTACTGGCCGTATTGAGGAAGCGGTCTTGAAGAGATAACCAGTGTGTGAGACGGGGAGAGCAGCCTCTAGGAGTGTGCGATCTCCAGCCCTAGACCCTGGCAGCTCTAGAGAGGAAATACGTAGAACTACTGATGTCTCCTATACTGAACAAAACACAGTACAAGTTGAATGTAAAGTTATAGACGAGGGTTCTCTTTCATATATTTTATTGGAGTTTTTCTTTTTTTAAGTGCAAGACAACACAAAACATGTCACCTGGTGGCAGAAAAGCCACACAGCATCCATAAACAACAAATTCATACAATAGGAGACAAAACAGCACTGACAAACAATTTACAACAAAAACATGGAGCAATAATAATGACAGAGTTGATTCAAGACCTTTACGACACCAGCTACGTTGTGGTCAAGAGCTTTGGTAGCGAAAACTAAATAAAATCAATCATATTTATTTATAAATCAAATTAATTTATAAAACCCTTTTTACATCAGCTGATGTCACAAAGTGCTGTACAGAAACCCAGCCTAAAACCCCAAACAGCAAGCAATGCAGGTGTAGAAGCACGGTGACTAGGAAAAACTCCCTAGAAAGGCCGGAACCTAGGAAGAAACCTGTAGAGGAACCAGGCTATGAGGGGTGGCCAGTCCTCTTCTGGCTGTGTCGGGTGGAGATTATAACAGAACATGGCCAAGATGAGGGGTGGCCAAAAATAGGTGCATTGTTCCAGACCTGTAAATGCACCCAGAAAAAAGATATATAAATGGAGCAGAGGTTTGATTGATGAGACTCCTACCTGTGTTGTGGTTGTGAGTTAAGAACTCCACCTGTAGTATCTGTCCATAGTGTTGGGCCATGGACACAGGGCTGGGCCGCTCTGGATCACCTGTATAACAGTTCACATCTGCTCCACAGAACACCAGAGACAGAGTCTCCAATACATCATCCGTCTGAACAGTACTGCACAGAGCCTGAGAGATAGGCAAGGAGAAGGAGGGAGAGAAAGAGATAGGGAGAGAGAAATGAGAGACAGAGAAGAGAGAGAGAGAGAGAGAGAGAGAGAGAGAATCAGAGAGAAGAAAAGACATGTCTGAACTTTTGAGAGTATGGGATGAGAGAGAGAGAGAAAGAGAGAGAGAAACATATATATAGAGAGAGGGAGAGAAAAGTGATATTTGACAGTAAGTGTGTGTCTCACTTTGTTGAGGGCCTCCTGTTGGCCAAACAGAGCATGGTAGCGGCGGTATTTCCCCTGACAATACTTAGCAGAGACAAAGCGCTGGCGCTTCTCACTATCACTTGATGGGTGGAGTGCCTCGCTTGGTGGCATGTTAGCTGCCCAGAATAGGTTTACCATGTTGTTACCTAACAGGAACACCTGGTGAACAGAGAGTGGCATTAGAACCTTGATCTGAAAGATGTATCCCTTTATTGACAGGGTGAGCTATGAGAGTTCTTCTTTTCAAAGGACAACATGTAAATTAATGCAAATATACAGTTGAAGTCGGAAGTTTACATACACTTAGGTTGGAGTCATTAAAACTTGTTTTTCAACCAATCCACAAATTTCTTGTTAACGAACTATAGTTTTGGCAAATCGGTAGGACATCTACTTTGTGCATGACACAAGTAATTTATCCAATAATTGTTTACATACAGATTATTTCACTTATAATTCACTGTATCACAATTCCAGTGGGTCAGAAGTTTACATACACTAAGTTGACTGTGCCTTTAAACAGCTTGGAAATTTCCAGAAAATTATGTCATGGCTTTAGAAGCTTCTGATAGGCTAACTGACATAATTTGAGTCAATTGGAGTTGTACATGTGGATGTATTTCAAGGCCTACCTTCAAACTCACTGTCTCTTTGCTTGACATCATGGGAAAATCAAAGGAAATCAGCCAAGACCTCAGAGAAAAAATTGTAGACCTCCACAAGTCTGGTTCATCCTTGGGAGCAATTTCCAAACGCCTGAAGGTACCACGTTCATCTGTACAAACAATAGTACGCAATTATAAACACCATGGGACCACGCAGCCGTCATACCGCTCAGGAAGAAGACGCATTCTGTCTCCTAGAGATGAACGTACTTTGGTGCGAAAAGTGCAAATCAATCCCAGAACAACAGCAAAGGACCTTGTAAAGATGCTGGAGGAAACAGGTACAAAGTATCTATATCCACAGTAAAACGAGTCCAATATCGACATAACCTGAAAGGCCGCTCAGCAAGGAAGAAGTCACTGCTCCAAAACCGCTTAAAAAAGCCAGATTACGGTTTGCAACTGCACATGGGGACAAAGATCGTACTTTTTGGAGAAATGTCTTCTGGACTGATGAAACAAAAATAAAATTGTTTGGCCATATTGACCATCGTAATGTTTGGAGGAAAAAGGGGAAGGCTTGCAAGTCGAAGAACACCATCCCAACCGTGAAGCACAGGGGTGGCAGCATCATGTTGTGGGGGTGCTTTGCTGCAGCACGGACTGGTGCACTTCACAAAATACATGGCATCATGAGGAAAGAAAATTATGTGGCTATATTGAAGCAACATCTCAAGACATCAGTCAGGAAGTTAAAGCTTGGTCGCAAATGGGTCTTCCAAATGGACCATGACCCCAAGCATACTTCCCAAGTTGTGTCAAAAGGGCTTAAGGACAACAAAGTCAAGGTATTGGAGTGGCCATCACAAAAGCCCTGACCTCAATCCTATTGAATATTTGTGGGTAGAACTGAAAAAGTGTGTGCGAGCAAGGAGGCCTACAAACCTGACTCAGTTACACCAGCTCTGTCAGGAGGAATGGGCCAAAATTCACCCAACTTATTGTGGGAAGCTTGTGGAAGGCTACCCAAAACATTTGACCCAAGTTAAACAATTTAAAGGCAATGCTACCAAATACTGATTGAGTGTATGTATGTAAACTTCTGACCCACTGGGAATGTGATGAAATAAATAAAAGCTGAAATAAATCATTCTCTCTACTATTATTCTGACATTTCACATTCTTAAAATAAAGTGGTGATCCTAACTGACCTAAGACAGGACATTTTTACTAGGATTAAATGTCAGGAATTGTGAAAAACTGAGTTTAAATGTATTTGACCAAGGTGTATGTAAACTTCCGACTTCAAATGTACAAATAAGAGGAAGCATAGAGTGAGGAACATAAACAGAGAAAGACCACATATGGGTGGTGAGGATGAGGTTCCTAATAGAATATTCATTAGAAACCTACCTGAATAAGGTTATCAGTCCACACCTTTTCATCCATTCTCAGACTGCGAACTTTGGACACACTCTGGCCCAGACCCCTGTGCACGCCTAAACCACAGAGAGATGTCAGAGTTTGATTTCAATGTCCTCTCCCAGGCATTTGTATCCAATGGAAATGTATGTGCACTGTACCAATGTGGTACAACTTATTCACCTGAAATATTTGTTTATCAAATTCTATTTTATTTGTCACATGCGCTGAGTACAACGGGTGCAGACTTCACTGTGATTGGCTTGCTTACGATCTCTTCTCAACGATGCAGTTAAAAAATACAAAATATTAACACAAGAGGAATAAAATACACAAGGATGGAGCTATATACAAGGAGTACCAGCACCAGATCAATGTGCAGAAGTACAAGGTAGTTGAGGTAGATATGTACATGAAGGCAGGGTAAAGTGACTAAGCATCAGGATAGATAATAATAAGAGTAAAATAAAGAACAGAGTAGCAGCAGGATATAATTAGTGTAAAAGTGTATGTGTGTGTGTG
Source organism: Salmo salar (assembly GCF_965601325.2). Lineage (NCBI taxonomy): Eukaryota > Metazoa > Chordata > Actinopteri > Salmoniformes > Salmonidae > Salmo > Salmo salar. The sequence continues at coordinate 85,786,138 of NC_138303.1, read as the reverse complement.
TGCTAGCGTGTATGCGTATGTGTGTTTGTGTTATGTCGGTATGCGTATGTGTGTGTGAATGTAGTGTATGTGGATGTGTGTGTGTTTTGTGTGAGAGTGTCAGTGTAGTGTGTGTGACTGAGTGTGTAATCTGATCACTATAGAAACTGATCAATGCTCTTGACCATTGACTCTCTGAGTTTGGTCTGCCATCTAGGCAAGGTTCTTCTGTACCTGCACAGCACTTGCAAAGGACCACACAGAGGTTGACAGAGGCCCAGTCTGGATGGGGGGCGCCACAGTCTGCACAGCGCTGGTTGGCCTCCACAGACCAGATCTTCTGGGCCACCACATCGCTGGACAGAGAGCGACTGACACAGTCCTGCAGGGCCTCCACCCACTGATCCCTCTGCTGCGCCGACTCGGCCAGAAAACTAACCAAACAGAACAGGGGTCACAGAGGGTTCACTGTGGGATGACAATAAAGGGTCATAGGTCAGAGGTCAGTCTCACCTGAATGTTCTGTAGAAGGTGGTGAGGTTGAAGGACCGTTTGTCTGTGCTCTTCACAGTACCCAGATTCATCTCAATGTAGGTGATGCCAACACCCTGGCTGTGCTCCTGATGACAGAGAACATCACAGGTTTTTAAGGATAACTGACTCCAAAGGACTTTCATTAACATTTTATTTCATTTATTTCATGACAAATGCATGCACCATGGATACACACCTCAGCGTTCCCGTAGAGGAAGACCCTGTCTGCACAGATGACTACATAGACCTTGGAGCGCAGTCCATTCATCTCCAGGTATCCTTGTTTACTAATGAGAGAGACTCCACTATCATGCTGACCACTAGTAAAACTGAAGTTCATAAGGGACATCTCCATGCTGCTACGGCGCTGCTGAATAGTTTCTTTCAGTACTGACACCCATTCCTCCCTGACAGCTGAAAACACACACACACACACACACGCACACACACACACACACACACACACACACACACACACACACACACACACACACACACACACACACACACACACACACACACACACACACACACACACACACACACACACACACATAGATTACACACACAAAGTATTCATATTTCCTCATTGTGATCATTGTTATTTTAGGTGGAACACTTACTG